>NC_136506.1:43652001-43814501 GCF_053919585.1 Euprymna scolopes | reverse complement strand
TCCAGTCCCTTTTCTCGAACGTACTTCATAGCATCATTTATTTCTGAGAGAATAGGTTTCCAAAGGCTCAGAAATAAAAGAAACGGAAACGACAATGTGGAGCTGAGAATTAAAGATGCATCTGATATCGTGGTTGCATTTTCTCCTTCTTATGTGACCTGTTCCAAGACAATGACGACTTCCTAAAAAATGTTACCACAACATTTACAGTATCTGCTTAACTACTCCATCTAGATTCCACAGTCCACTTGATACTTTGACCGGTAAAATGAATCTAGACGACCCAGCGATATGTAGATGCAGAAAAGAAGGAGAATAATCGGTCCAGGCTTATAAAAAATGTAACAAAGTTAATTGCCACAAAAGCAGTATATAAACAAGTCAGATTTAATGAATGGTCTGTGGTCTGATTGTAAAATTAAGCTTGGAAAATTAAGCAATAACATCGAGGCTACTAGTAAATTCTTGACACGGTTTAGTGGTTTGTTTCCATTGAAACGCATAGGCAGTTTGCCAACCTTAAAATGTAAGTGTGTTTCCAGAACTCTAATCTAATCTAAATTCATTTAAACTGTTTTATAGTTAAAGAAAAATAATTACTAATTTTATAACATTTTATTATTTTATATATAAATTTATAGTATATAAGAACTTACAAATAGTAGTAGTAGTAGTAGTAGTAGTAGTAGTAGTGTATTGAGTCTTTCGGCTAGGTAACCCTTCCAAAATAAAACAAGATTCTATTGTTTAGGCGATTACGCGTTAACATCTTAAAACACTAATTTAAGAATTTAGGGTGCAAATCAACTTCAATATTAAATCGAGGGAACATTATTTTTCATTCAGAGACATTTTAGAATACTAACCAAAAAGTATCGTTTTCCTCTTGGAAATTAATTATGTAAGCTTTGGGGTGGATCTAAGAGATTACGCATAGTTTTCCAACATTGTCATTCATACTTCGGCTTAGTGAACATTTCTACAATATTTGAGTTGCCTGGAAATGATGATTTTTTTTATTATTATTTTAGGTTACATTTATGCATTACTGTTTAATTTAAAAATAATTGTTTGTGTGCTTTATTTTTCCGGCAAGATTTTCAATGTGTCCATATGTAATCGTACGAAACAAAATGAAGGTCGTATGAAACTAATAGAAAATATAATTTTAAGCCAAGTCTAAAAGTCTTACAATATTAGTACAAAGTATTTCACTTTTCTTCTTTTTGTCCCGTGTTTTTTCTTCAGTTAAGAATTGTTTTCTATATAGTTACTATGCTGTTTAGAAACTCATGTTCAAAATGAGAGGAGACTTTGTAAAATATAATGTTCCTATACATTTTATTTTCCATAACAATCGTTTATTTTCAATTGTTTACGAAATATTCAAATAGCACGTTGCCACTACTGACAAATGCAAATCGGTTTTGTTTTGAAAGAGAAATGCCTTTTCAGTTGATTCATTGTTTTCAATCAATTAAATGGAAAACATGTGAGAAAAATATTTAGAACCCCCCCACCGCGTATATTTAATGTATGTCCCTACAACACACCCAGTAAAGGGTTTTTTCTTTGCAACATATATGCAGATATGGGAGTATTTTAGAGTTATTAAGAGAAAAACAAGACATAAAAAATAATAAAACGTTTAGAAATTTAAAAAGGATTGGAATCTGGAAGTGTATAGGATCAAGAAATTAAGAGAGAATCGCAAACTGAATAAGAATTGGGAGCACATTTGAAATCGTCCCATCACTAGTATATATATATATATAATTAAAATATATTTTAGTCATCGACATACAGACCTGTTTCGTTGTTTCACAACTCATCAGTGCCGCTAGACTAACACCTCTCCCAAGCCGAGGATCGAACCTAGAACCGTCGTGATGACAGTCGGCAGTCCTACCCCCTTACTACGGAATCGGTGGCCGAAATTTAACTGTCCGAACGTCTATTTAAATAAACATCCGTCCGCCACTCGTAGAGGGCTCAAACGTTTGTTTGTAAACAAACCGCGAGCTTCGCATTATTTCAGCTAAATTAAGTAACGAGTAAGATAATTTACGAGAGTGCTCTACCGAAGAGGGGAGCTTTATAAAATATATTTTAGTCATCGACATACAGACCTGTTTCGTTGTTTCACAACTCATCAGTGCCGCTAGACTAACACCTCTCCCAAGCCGAGGATCAAACCTAGAACCGTCGTGATGACAGTCGGCAGTCCTACCCCCTTACTACGGAATCGGTGGCCGAAATTTAACTGTCGAACGTCTATTTAAATAAACATCCGTCCGCCACTCGTAGAGGGCTCAAACGTTTGTTTGTAAACAAACCGCGAGCTTCGCATTATTTATATTATTTGTTTATTATCTATATATATATATATAGTTATATATATATATATATATATATATACATACACACCCATACACACACACACACACACACACATATATATATATATATATATATATATATATATATATATATGCATATATTTGTTTACTGTTTTTTGGGGGGAAATAATTACAACAAAGTGCTTGATTAGAAAGAAAACACTTTTTCGATAAAATAGCTTAATATTTGAGAATAGTTGAGAAACAGCATAGCTGACGAGAGCCGAACATCGTTTTTGTGTTACCATTAACTAGTTCCCTTTATGTTAGGCTTGAAACCGACGGTACCAATGTTTTCTGTTTTTCTGAACTTCTGTATGATTAAATATATATATATATATATATGTATATATATATATATATATATATATAAGTATATAATAAGTTTTAAAATATATTTGGCGATTAAGCTACACTGAATATAAGGCGTTTCATCCACTCTAGGATTCTTCAGGCTTATGCACATAAGTCTGAAGAATCCTAGAGGTGACGAAACGCTTATGCACATAAGCATGAAGAATCCTAGAGGTGATGAAACGCGGAATATTTAGTGTAGCTTAATCGCCATATACATGTTATAACTTACTAACTAGCTCAACCTACGTATGGAGCACTTTTGAATTAAATACTTAAAGTTTACCCATAAATCTATATTTTCGTATATTAATTTATGTGAGTAAATTAAGTAGTTATATATATATATATATATATATATATATACACGCACACACACGCACACACACACACACACATATATATATATATGTATATATATATATATATATATATATATATATATATATATATATATATATATATATATATATATACACGGCGGGGTATCGGAGAAAAGGACACCGGAAAAACCCACCAGATAAATAAAGCAAAAACAAATAAACTCCCAAATAGATCAGAAAAAAATTAAAATCAATTTTATATTTGTCTTCTTATTTTAGTAAATTTAGGAAATTAGACACCGTGGAACTAATTTCGCAAGGTATGGAAATTAATAATTTACAAAGAAAATGTCAATTGAAGATAAAGTTTAAGGGCATTCTTAAAGCATCGGTGATAAATATTGTCGAGTTATATATAAAGTAAATATATTACTTGGAAAAAAAGTAAGGACATACGAGCATTACTGCATAATATATGCATAAATAGTACAAGAACAATATTAGATAAGCACTTTAGGGGAAGGAGTAATAAATAATAGTTTTTATTATAAGGTGTCGAGAGAGTTGGCGTCTGATGAGAATGGTGCTGATAGATTATTTTGACCATATCGAACTCCATTGATTCTAATTAATTTTAGTCATTTGTTCATTGAGGTTAATATGTGCTCCTTTTACACCTGGTTATTCTAACCTGTAATTCAAACCTATTTTATAAACTGGCATGTATATATATATATATATATATATATATATATATATATATATATATCCTAGATAAGTTAATATTTTTATTTGTTATTTACTTTTTATCTTTGTTTTTTATCCTCCCTATTTATTAACTTCCTCCTTTTCATTATGCATCTGTTTTCAGGGTTTTTTTTCCATTCTAATTCAAAACTTAATAAACACCCCTTTCTCCGCTTTATCATATGTATTAAAAATCATTTCCCTTTTATATTTTATATTTTGTCGTTTTACTGCTACGTTTAATAACGTGTAATATGACCTGGTAATACTTTCTTGTGACTCTGAATACCTAAACGAATTTCATTAACGACTACACATTGAATTACATATATTGTCGGAACAGATCTCTGACAGAAACGTGCTTGTGAATGTGTATTGACATGTTAATGCTTATGTAAAAACACTTAAATGTGTGTGTATAAAAAATAAAAATAAAAATACCAGCGGAGATTTACGTTATGTTTTGAGAAAAATAGAAACACCGAATGAAATTATTAAAATAATCAACCTTTCGTCCTTATTTCAGAGGACATCTTCAGGATATTGAAGTAAAAATGCAAGAAAAGATCAACTAAGAACGTTAACAGATCTATCAAAAAATTTAACACGCGCCACACATTTAAATTGGAATACATACTTGCGCAAGTGATAAAAAACAGCTAATGGAAAACTTTGGGACGTCCAGACCTTATTTTAAACCTTACTTCAACACCACTCTCGGATATTGAAACTGAAGCTCTCAGCTTCGTTCTTAAATTCGCTACCGGCAAACATTCGAAAATCACCACTAACACAACCCTAAAAAAATTATAGACAAGATGACTCGGATTTTACTAAGGACTTCATACAAGGAATTATAGCGTAAACAACTATCCACCCTCAAGAATCAGCACTACCAAAGAGATGCATTGATGCCTTAAAACTTTTAACAAAAAATAAAGATATCATCATTTCACAAGCAGAAAAAGGAGGCGGTATAGTTATAATAGATAAAGACATATATCTAAAGAAAATGCACACACTATTGGCAGACGGATATATATATATATAAATATATATATATATATATATATATATATATATATATATACATAGGCATGCCTTCCTTAGATTTTAAAACTCGATACTATAACAACAAAAGTACATTCAAAAATAAAAAAAACACCGTATAAAAACAACACTAGCGAATAAATACTGGAAACTCAAAGAAAGCGGACATTCGCCGGTAGTCGAATGAAAATAATGAGACAAGCTACCACGTGCAGACATTTAGACGACCCATGTAAATTATGCCTCCGTGAAAAATTTGCTATCCTGTACTTTAAAGAACCTCAAAATCTATCAAACTGTAGACGAGAAATAGCAAACAACTGTGTTCACAAAATAACACTTACTCTAGGATAGCGATACCAAATTGCCTTAAAACTAACAATAACAATAGAAAACAAACAAATAAATAAATTAAATAAACACGAATATACATAAACGATCACACATATATGTATATATATGTATATATATATATATATGTGTATATATGTGTGCATGTGTGTGTGTACACATAGGTATATTTATATATATACATATATATATATATTTATATATATATACATATATATATATATATATATATAAAGGAGGGAAAAGATCTACGTTAAACCACTAACCTAGTTCTAAAACAGATCCTTTGTTCGATAAAATGCATGCGCATTGGCTGATAGGAGGGGGCGCGGTGGATACTAGAAAGCTGATTTGCTAACTAGAAATCCTCAACATATATAAAAACCAGAAGCAACCACAAAATTCGCGCATAAGCCTGACGAATCCTACAGTGGATGAAACGCAGAATATTCAGTGTAGCTTAATCGCCATATATATTTTATAACTTACTACCTTGCTTTACCTACGTATTGAGCACTTCTGAATTAAATACTTAGTTTACGCATAAATCTATACGTTTGTATATATTTGTGTCAGTAAATGAAGTAGTTATATATATATATATATATATATATATATATATATATATATATATATATATATATACTCCGATAGATTTTAAATCAATATAAAAAGATTGCGAAACTTTTAATAAATCCGTAAAAAAAATTATCGGAAATGATAGAAAAATTGATAAATAACATAGAATACCACCCCACTATTCATGTATTATTCGGCCTCCCAAAAACACATAAAGAAAACGTCCCTATGAGACCTATAGTATCTAACATCGGAAGCGTCACCCATAAATTAGCACGAGCTATTTTCCAAATTATAACTCCACTAATGGGCACCGTCAGCACTTCACATATCAAAAACTCTGGTGATCTCCTAAATAGAATAAAAATATGGACATACAAAATAAAACCATGCATAGTTTAGACATAATTTCCCTCTACACAAATATTCCAATCAAAAAATTCCTCAATCTTCTTCAACATCACCTAATCAAAATTGACGCTGACCTACCTTTTTCCTCAGATACACTAATACAAATCCTAAAACTCATCACCGATAGAACCTACTTTCGGTTTAATAACTCTTACTACAGACAGAAATTTGGACTCCCTATAGGTAACCACCTTAGTGGTGTACTAGACTGCTTATTCTTAGAATTCTTAGAAACCAACTCTTTTAAACACAGACTTCCTAACAACTCCATATATTTTAGATATATAGATGACATTCTTATGTTCCTACCTAAAAACACACAAATAGAACACAATACAAATGAATTAAATTCAGTGGAACCATCTATAAAATTTACACATGAATCCGAACAAGACAACTCCCTAGATTTTCTAGACATACTGCTCATCAGATATGAAACCAATCTGAGTTTCAAAGTACATACAAAGACCACACACAAAAACGATTATATTCACTACTACTCGCACCACAATGATAAAATAAGACTGCCATTATTATTGGATTCTTCTTTCGTGTATTTGGAATATGCAGTCCCAATATCTTTATGATGAATTTCAATACATTACCAATACTTTTAAAAAAACTACAGTACCCATCCTATTTCATTTCTCATGCAAAAAAAGCTACAAAAATACACTATAATATAAACAGACAGAAAAATAAACCAAATACCTCACTACTAAAAGACATCTTTTCATTCCCACCCACACCAAAAATAGAAAAAATCTACGACACTCTTAATAGACTTGGTTTTCACTTGATACAAACAACTTTGTCAACAATATAACAGACATTAAAAACTACAAAGCACTCTCCCAAAACCCTCACATGCGACGCCGGTATATATCCCATCCCATGTAACAACTGTCAACAAGCGTACATAGGTGAAACACAGCGAAAATTGAAATTAAGACTTTACGAACACAGAAGAGATATAAGGAATGGTAAAGCCCTTAATGCATTCTTTCGCCATTGTGCAGAACACGATCACTCGTATAATTTCGACCATGCGAAAATTATAAAATGCGTAATAGATAGAGCTAAAAGAAGACTTTAAGAATAAGAACTTATATTAAATACTAATACTATTTCGCAAAAAAGGCTCCTACCATTTAGCCCCTAGCATAGGGAAAATAATAATAAGAACAAAATATCAAAACAGATCCTGGCTAACCGGTTTCCTTAAATATTTCCACAAAATGAATAAGTTTACAGAGGAACAAAAAAGTGTACATATTTACTTAACACATTTTTAAAAGTGTATATATAGACATTGAACAACCCAACCTTCCCATACGCACACATATGTTTGTCCTTCCCGACATGAGTAGGATTCAAAAACTGTTTCTCTTTTTTTCGTATGATCTATGACTTTTTCTTTTCTTGCATTTTTACTTCAATATCCTGAAGATGCCCTATGAAATAAGGATGAGACGTTGATTATTTTAATAATTTAATTCGGTTTTTCTATTTTTCTCCAAACACACACACACACACACACACATATATATATATATACACACATATATATATACATATATATATATATACATAGGTTTATATATATAGAGAGAGAGAGAATGTGAGAGAGAAAGAAGAGGGATGCATTCAGAAAAAAATATCGATAGAGAGATATCATCTCGATATTGCCCAAAAGCCCATCGTATATATATATATATATATATATATATATATATATATATATATATATATATGTATATATATAAATATATATATATATATATACCATTTTCCTTGTACATATTTGTGAATTATTCCATGGATATCGCCATTTCAGATTATTTTGGGTCATCTTCCAATTACGTGATTTCGTTGAATTTTACACGTGCAAATGGAAATGCAGTTAACTTTCTTGGAGTTATATTTTGGATTTTACCGTCATTGGATTATTTACCTTTCACCAGACTTTCCATTCACGTGTAATCACCTTTTTCTTCACCATATTCCCTCTACTTCGCTTTTTGTTATCAAGTAAGATCTTTGATTTAATTTAAGTTTCATAAAATACTTTTGTATGCAAAATCCGATCGCTCATTTTGCTAATTTCTATCCTTTGATGAGAAGGAAATATTTGTTCGATACTGCCCGGATTTAGGTCTATCCACTTGTTCAGTGTTTCCTATTTAGATTTAATATGTATTTAACTCTGTTTCTAAGTGTTTTTAACATGTTTTATTAACTATTTGCTCTTATTTATTGTAAAGTGCGCAGGTTGAAACAAGTTACGTAGAAATCAATACACATGACGACTCAACAAACAAAGGTAGATCAAATAAAAAGTGTATTAGGAAAAGGTATATTTACAGGATATTTACATAATGGTGTCAAATAAAAGAGACCTTGCTGGAGAAACATATCTGCTCTCGGCGGCCTTGGGTGGCTTCTGGTGCACACTCTCCGACTAACTGAATCTTCCTATTTACGATTAATTACTCTCCACATATGCAAATGAATGTGTGCCACCACAACACTCTCCTCCCAAGATTTGAAGTCGCCCCGATTACAATTTATTCTCCCTTGGGATTTAACATTAATGGTTCATTAAATTTTCTTTTTCTACCTCATCTTCGGAGTTCAGATGTATATTTAGGCGGTTCTAAATTAAAGGATTCGTATATGATGTCCATGGTTTCCTCCTCTTCGGCTGCTGTTGTATAATCACCATCTTGAATGTGTGTTTTTTTATTTGGTTCAGGTGCCTTTTATGTATATTTTGTGGACCTTTCATCATGTATGTACAATCACCAATGCGTTTATCCACTACTCCACATTCCCAGTAAGAAGGGTTATTCCTGTAGCACTTGAAATATACTCGATCTCCCGAGTTATATTTCTTTCTTATCATGTGTGTAGTGTTTCGGACAATTGCCTGTCTTGGCAATAGTTTATTAAATGCTGGTTTTACCTTTCTGGCAAACATTAAATAAGCTGGTGATATGTTTGACGGTGTATTAGGGTGAGGTGTTATCCTATATATTTACAAACATTGTTGTAACGCTTTTATCCGTTGTTATCCAATGGATTTTTTCAACGCTCGTTTAAAAGTGTCTACGCATCTCTCCCCGAGGCCGTTCGATCTTTGATGATACAGCGGAGTAGTGATATGCTTTACTTGGAACGTGTCACAAAATTCCTTAAAGTCTGTGGATGTGAATTGAGTTCCATTGTCAGTGACCAGTGTGTCTGGTACACCAAATCGTGCAAATAACTCGCGTAGGAATCCTATTGAGTTGTTCGTTGTTGGATTCCTGCAACGCATAACCTCAGGACATTTTGTATAACTATCTACTACAATTAAGTAGTAATTTTCTCCTACTGGACCAGCGAAGTCCATGTGGATTTTCGACCATGGGTGATCGGTTTTCGGCCAAGGTTTATGTACTATAGGTGGGGATTTGGCCGCTAACTGGCATCCTTCACATCTATTTATTGTTATAGTTATGTCAACGTCCATGTTACGCCAGTATATGAAGCTTCTCATTAGAGACTTCATCCGATTTATCCCCGCATGTCCTGTGTGGAAGTCTCTCAAAATCCTCTTCTGCAACGTTTTAGGTATTACTTCTCTCTCGCTATATAATAACACATCGTTGCATATGGAAAAAATGTCTGAACTTGTATTTCTTAGAAAGGACAACCGTTGCGTTGTACTTTTTTTAGTGAGTTCTCGCCATTTCTTCGTCAAACTGTAATAATTGACGTTCATCCTCGTCGTCACTGTTAATTTTACAGGTTGAAACAAGTAACGTGGAAAGCAATACAAATGACGACTCAACAAACAAAGTAGATCAAATAATAAGTGTATTAGGAAAAGGTATATTTACAAGATATTTACATAATGGTGTCAAATAAGAGAGTCTTTGCTGGAGAAACATATGTGTTCTCGGCGGCCTTGAGTTGCTTCTGGTGAACACACTCTCAGACTAACTAAATCTTCCTATTTATGTGTAATTACTCTCCACATATGAAAATGAATGTGTGCCACCACAACATACACACACACACACATATATATATATATATATATATATATATATATATATATATATATATATATATATATGTATATATATATGTATGTGTGTGTGTGTGTGTGTATGAACACACCAAAACATTTGCAATCGTACCATGCGCATATTACTGAAATTTATTTAATTCATACTTTGTTTTAATAAGGACTTTTTTCGCTTTTATCGAAAAATCCTAACACGAATTTTATATTTACGAGACTGGATTGAGATTTTAATTATATCTCAGCGGATTTTATGTTTCGATCGTAAACATGTTTTATACATTCTGCAAATTATAAGCTTTTTATAAAAAAGTCTACTTGGTATTATCACTAGGCACATTCGTTTGCAGATTGCTGTTATATTTCTAAGGACACGCAATTACGTGTATATGCTCCGTAATAATGCATCACACATTCATGTGTAAAAGCACTACTAGAGAATTAATATGGCCGACAATATAAATGTAATAAATAAGGGGTTTTCAATAATGGAGACCGGAATTCACGTTCTATTTCTTTCGGAATTCTGTGGAGAGTGATTTCAAATATTTTTTATCCGATTTATTTTCGGAATGCAGTTCAAGGAAACGAAATGTTTGGCATTGGCTATCATATATATGTATATATATATATATATATATATATATATATATATATATATATATATACATATATATATATATATATATATATATATATATATATATATATAGCGTGTCCAGGGGTGATGAACAAAAATCCAATAAAGTGCTCGATCGTAGATGTGAGAGCTGAAGATACAATATTTATTATGACACTATATATACATATTTCAAGGTCGTACCATTGGTTTCGATACACCGAAAACAGTAATAATATACTGTGGAAAATCGGTATAATCTCTTCGGCGACAAAGAAAAATCTGAAACTAATGCAAAATGAACGAACATAGAAGAAACGCTAGACGAGCGTTTAAGACTCAGAATTTCATATTTAAAAAAAATATCGTTTTAAACCGACGTTGATAGATTATGATTATAGAAGAAAGAAAGGAAGAATGTGTGTGTGTGTGTGTGTGTGTGTGTGTGTGTGTGTGTGTGTGTGTGTGTGTGTGTGTGTGTGTGTGTGTGTGTGCGTGCATGCATAGCGGGGAAGGGGGTGCGATGGAAAACTTTCTAAAAAAAATATAAAGGTCCTGTTAAAGCCATATCAATAAATAAAAGTAGGACAATTAACGGTAATAAATAATGAGAAAGGCATGAATATATTAATATGATTTATAAAAATTTTAAAATTATTTAAATTAATTAAATTAATTAAATTAAATAAAATAAGGATAAAGATAAATAAGGTAAATTTAATAAATAAATAAAAAATAAGAACTTTAAAAGAATTTTAAATTTTTTTTAAAAATATTAATATTTTAATTATGAGAGAATAATAGTGAATGGAGAAATTTAAGATAATAAAAATAATTAAAGGAAATTAATAAATATTAAAAGACTATACAACTATCAGATGCGAAGGTTGTGGGGAGGGGAAGGGGAATAGTTTCTCTATAAAAGTTATCCTTATTATTGGGGGGGTTTATATGGTAAAGTTAAGGATATTAGGTGGTGAGAAAGGTTGAGATATGAGTAGAAGAGAGTTGGTTTGGAGATTAGAATGAGAGGTGAATGTGGAATTTAGGTGTCTATACGTGAATAGGGTGTCTTTGTGTAAATAGGGTGTGTGATAGTAAGGAGGTAAGGTGGCGAGGAATGTTGAGGTATGATTAGAAGAGAGATGGTTTGAGGTTTAGAGTGAGAGGTGAATGTGGTATTTAGGTGTCTACGTGTGAATTAGGAGTCTTTGTGTAAATGGAGTGTGATTCGGTTAAGTTATGCTGTTGTTAGGCCATTTGGCGAGGAGGAATTTTCTTTTGTGGGGACATTGTCTGAAGATTTCGTTTTTAATATTCATACAGGCTATGGATGGGTTATTGATAGCCTGAAGGATCCTAAATTTTTCAGTAGTGCAAAGTGAGCAGGTCTTGGAGGTTGGGTCGTAAGATTTTTTAATATCCATGATTGACCATTTTATTTTATATGGAGTATTAGATTCTTTAAGCGACCAAATCTTGGTGGCTAAAGATGTGTCAAATTTCTTTTGGGGATATTTGAAAGTGGAGTTATGTGCATACAGCCTCTGCTTGAAGGTACCCTGAGTCATTCCAATGTAGATTTCTTCTTTACCTGGGTTATTTTCAGGAATGACTTTCACACGTAGACACCTAAATACCACATTCACCTCTCACTCTAAACCTCAAACCATCTCTCTTCTAATCATACCTCAACATTCCTCGCCACCTTACCTCCTTACTATCACACACCCTATTTACACAAAGACACCCTATTCACGTATAGACACCTAAATTCCACATTCACCTCTCATTCTAATCTCCAAACCAACTCTCTTCTACTCATATCTCAACCTTTCTCACCACCTAATATCCTTAACTTTACCATATAAACCCCCCCCAATAATAAGGATAACTTTTATAGAGAAACTATTCCCCTTCCCCTCCCCACAACCTTCGCATCTGATAGTTGTATAGTCTTTTAATATTTATTAATTTCCTTTAATTATTTTTATTATCTTAAATTTCTCCATTCACTATTATTCTCTCATAATTAAAATATTAATATTTTTAAAAAAAATTTAAAATTCTTTTAAAGTTCTTATTTTTTATTTATTTATTAAATTTACCTTATTTATCTTTATCCTTATTTTATTTAATTTAATTAATTTAATTAATTTAAATAATTTTAAAATTTTTATAAATCATATTAATATATTCATGCCTTTCTCATTATTTATTACCGTTAATTGTCCTACTTTTATTTATTGATATGGCTTTAACAGGACCTTTATATTTTTTTTAGAAAGTTTTCCATCGCACCCCCTTCCCCGCTATGCATGCACGCACACACACACACACACACACACACACACATTCTTCCTTTCTTTCTTCTATAATCATAATCTATCAACATCGGTTTAAAACGATATTTTTTTTAAATATGAAATTCTGAGTCTTAAACGCTCGTCTAGCGTTTCTTCTATGTTCGTTCATTTTGCATTAGTTTCAGATTTTTCTTTGTCGCCGAAGAGATTATACCGATTTTCCACAGTATATTATTACTGTTTTCGGTGTATCGAAACCAATGGTACGACCTTGAAATATGTATATATAGTGTCATAATAAATATTGTATATATATATATATATATATATATATAAGATATAGATATATAGAGAGATAAGCGCGAAAATATGAAAATATATGCCTGCATACATATATACGTATGGCAATACATCTATATATCGATATGCATATAAATATAGTGCCATATTTTGCTACGAACATATCGTTTTATAAAGATTATATAAGTGTCTTAAAAGTCTACATATATATATATATATATATATATATATATATATAGTCTTTGAAGTTTTTTTAACATTTGAAACTACACAAAAAATTACTTTTTATCATTCGTTAAAAAAAAACACTTAGTCAGTAAGTCATTTAATCACCTGCAATCACTGCATCAACTCTCTCGAATTTACTATAATACCATTTTGTTTATTTTTCAAGGGATCATCAGTTGTTTACCATGAAACACTGTTTCGGGGATTTAAAAACAAAACAGTATATTACTTCATGGCTCCCCAGCAGTGTTGATCAAACACCACCACCCTTAATCTTAGGAAGAAGACATGTTACAAAAAATTGTTTTATCCAATTTCCTATTCTTAATTACAATTACTAACCTTTTCATAGTATAAAAATTAATTTCTTAACTGTGCGATTCATCAATTTCCACATTTAAAATGGATTATATTTATTTGCTCTCCACTCAGCAAAATGTGGCACAAGGCCGGAAAGTTGTAACCCAGCAGGCTCCCCTAACGGAGGGGCACTCCTGCAATTTAAAAAAAATTGCCTGAGTAACCCCGTCGGCATTCCCCGGTCGGGGCGCCTCAGGCAGCAAGCAATAAACTTGCCCCACCGGTAGGCCCGGTGGCAAGGCCTGGGAGGGTGGACCTCCTAGGTATTACCCAGGCGGTGTACCTCAGTCCAACAGGTGTTGGCCCGGTCTCCGGCCCCTCACCTGTTGGGCTGAGTGTCAAGTGACGGATCCTTGACTGGTACTATCCATTTGAAATGGATTATATTTATTTGCTGTCCACTCAGCAAAATGTGGCACAAGGCCGGAAAGTGGTAACCCAGCAGGCTCCCCTAAAGGAGGGGCACTCCTGCAATTTTAAAAATTGCCTGAGTAACCCCGTCGGCATTCCCCGGTCGGGGCGCCTCAGGCAGCAAGCAATACACTTGCCCCACCGGAAAGCCTAGTGGCAAGGCCTGGGAGGGTGGACCTCCTAGGTATTACCCAGGCGGTGTACCTCAGTCCAACAGGTGCTGGGCCGGTCTCCGGCCCCTCACCTGTTGGGCTGAGTGTCAAGTGACGGATCCTTGACTGGTACTATCCATTTGAAATGGATACATTTTTTAAATTTATCAGTCTTGTATTTATATGCTTTGGATTAATCCATTTAACTACTTATCACCCCCACTATAATTAGTAGTTTTTTATATTTACATTCTTATTTATTTAAAATTAGATATATAAAGGTTAAAAATATTTTATTTTTACATATATACATTTTTCTTTTTTATATATATAAATTTATTATATGTAATTATAAATACATTTTATACATTGCTAATATAGTTTTGGATTTCCTTTATTAATATAGTCTGGTTTATCTTAAACGATTCAAAAGCATCAGGATAACGAACAAATGCTTTATTTAACTGTTTAAATATTTTATTTTTATCCCCACCTTGTTTTATCATCCTTATTACTAAGCTAGAAACTGGTGGTATAAAATCTGTTAATTTTAGAGTAACGCAAGCTATTCTAAAAAACTCTGACATTATGGTTCCATAAAACACAAAAAACAGGGCAGGTGCTATCCTTATGGGGCATACGTACTATTTTAAAGGGGAATGCGTTTCTTTTATCAAATATTTTATAAAGAAAAACCCCATCCTCAATTTTTATATCTAAATCCAGAAATGTAGCCTGTTGTCCTCTATGTTCACAATTCAATTTTAGTTCGTTTGGATATATAAGATGTTTATTTTTTTCGAATTCATCATTATCGTTTATGCATATAAGGTCATATATAAATCTCCTACACCCATGAAAGTTATATGTTTTAGATATATCTGTTTTTAATAATGATGACATATATATATATATATATATATATATATATATATATATATATATATATATATATATATATTCGAGTCTATGTAAATACAAATTTGCACAAAATGGTGCAGGATCCAATCCCATTGGGATACCTACCGTTTGGAGTAATATTTTATTTCCTATTTGAAAATAGCATTCTGTAATACGATGACTTACAAGTATTTTTAAAATACCTTTAGAAACACTAGTTTTGCTATTTTTATTTTTACACCAGAAAGCTTTAGAGTTTGAAAAGTCTATATATTTACCTTTTTCACCTTGAAAAGCGAAATCTACAGTATCATTTAATTCTTTTATAAGTTTTTCGTGCGGAATTTTTGTATATAGCGTACTAAAATCATGAGTAGCTATAGATTTTGCTTTTATTCTGGAATTTATTTTATCTAATTTTTCTTTCACTGGTTTGGAATTATTTACTACCCAAAATAGATTTATATTACTATAGAATTTACTTTTCAGGTGAAAATTATTTATTTGATTTATAATTAATTTAAATATTTTAGATACAGCTTTACTTAGAGGTTTAGTAATGCACGTCTTAGAACCTACAATAAATCTAGCACCAACTGGATTTTTATGCATTTTAGGTATCCAATACATACATGAAAGATTTTTGTGTTTGTCTTCTAACTTTAATCCTACTTTTTCATTTATAATACTATTATTCAAAATAATGCTATCTAAATTACTATTACTTACTTTATAAGTATCCGAATCGTTTCCTATATGTCCTACTTATATCAATAAACGTTGTATATAATATTTTTTACATATAACAGCTATATTGTTTGCCGCTTTATCAATCGGAACTATTACAAACTTTTCTTGAAGTATTTTAAGTTCCTCCCGTATTTCTGAATTTTTTAAAAGAGGATTGGTTTTTCTAGGGTGTTTAAATTGTTTTATATGTTTAACCTTTTTATTTACGCATTCAAGTATACTATTTTTCCATGTATCAAACGTAGACTGTGCTAATTTATATTTCTTTACCATAGACATAATAAAACCTTCTAGTGCTTTAGTTACTTCTTTAACGCATTTAGTGTAATTTAGGCATTTAGTTTCTCTATAATTTGGACCCTTACTAAGTAGTTTTCTTAATTTAGGATTATTTACTATATTTAAATCTCCTGTAATTACATGTTTTATCTCATTATTACAGAACTGAGAGGAATTACAATCACATTCTGGAATATTTATATTATTTTCTTTTATATTTATATGTTCTACCGTTTTCTTATAATTAAAAATCTTATTGCGTATTGTTGGCCCTAGTTTATATGTAACTATTGGTTTTTGATCTTTTTTCTGGAACTCATTTGGTAGTAATTGTATAGTTTTTTGTTTATTAAATATTTTAGGTAAATTTACATCATCTAAACCTTTATTTTCATACAAAACTACACACACATTTTTAGGTTTCTTTTTTATATCGTTCACTGGTGGCTTATATAATTTAGTGTCAATTATATCTAGAATATATTCATACCATTGAATGAAATAGTCCTTCTTATATATCATATCCGGTTGTAATAATATTTTAGATGCTATTTCCTTCAAAACTTTCTTTTTTGTTTGATTAAGAAACTTTCTTATATAATTGAACGACTCATAAATTTTATTAATAATATCTTTAACTTTACTAAAAAAATCCTCGCATGAAGTAACTGATGTTCTATTATTTCTATTAACATGACTTCTATCTCTAATACCGTAGCGAGGCAAAGCTGGATATAATCTACCTATAATTTCAGAATCTTGTAGGTTATTTTTTAAAACTTTAATATTCAACCCATATGGGTAAATTACTCGCATTTTTTTAATTATATCGTCTTCCTTATCCTGAAGCAGCCTTAGGATACTGTTATCTACATTACCTAGACTATTATATCCATTACATTTAAATTTTTCAATTATTTGTACAGAAAAAGACGACTGACTACAGGTTTTTTTTTAAAATGTTTAACAACATGAATAAATCCCTTAGTGCTAGTCCTATGCAAATTCATGCGTTTATTTAGAGGCATTACAGTTTCTCTTACGTATTGTAAATTACAGTTTTTACAGGACAACAGGTAGACCAAATTTTGGGACCTACATGACAAATCTTCTTTAGAATGATTTACAACATAATACATTTTATTAGTCACATTTGACTTATATTCTTTAGATGATATAAGAATATTACAAGTTTTACATAAGGATGATCCACAAGGAGCAACCTTAAAATTATTTTTTGCCGAACACGTCTCATTGGCCACTTCGAAAGAAGGAGTTCCTATATATATATATATATATATATATATATATATATATATATATATATATATATATATATATATATATATATATAAATATATATATGTGTGTGTGTGTGTGTGTGTGTTTATATACATATGTCCAACTATATATTACGTTACTAGCCTTTTTCAAATGTGTTACTCGCTTTTGAAGATGCAGACAGGTTCAAATTAAATCATGTCAATAATGAATTAAATTGTTTTCATTTAATATCTATGTGGGAAAAAGGAATACATCACATAGAAACAAAAACTATTTCGTAAACTATAATATATTCATCAGGTACAGAAAACACTCCAACTTCCAAACATTCATATTCGTCAAATTTTGCGTATATTTCATCTGCTAGATTTTTTAGTATCTTTTTCTATTTGAAAAATTTTAATCACTTTTTGTGTAGGCGTCTATGTATGCTTTTAATAAGTAGATTGCCTATTGAAAAAATATATGTTTTTACATAATATTTGGAATATGCATGTGATTATGTCTTTTTTTAAACACAGCAACTTTTGATTATTTTATTTTGTTATTTATGAGAAACAGTAATTTATTGTTATTCAGCAATTTTTCATTTTTAAATGTGGATACTATATAAAACGCATTATAACTTGTTAAGATCTTACATAAACTTGAATCGACAAACTCACTGATTAACAATAAACATATTTCAAATATAGAATACATTCATTTTATAATATTATATACCAATTAAACAATATATCATGGCATTGCTTTATAATACGTCGTAATAATAGTTCCTATGTTTAGGCAAATGTTTACAGAATAGATATAGGGACTATTAAAAAGAGAGTTAGTACTGCTTTTGAGACTTATATTTAGTACAATTACACATTCAAGTTTTTATAACAGCGTATAAGTATTTACAAAATTGCTATATTATATACTATATCTATATATCGATGCTAGTATATATATTTATACACGCATATTATTTTTATAATTGGTTATATATATATATATATATATTTATACACGCATATTATTTTTATACATGGTTATATATATATATATATATATATATACATGTATGCATATTACTCAGTCACTTACAGAATTGATGTGAATTTTACAACTGAGAAAGGCGAGCAGCCTGCCAGTATATATATATATATATATATATATATATATATATATATATATATATATATATATACTCCTATGAATTCGTTTTTTTTGTGAGTATTGGTATTCATATTAAAACCCTCTGTTCTATTAGTATTTATTTGCTTTCCCACCAAAGCAAAATATGACACAAGGTAATTTTTTAATGTGGGGTTAACTCACAAAAAAGGAGAACCGGTCACTTTGGTTGGGACCAAAGTAATAATTTTTCAAGTGTAGAGGGTTTCCCTCAATTGACCAGGGCAAATTACCTTAAGTGCAGTATTCGCAGAACATATACTACACTTTGAGATATTCAATTTTTATTCACAAGAAAAAATGCAGTTGAAAAAATGAACAACATATTTAGGCACAAGGCCAACTCAAAAAAGAAGGGTGGATGGTGAGGTTGGTTGATCCATCTCGTCTCTATTAGAGATTTTTCGGCCAGGATCTTTTATCATGGTTACACTTTTTACATTTTTTATTTAAGTGTGTGTGGTGCGAGGGGGATTGAACCAAATGTAAAAAGATTTTTTAGATTTATATCAAAGAATACAAAAAAGATAACAATATTAATACAATTCCATTTGTGTCGAGGGGCATGTAAAAATAAATCCGGTTAGTAAGGCCCTTTCAACCTTTTCTTAAATGCTAGACCACACATTTCACTCTGGTTTGTAAAGGAACCAGGGTTTCAGGGCAGCCTTTAAATGGAGGGAGAGGGGTGAAACAGGTGAAAGATTTAAAAAAAACTTAGACTGTAAGAGTTTGATTTTATTTCCTCCAAGATGGGAGGAATTTTAAGAGGGGAGTGGAAGGGCAAAAGAAAAACAAATGTTGTTTTTGGAGGTTGGGGGGATTGGATGCTTTCTAATAAGGGAAACAAGATTTATTCGGCTGGCTGAGAGGCTAAAAAAATAAAAATTAGAAAAAGGTGTCTGACGGAACCCCCAGAACCGCGCGCTCCACATCTAGGCGGAGAACACATATTCAAATTTGGCTCCTTTCCGTACACACAGACTTGCTATATGTATCCATCTCCTTTCAAAAGCCATGCGATGCAGCCTTCCCCTGTCTCATCCGATCTTTACTCGTAGTTGGTGTTTAAAGAAATCGACCAGATCCTGATCAGAAAAAAGCAGTACCCCTCGGTCTTCTTACAGTCTCGGCGTCCATATCACCATTCTAACCGCGGTCAGGAGTGCAATGTAAACCATTGGTCTCTCCTGGTCCCACGGCGGCTTCACGTTGTCCTCTACGCGGGATACAGTAATCGGACGAGGATGCTCGGGGCCGATGCAAGCCGTCACCTGGCAAACATACAATCAGTACTGGCGGAGATCACAGCAATCGAAAAATGTGTGATAAGTTGTTTCTGCGGCCGTCGTCCCGCAATGGGGACAGGCCAGCGACTCCAAGAAACCAGAACTGCATTGTATATTGTTGAGGGGAAGCGCGTTTCCGGCGAATTGCCAGGATAGAGAGAACGAATTGTTCGCATGACTCGAACCTGGCGCCCAACTCGACGCGGAGGGGATCTCACTTTGCTGCCAACCCAAACGCGTGCATGGCATGTTGTCAGCGTCCTCCCCCTTACTAGATTACTGAGAACTTCCCTATGGGTGGCAGTCACAAGGTCGCTGGACCCTGGTAGTCGTTTTAGCGCGTCTCGTCAATCTTCTAGGAAGACTGAATCTCCCCGCGGCCTGCGACGACTCCCGATAGAGGGGTCGAGAATGAGGTCGGAAATGGCGGCAGTGATCGCGGGTTGCCACGGGTGATCATCTATAAGGTAGTGGATAAGGAAGGCCAGCCTCTCAGCTTCTCGATGGTATTAAAGTCTGGCATTCCCAAACTCCCCTCACACGGACGTTGAACATAGACCTGTCTGCAAACCTAGTGACATCCTCTGGCCCAAATGAGTGAGGTCAAGAGTTCGACAAGAGCGGTTAGCTGTTGTGCAGGCAGAGAAGTTCGGCCAGTTTGTAAAGGACGACGCTTACGCTCTACCCTTTAAGGGCAGTTTCCTAGAAAGCCACGGGTTGATCGCAGCCTCCACCTTTGAGTATACCTCCGACCAATTCTTATCAAGCCGGAGACCCGGTCCATACCCCACGCAAAGGATCATAACCGGGCCATCTGTCCAGCTGAAGGGCGCCGGGAGGTTTGCGTTGCCACTCCAGGCGCGCAACAGCAGTCCGATCGACTTACTGCGGTTTATCTTGGCTCCCGTGATTCTTTCGTAATGTGCAACGCCTCCGATACGGTCTCGATGTCTCCGAAGCTCGACACAAAGATCATGACATTATCGGCGAACGCGGATATCTTGGCAGCTGGGCTGCCAGGCAGAGCCATTCCGCGAAATACCTAATTTTCCTCCTCACATCTTAGCAGAAGCCCAAAGGCAAGGATGTTTTGCAGGGTCGACAGTGGACAGCACTGTCGAACAGACAGAGACACATCAAAGCGTTTTGAGCGCTTTCCGTTCACGTGCAGGACAGACGTTTGACTGTCGATACATCACGGACACCCACTTGCAGAGGTGTGGTTTAAAACCGGCAGCCTCTAAGACAGATGGCAGGAAACGATGGTCGACCCTATTGAACGCTTTGGACTGATCTTTCTTGTTCAGCGCGGCTTCTGTGTCATCATCTATTCCCCCCCCCCTCTAGGATCGTTCGGATCAGTTCCAAGTTGTTCTGAATCGATCTCTCCTCCACAGCGTAATTCTGTTCCGGTTCAACCAACTCGCTGATAACAACCTAAACCCGATTCGAGAGGACCTTGGAAAAATTCTTCACCTCTGTGTTAAGCAGAGTTATGAGCCTGTAGTCGTCTAACTCTTCCCCACCATGCCCATAACCTTTCCTCAGCAATGTGATCTTCCCTTGGTTACCTGACCCGGGATGGATCCCTGCGTAAACCAATGGTTGAACACATCCGCCAGAAGAGGCTGAAACATGGGAGACAACTTCAAATACAATTCGTATGGAAGACCATCGAGTCCCGGCGATCTGTTACAGCTGACTTGCTTCAGCATAGTAAAGACCTCCCGGTCCGTCACCCGGCTCTCTCAACTAGCCGCTGTAGCCGCGTCAAGACGGGGAATGTCGACCAAATAGTCGCTAAACTGGAGCACCGGAAGATCGTGCTGCTGCATAAAACGCTCCACGAAACCCCTAGCAGATCTCCTGAGTCGATTCCGCTAGTGTCTCTTAATTAAGTAACTTAACTGATCTCGGAAGTCTTTTATCTCCAGAAAAGAGGTGTTTAACTTCCAGTACCTTACTAACCTAGACCTATTTTCTAGCTTCACCCGGGCTGTAACTAGTTCATGGTCTGACTGACCTAACCAAGTGAACGTGGGGCAAGATAGGAAATCTATTTCGCCTCTTCTAACTAGCATCCTGTCAAAATATGTATTCGGATAGGAGGAAACACTATTGGTCCACGTCCACATTTCCCACCCTATATGCTCGACCCGAAACCTGTCGACCAGATCGGATCTTGCCATCAGATCAGCCAGGCTGGGCTCGTACCTCTCCGACCCTCTTACTTCGCCTCCTACCTTATCTAACTCAGGGTCTAAGGTGACGTCCCAATGCCCCATTAGCACTACCCGCTTCTGACAGTATACGAACGCGTCGAGCTGAGTGAGGGATGATACCTTATCGCGAGCGGTGCTGGGCGCATGAACTGCGACCACCCGAAACACAGAATTTTTTACGGCAACATCGACCACGACCAGCTTACCCACCGTATCTCTATGAACAACGTCGAGCGTCGCGGACAGAGTTTGTTTCAATAGCAAGGAGACTCCCATCCCCCGCGGGCTGTCACATGCGGGGAAATCTTCGAAATCCCGGTTCAGCACCTGACGATCCATAGAAGAAACGAAATGTGTCTTCTTGATCGCAGCAACATCCACTCCGAGGGACAAGATGTTGTGACGGAGGCGAGCCGCCTTGCCCGGTGCTCTCAAGCCCCTTGCATTCAAGCTGCCCAAATTTAAACACATGGTACCTACTTTAAGGTGTATTGCACTTGGCGGTTGAGAGAAGGGCGCTGCCATTGTACGCGATGCTCAAGGAGGGCAGGTTTTTCAGGTCTTTACCTTCTCTCACAATGCCGCACACATCTAGGGGAAAGGTAAATTTTTAGGGCCCTGTAGAGAGACGGATCTGCACATACCGGGACCCTTCGCTGACATTGTTTTGACAGTTCCTTAAGGGAAGAGTCGCTTTTCTTAAAAAGTTCACTTCCCAGAGCTGCCCCTTCAGATACCTCCAGAAATGAGCACGCGTTGCTCTTGCAAGTCTCTGGAGTGCTTACGAAAGTTATTAGGAGCGTGGTGTTCGGGAAATTAGTGGGGTTGTTTTATCGTTTTCCTCTCTCTGTTAGCAATCCAGCAGTGTTATTAGTCTTTCGCTGCGATGTGAAAGTACCGTTGCCAAAGACATAGGGTCAATTTGACAGAGTTCTTTTATTTTGGTCGGTCCTCGAGAGTCAGAGCGATACCTCCCTCACCCGTGTTCATTCATTTCTTTTTCTCTTTGGGGTGGTGGTTCAGTTTGCATTTGTGTTGGGGTGGGTGTTGGTGTGGTGGCAGGTGCTGGTTTGGTGTACGATTTGGTGAGGTGGGCGTAGTGTCTTGTGTTGGTGTTGTGTTTGGTGTTGGTGTGGGGCTTGGTGTTTGTAAAGTGGCTGGTTTGGGGGGGTTGTGTTTGTTTGGGATGGTTTATGCTCAAGGGGGGCATCTTTTCTTCCCCCTTCCATCTTTTAAATTTTCTTTTTCTTTCTCTTTTGTTCCTCGAATAAACCGGGGAGCGGGTGGTTCATAGTTGGAAGAGGTATCTTCCGAGGAGCAGTCCTTCCTACTCTTGGCCCTTGATTCAGTTCATTTAGTTTTTTGTGCTCATAGGTGACAGGGAACGTTTAGCACGGAGACAGTGGTGACCTTTTGACTAAGGTATTCTGGCTGGAGTTTGATGTTTTTCCAGCGCAGGCTCGTCTTCTTGGCTGTCTCTTCCAACTTGGTTTTGGTTGCGGAGCAAGACGTCCCCCATGAGGTAGCTCCTCCTGCATATGTATTTCGGTGGCATCTTCAGATCCAGGAGGAAGTGTACCATGTTGCCCTTTTCTACTCACGAGAGACCTATTTTTTGTGTCCGAGGTGGCAAAAGACACTATCCTCTGCAGCGCCTGAGAGGGGTTTATGACGTTTCCTTCCATGAGGTCCTTGTAAGTGGAATAGAAGAGGTCCCAGTATTTCTGAGGATACTTTTGGGTTTGTGGACTCAATTTTGTGTCTTTCTCACTGGCAATGGGGGTTCAGGACACTGCCGTCTTGTTTGGGTGTTGTTGTTGCTGCTTCTGCTGACCTAGGGTTGATAGTTTGCCTAGTGGAATGAGAGCCGGTGTGAGGTGTTGCCGATCTGACAGTCCCTGCCTCCTGGCTCTCTTTCTTCTTCTTCTTCCTGGGGGGGGAGTGGCTCCTGGGTGCCACCTGCTGTGGTCCAGCACTTATGGGGGTGGTCCCTGCCCCAGTTTTCGTTGCCAGGATGTTGATGGATTTTGTTGCTGGAGATCTCTTTTTCTGGACGGGTTGATAATTGGGGCTTGGTCTCTTGAGGAGAGTGGAAGTGGGCTGAGTCTTTTGTCACACCGCCGATGAGCTTTAAAGACGCTATCGCTTCATTGATTAGCGCTTTAGCGTGGCTACCGTAATATGATGGCTTACCGACGATTATAATTAGGTCTGGTGATGCCATGAACATCGGTCTGTTGAAATTTGGTCACGTGCCTCATGTATAACCTGAAAGATCTTCACACTTTTGGAGGGTCTAATAAATTGAAATATACCTATACTTGAAACATATATATACTTGTGTGTGTGCGTGTGTGTAGGTGCTAATGCTGTGTGATCAGTGCTATTTTTTTAAATCGTAAATTTTACGAACTGTCATAGCGTATTATGAACACCCCGACCTCACCATGTTAAGACCGGCTTTCGGAATACACACCCCCAACCTCGAAAGCCGTTCTTCACATCGGTAGTTTCAGGAGGTGTTTATTCCGAAAGCCGTTTTAATATGGGGATGGTTGGGGTGTTTCTACTACGCTGGGCCAGGTCGTAAATAGTATTTTTTATGTTTCTATTTTTTCTTTTGTTAATTTACAGAAATTTCCCAATATTTTATGTTATTTTTTGCTTATTCAATTGTTATATGAGAATAAAGTAAGCCACTCCTCTCCTTAAATTAAGATTAGGTTTCTAAATAACTTTATCCGGCACTTCTGCAGTTCAGCATTCGCAAGCAAATTTAAAAAAAACACTTGCTGCACATGGAAGATGTTTTGTTAAGTTTTATGTTGCGCGGACGGAACTCTCCTAAAATAAAACGATTTGTGTGTAGATGTTAAACTGCACTAATATATGTTATTAGTTACGTAATCTGCATGAATACCGATTTATTTATTTACCAAATTATATTGGTTTTTGAAGTTTCCAGCTGTAAGATGGTTACCATTAAATTAAAGTTTTATAACAATTTTGATTAATTCATAAATCAATGACCAAAAATTGCGTAAACTATTAATAGTTAATGAAAGAAAAATAGGTCAACTTTTAGATTAGATCCACCTCCACAATTTTCTTTTAAATGACTACATTTAAAAGATTTCGTCTACCCTGAATACGGAAATCGCATTGAAATTTTACTGAAATAAGTAGTTATCGAGATATAAAAAGCTGTTTTATGAATTATGAATTATGAATCTTTTTTTACGCGCGTACGCACGCGCCATAAAGAATACCACCAAAGTATACAATGCATAAAATTACTTTTTATATCTCGATAACTACTTATTTCTGCAAAATTTCAATGTGAATTACATAAGCCTTAGAATCGCAATCACATGTGAAATATTGCTATCAGTTGACTTCAAAAGCTCTTTCTCCGAATATTGTGAAAGGCACCATGTTAATTTGGTTTTTGCAAATTCTAAACTAGTATACAATTCAAGTTTGCTAACCTTAAGAAAATAGGAATGCTTGCAAAATTATGCAGAAATCACAGAATACATTAAAATATTTTATATTTGGTGGGAAATACTGAATGTCGATTGTCTATTCTGTAATAAATATGTTAATTCACTTACATAAAATAGTGATAATTATAGTTTCCTACATGTGTTCTGTGACTGGTTAGAAACTTGAAATAGCATTCCTGGATGAACTGGTAAGTTGACAAAGGAAACACATACTACTTACGCAATTTTAGAATTGACTAAATAGTGTATAAATGTATTGAACAGGGTGTATATATTACCAGGAAAGTATCAGACAGATAACCTTGAGGCAACGTTTGGCCAGTATCGACAACTTAGTCAAAATCAGTATAATATATCGATACGTCAGGTGTATGAATGTTAAAAACTCACAATTTTGTCAGTTTTAAAATGGAGCTTACCAATTAATAATCGAACTATTGAATTGACAAATTTAAAAGAATCTAACATGGATGAAATGACAAGGGAGCATACGTTACACGTTTATAAATTTTACATAGATGTAACAGAAGATGATGCTAATCAATGCAAGGAAGTATCCCTATTATATTATACATAACAGGTTATTGCTGTCATGCTGTTTTCAAAAAAACTGAAATACAATAGCTACAAAAATTAAATATCCAGGGGAGGAGGCTGTTGAAAAAATAGCTGAATTTAAGAGCTACTTTCAGGGTATTACAAAAGGTGTTCTGCTATACCCAAATGATATAACTAATAAGTTTGTCTTATATAATTATATTGTTATAAACAAACTTACAAAATGCGATTATTTTTTACATTCGAGTCATCAGAAAAAATTAGCCATGTACATAGTTTTAAATATTTTGGCTGATCAAAATCGATTATTTTATATTGACTCTTGTGATAAGGGTCACACTATGCAGCAACAAATGGAAAAATTTCTGATATGGAGTTCATCGAACTCCCTTATAAACAATTTTTTTCGCAAAGAGAATGACAATATTTGTAAAAAACATATATCAGAAAAGAAAAGTTCAAACTTTTAATTAAATTCTACAACAGGTTTTTGAAAAGTTTTAATATGTAATATGTTTGAAATATTTCTGCCTGAGTAACTTTGTTTATACTAACATTTGTTTGAATTTTATTTTTAACTTATTGTTCGTTATTCAGTTAAACTAATTGCCCGTTATTCAGTTAAAGTAATTTATTGTTCGTTACTCAGTTAAACCAATTTATTGTTCGTATTTCAGTTAAACTAATGTATCGTTTGTTTTGCAGTTTTGATTTTTAAAATATTGTTTTTGTATTTAAAAATATTTATTGTTCATTTTTATTTATTTCTATTGAATAAACTTCAGTTTCATACAAATCAAATCGTATTCCCTTTGTTTCAAACCTTTTAACAACTTTTCTCCCTTTCAATTCATTTTTCCTTATTAATATTTTTATTATTTATATTGGATGAGTTTCAGTACAATGTATCATGTTTATCTGTTTTAATCCAATTTTGAAGTTTTCTTACGCTTTCTGCTCATTATCCACGGTCTGTGTTCCACTTATCTTGCTTGCTAGACCTATGGCGATGACGTCATTTTTAGCTGACAGGCCATCTATGACGATGGTCACGGCTTTAGTCCGTCTAGCTACTCAATCCTCACCATTTTTCCCTTTTTTCCGTGAGGGGGGTCGTCCTTCTGGGGAACTGGGTGCTACATTTGAGTGATGGTGTAGTGGACTGAGGAGCCGATGACCATTGTCTCCGTGTCCCTTGATTTCTTCTCCTCTTCTGCTGGGGGTTGCCCTCGTGGGGAGCAGGATTGGAGGGGTGGCCTTCGACGAGGATTGAGTAGCAAGTGGTTCCACCGGGTGTGGTCCACCTGTTCCCTCGTGTTCTCCCTCGGCCGGGGAGTGGCCCTCTTGGGGAGAAGTGTCCAAGCTTGGTTGTTCACTAGTGCGTGGTTTCTCCAGACTACCTGTGGGCTGCTGCCATAACCTGCCTTTCTCCTCTTCTTCTGAGTAGCTGAGAGTTTTTCCCTCCATCGGCGAGCCTTCTAGGAGAGCAATGTGATTCATCTGCGATGGTATGCTCCCTCTGCCCGGCATCGTGGAATAGTTGCACTGGTTCTTTATGCATGCCAAAGTTTAGCAGGCAGAAAAGAAAAAATAGGAGAAATGTGGGGTAGAGGGGATGGAGCGGGATCAGAAGAGAACATATGTGTAAGCTCCCGTTGCGAGGATGTCGGGTTAGCAGCTCGAATCCCCCGTGAGGAGGAGAGCAGAGAAAAAGACGCATTGGGTGCAAGCAGGTCAGAGCGTCGTAATTAAGATAAAGAGGGTATAGGCATTTTCAACCCTGAGAGGGGGGGCGAAGAAAGTTAATAAAAACAAACCTTTCCCACAATAACCCAAAAAAGGAAGCAAAAAGGGTACCTCATTATCAACTCAATCCCCCATTAGGGAGAGAGCAGCGAAGGAAAAAACAGTGATTGCCTAGCAGGTCAGAGTGTCGCTAGGGCGAATTAAGTCTGGAGAAAATAGACCATTACAATCTCAAAGGGGAAGAGGAAACGAAGTACCGAAGAAAAGACTAAACGTAACCCGATCAGGTCGTGTATACCAAAGAAAGTGTAATCGGTCCCGAAGACACAAACTCCTAAAGAAGGGATCGGTTTTGGGTCCACACTACTACACAATTGCCTTGATCCTGGTGGGAAAAAAGGGTCCTGACTCCCCAAAAAGGGTTTCGGTCCCACAAACCAAGGTTAGTAAATCAAAGTGACAACAGTCTTAAACCTAGCTCGAGAACCCGGATGCGGATGTCTTGGAAAATCAAACATGGTGTAGCTGGGGGAACAGATACTACATTTTGAGATATTAAAGATGTTACTCACAGGAAAAAATACAATTGGGGAAATGAACAAGAAATTTATCACAAGGAAAACTCCACAAGAAGGCGGGATGGTGAAGTTGGTTGATCCATCTGGTCTCTATTAGAAAATTTAAAAGATTTCTCTCTCGGCCAGCATCTTTAATCTGTGTTACCCTTTTAAATTTGCATTTATGTGTGTTGGTGGGATGGGCATCCGTTCCTACTTTAACCCAATTTTAAAACATTTTTATTTATATAAAAAAAATAAAATAAATAGCTACATTTTTGAAGGAAAAAAACAACAGAAAAAAAGGCCACCCTCTTTTCTATTAGTATTTATTTGCTTTCCCACCAAAGCAAATATGACACGAGGTCTTTTTTGATGTGGGGTTAAATCAGTTCGCAGAAAAAAGGAAAACCGGGCACTCTGTTGTGACCAAAACAATAATTGGCCCAGTATAGATGGTTTCCCGTCCATTGACTGGGAAAATTAGCTAAGGTGCAGCATCTGCAGAACAGGTATTACAATTTGATCCCGGCCCGAAGGCGAAAAACAACAGGGTATTTATTTGATTCCCCACTGAGCAAATATGGCAAAATATTTTTTTTAATGTGGTGAGTAGGGGGGGCTGCATAGTGATAATTGGTATGAAGGGTTTCCTCTACAGTGATCAATAATTTATATGTGGTTGCCCCCCACATATGGTCTTTGCCGGAACAGATACTACACTTTGATCTCGACCCGAATGCCAAGAGGGTATTTATTTGCTCCCCCACCGAGCAAATAAGGCACAAGGCCGATTTTTAATGTGAGGAGTGAATGGGAAATGGGGCAAACTCCACGGAAAGTATGGGAACTGGATAGTGACAATTGGTCTGAAGGGTTGCCTCTACATTTATCAAGGTCTGATATGTGGGGTTGCCCTCAAATATGGGCTTTGCTTGCAGTTTTTGCCGGAACAGATACTACACTTTGATCGCCGCCCAAAGGCGAAAAACAACAGGGTATTTATTTGCTTCCCCATTGAACAAATTAGGCACAAGCTCTTTTTTAATGTGGAGAGGTAAGGGGAAATGGGGACAAACTCCCGGGTTCGTAGGGGAGCTGTATAGTGACAATTGGTATGAAGGGTTTCCCCTACATTGACGAATAACTTATATGTGGGGTTGCCCCCACATATGGTCTTTGCTTACAGTATCTTCCGAAACATACTACACTTTGATCCCGGCCCGAAGGTCAAGAAGGTATTTATTTGCTCCCCCACCGAGCAAATTAGGCACAAGGCCGATTTTTAATGTGAGGAGTGAATGAGAATGGGGACCAACTTCCCGGGAAGTAGGGGAGCTGGATAGTGCCAATTGGTATTAAGGATTGCCCCTACATTGACCAAGGTATTATATGTGAGGGTGGTATTTATTTGATCCCCTGCCGACCAAATTAGGCAAAAGCTGATTTTTAATGTGAGGAGTGAAGGGATATGGGGACCAACTCCCCGGGGAGTAGGGGAGCTGGATAGTGACATATGGTATGAAGGGCTGCCCTTACATTGATCAAGGTCTTATATGTGGGGTTGCCTCCACATATGGTATTTGCTTGTAGTATCTGCCGGAACAGATACTACACCTTGAATCCGGCCCGAAGGCCAAGAACAGAAAAAACGCAAGCCTGTTTTATATTAGTATTTATTTGCTTTCCAACCAAAGCAAAATGTGACACGAGGTCGTTTTTAATGTGGGGTTAAACCAGCTCCTCGAAAAAAAAGGCAGAAGGGGCACTCTGTTTGAGACCAAGACTAATAACTGTCCCAGTATAGATGGTTTCTCCTCCATTGACAGAAACAAATTTACTTTAGTGCAGCATCTGCAAATCAGATACTACACTTTGACCTAGTCATTGCCGACAGAGACACAAAATCAATCGTGAGCTTAACGTTTTGATTTCCATTCTAGGTGGTGGCGCACGAGTCTTTTTTCTTTTCTTTGTTTGCTTTTTCAAAACTTAATACGTTTTGCGTTCAATCTATCTATATCTATATCTATCTATCTCTCTCTCTCTCTCTCTCTATATATATATATATATATATATATATATATATATATATATATATATGAACGTGTTTGTGTGTGTGTTTGTGCCTGTTTGTGTACATTTCTCTACGCAATAACTAAGTCAATTTGAAGTCTGCAGACTGGAAATTTGATATACAAGGTACTGAGATTTGGGAACATCTTTGTGATCAGTTTTCGGCCAGAAATGTGAATTTTAATGGGTCAAAGTTCAACGATTTGCCCTTTGAGAACTCCTCCGAGAATTTTGGGGTTAAACACTTGAAATTTATGATATAGGTTCCTTGGACATGGATCTAATTCAATAACTTGATTTGAGCTTAAAACAATAAAGGTTAAGGTGTTATAATAGGGGTCCAATTAAATCTGTTTTTTTTTTTTTGCTTAACATACATCTCCAAACACCCGGGTAACACCGGGCTGAAATGCTAGTATATCTATAAAAGTGAACATGTGTGTGTATGTGTGTGTATGTGTGTGTGTGTGTGTGTGTGTGTGTGTGTGTGTGTGTGTCTTTGTACATTTCCGAACGACCTAACTCTGTCAATTGCAAGTCTACAGACTTGACATTTAGTTCACGGGGTATCGAGATTTGGGCAAATTTTGTAATCAGTTGTCGGCCAGATATTAGTCGGTGTAGTGGTTAAAGTTCAACGATTTTTCCTTTGAGAACTCTACAAAACTCCTCCCCTAATGTTGGGTCTAACCAATTGAAATAGTAGATATAGGTTCCTTGGACATGGATCTTCCTTATAACTTGAGTTGAGCCCCAAACAATAAATGTTAAAGGGTCATAATAAAGGTCAACGTTTAAAAACATTTCACATCTGCGGTCTCTATCAAATTACTCAGACAATTTCTAATCTAAACATTTGAAATTTTACATAAATGTTATTCAGAGATAGCGCAATATGTTAATCGGTCTGAGTCGAAAATATAGCTTCGAATATATAAATGTATGTATGTATGTTTGCATGTCTGCCTAAAACTTTCGACAGAGGAGACAAATGTTCACAAGGTCAAGACATTTTTAAGCTCGACCCTTCACACGACAAATACAGAAAAATTGGCTACAATATTATTTCTTCGCCCTAAGCTGGCCACTTTTCTACAAGAGGATGCGTTTTTTTCACCGATATGTTCAAAACTCATCCCATGTTTTCGATTTTCTATCCTTAAGTTAAACCTACGCCCCTTCTGGGTTTCGGTAGTCGTAACAGCGAAGACGTCTGGTTTTACCACATTATTTTCCTTCTTCGAGGTACGGGTTCCCGCCTCCATTCCTACCGCTACTTTTTTTTTGCTCAACCCACACCTCCAAACACCCGTGCAACGCCGGGCTGAAATGCTAGTATATCTATAAAAGTGAAAGTCTGTGTTTGTCTGTGTATGTGTCCCTGTGTCTGTGCACATTTCCCTACGCAATATCTCCGTGAATTTTCAGTCTAGAGAATCGAAAATTGATATGCAGGGTACTTTGGGAAAATCTTTGTAATACGTTTTCGGCCATAAATTTCGCGGTTAATGCGTCAAATATAAACGATTTGACCTGTGAGAAATCTAGCAAACTCCGCGGCTAATTTTTATTGGTAATTGATTTGAGTCAGGGGGCATAATACGGGTCAAATTTTGAATAGATCGCTGTCGGCTCTACCAAATTATTCAGACAATTGCTAGTCTACAAACATTGAAGTTTTAATAAAAAGATATTTCAGAGATAGGATAAACTGTTTAATCGATTTGGGCAGAATATTTGAGTTACCGATATATAACCGCATGTATGCGGGTGTGCATATCTGCCTAAAACTTTCAACAGAGGTGTCGAATTTTCACAAGATCTATATAGTTTTGTAGATCGGCCCTTCAGACGACAAATATTAAAAATTTAACTAAAAACATAACTTTCTTTATCTTCAACTTGCCACTTTGCTACAGGGAGGGGTCGCTTTTTTGCACATATTGTCGAAAATCAACCCCTATTTTAAATTGCTTGGGCTTAATTTAAACCTCCGTAAGTTCCGGTAAGCGGTCGTCGTAACAGCTAAGACATTATTTTTTCCCAATTCTTTTCTTCCTTCGACACACGGGTTGGAGCCTGCCTTCCTACTACCACTTCTTTTTGCTCAACATACTCCTCCAATCACCCGGGTAACGCCGTGCTTAAATACTATTATATATATATATATATATATATATATATATATATGTAAGACCGACAAAGAAAAGAAAAGGGGCAAGAGTATCTTCTTGTAGAACACCAGTGCAGATGCCCCCATCTGGGGGGCTGGTCATTGCTCGAGTGTGCTCATATACCATCATGATAGCATTAATGAATTCATTTGGAATGCCATATGATTTTAATATGCTGCCCATTTTTCCTCTATGCACAAAGTCGATGCTTTGGAGAAATCTACAAAGATCATGGCTGCCTCAATGATTTTTTTTTTTTTGCTTTGACTCCTTAATTCAGTCTCGTAACAGTAAGTATTTGACTTGTAGTAGAACGATTCTTTCTAAATCCATTTTGGTTCTTCCCGAGAACTTCTTCGACCTTTGGTTGGATACGGTTGAGAAGCATGATGACATTGTAGTTTTTTACTGCAATTAGAGTTAAGGTTATTCCTCTGTAGTTTCTTGGTATGCTTAGGGCATCCTTCTTGGGGAAGGGAAGTAGGCATCCTTCCCCCCAGATATTAATATTTTTTTGATTTTATACAGAATTGCATGAATTAAGAAGTATGCCATTGGAACCACCTGTCTTCCATACTTCAGGAGGTATGTTATCTAAGCCTGCAGCTTTACGATTCTTGGTCTTCTTTAGTACATTTAGAAGTTCTTTCATTTTAAAATCACCCTTCTCAATATCGAGTTCCTGTACAACAATCGGTTGAATTGGTTGGTCTGTTACTTCTGGTTTGTTTCCGAGTAGCTTTTCAAACTGTGCTTTCCATTTCGGACATGCATTTTCCGGAGTGCTTGCCTTTAACTTAGGTTTGGCAGGTCGTTTGCGCCAAGATATCTCATTTACTACTTGCGAAACCAGACAGGATTGTTTGTTATCTGATGTATTCTGGATTCGATCTATTTGTTCTTGAACATACTTCTGCTGTTCTGATAGGTACATTATATTATGCTCTTGAAGCGCCTGCTTCCTTAATTTTGCATTCAGTCGAGGGGGTATTTATTTTGCTTTTTGATTATTTTTTTTAACATTTCTCGTTTAAAGTTTATCATTTTCCCACGGTACATTTGGTCTCCACATAAATGCGGATAAGACAAAGTTTATGACTTTCAATGTGAAGGGCGAAATCAAGGCTTTGTTTGGATCGACACTGAAAGAAGTCGCTGAGTTTACGTATCTGGGTAGCAACATAGTTTCCACAGAGAAAGAAATATCGGAATTCGCATCTCAAAAAGATTGGACCGTATTAGAGGAGCTACATTCAGTATGGACTTCGAGACTGGCTCACAAACAGAAAAGGCAGTTCTTCAGGGCAGAGGTAGAGTCTGTCCTTGTCTACAGTTCTACAACCTGGGCACTCACCAAAAGATTGGAAAGAAAACTAGACGACACATATATCCGTATGCTAAGAACAATATTAAATATATCCTGGCAAAATCATCCCACGAAGCAGCAAATTTATGGCAATCTACCTGCCATATATAATACAATCAGAAAAAGACACCTATGATATGCCGGTCATTGTCTTAGGAGCAAGCATGAATTGGTGGGTGATGTATTGCTATGAGCTCCATGACACGGACGCGCAAGCAGAGGACGGCCTAGATCGACGTACATCCAACTAATAGCACAGGACACCAAATGTGAACATGAAGATCTGAGGCAACTGATGGAAGACAGGAAACTCTGGAGAGGAAGAGTCACATTGCTCCGGGCAAGGAGCCCGTCATGATGATGATGATGGGTTCCATCCTTGAACACTTCTTTTGCCATCCATCCCCAAAGATTTTCAATGGGATTGAGGTCCGGCGAACAGGCTGGATGATATAACAATTCTATATTATTCGAAGGAAAGTATTCTCGTGCTTGTCGAGAAGTGTGTATCGTTGCGTTGTCTTTCTGGAAACTCCAAGTCCTTCCACACAGACGTGGACCTTCAGTCCTGCTGGAAGCAATTTAAAGTATTGAAATGTCCTTCAATGATGTTCTCGGCCTTTCACTACTTCCAACTTTAGGTTCCCAGCTGACGACAAAGCACCCCAGATCATTCAAGATCCTCCTCAACTACGCCAAATTGAAAAAGTCTCTTTGGTCATTTTTTCTCATGCCAATAGTGTTGAAATCCATCTTTCAGGTTAAACTTTTTCTCATCGTAGAAAATTACATTTTCCCACGTCTCTTCATTCCAAGTCTGTTATTTGGCGGCACATTTAAGTCGGTTAGTTTTGTGCTGTTAAGAAGACGTGGTTTCTGCAGTCGCTTTAAATGACAAAAACCCTTCATTTTCAGATGCATTCTGATGGTTTAAAGACTACACACTGCTGCTGTCTGGCTTTTCAATACACTAGAGCTCATACTGGAGGTTTTTTTTCTAACTTTTTCTGATACGGCGATCCAGGGATATATTTTTTTTTGTCGATCTGGACTCTTTTTGTGGCAATATTGATCTGAATTTCTTTTAAAAAATTGTGATGACCGTTGTGATACGATTCATTTCGTTTGCAAAGGATCTATGGGAGAGTCTACTCATATTAAGCTCAAAGATAGTTCCTCTCTCAGACTCTGATAATGGTTTCCCTTTTGCCATTTATAATTTAGTAAGATGTTTTTTTTATCCACTAACAAGTTGCTTTTAGTAACATAGAAAATTTTTCGTATTCATTTTGTCAAAACTAGCCGATTTTGTTAAAGCGGTCTTATCATGTTGACCAGGTGAAAATGTTTGTTTTTAAAAACAATAATTATTAGATCAGGGTTCATTTTTCGAATGAAGCAGATTTCATTTTTTTTCCATCATATTTTGCTTTTTGGCAATGTTTTCAACCATTTGGCTGATTAAAAATTCGATAACACGCGTACACGCTTACTTTCTTAAGTGGTCTTATGATTTTAACCAGGACTGTATATATATATATATATATATATATATATATATATATATATACATGCATGTATACATTTATAGATTCTCGTATATATATATATATATATATATATATATATATATATATATATATATATGCATGTTCATATTTATAGATGTAAATATATATAAATATATATATATATATATATATATATATATATATATGCATACATATGTGGATGTATACATTTATAGTATACTAGCATGGGTGCCCGGCGTTACCCGGGTATTTGGAGGTGTATGTTGAGCAAAAAAATAAATAGCGGTCAATTTTTTTAAATTTGACCCCTATTATGACCCCTTAAAATTTATTGTTTTGGGCTCAACTCAAGTTATTAAGTTAGATCCATGTCCAACGAACCTATATCTAACATTTTAATTGTTTACGCCCAAAATTGTTGGAGGAGTTTGGTAGAGTTTTCAAAAGTCAAATCGTTGAACTTTGACGCCTAAATCGACAAATTTCTTGCCGAAACCCAGTCACATAGATTTTCCATAATCTTAGTACCCTGTATATCAAATTTCGAGTCTGTAGACTAAAAATTGACAGAGTTATTGCGTAGGGCAATGTACACAGACACACACACACACGTTCACTTTTATAGATATACTAGCAGGGGTGCCCGGCGTTGCTCGGGGGTTTGGAGGTGTATGCTGTGCAAAAAAAGCAAAAAACAAAAAAAATGGTTAATTTTTTAAAACTTTGACCCCTATTATGACCCCTTAAAATTTATAGTTTCGGGCTCCAATCACTTTCTTAAGTTAGATCGAGGTTCAAGGAACCTATATCTGAAATGTCAAGTGTCTTGCCCCAAAATTGTCGGAGGAGTTTGGTAGAGTTCGTAAAGGTCAAATCGTTTAAATTTGACCCCTTAACAGCCAAATTTCTGGCTAACACCCGTCGCATACATGTTCCCAAATCTCAGTACCCGGTATTTCAAATTTCGAGTCTATAGACTAAAAATTGACAGAGTTATTGCGTAGGGAAATGTACACAGACACACAGACACACAGACAGACACACAGACACACAGACACGTTCACTTTTATATATATATATATATATATATATATATATATATATATATATATATATATATATATATATACAAACTATTGACAGACTATGCATTCCCACTGAAGTGTGCCTGCGCGTTTTCTTTGTCGGCTACATTTTCTCTCAAACCACACATCCTCTGACTCGGTACATTTTCAATGTTTTTTTCAATTGTCACTCCAGCAAGGCACATTTACACTTTGAAGTAGGGGGTTCCTATTGGGAACATAATTTGTAGGGGCACTATGAAGGTAGATGAGCAGCAAGATCCTGGTTCACTTGAAATTCTTCATATAAGTACAGTTAGGAAAACAGTATCCCGGAAGTGATTTCAAAAGACTTGCATTTGTAGGGAAGAAACTATTGTAGTAAAAGCCATTCTTAAAGCTGGGGATCTCTACTGTAAAGAGTTGGGGCTTAGTGGATACTCGTGTTCGTTGGGGGAGTCACGTCGAGGAGGTACAAGTACTTGTAGTTCGTTAGAGCATTCACCATTAAAGTATTTTCAGAACAGGCAGGGGGATGCGACTATCTTTTTAACCCTGTCTATATGTAAGCTACAAGCAGCAGATTCACCAGCTTAAATGTGGCAACAGTACTCCATACATGGGCAAATGGTGGCCTTATAGATATACGGGATAAGGTCAGGAGTAAGTAATTTTGTAGCACGGTATAGAGAGTCAACCTTCCTTGCAGCAGCCTTGCCAATGCTCTCAATGTATCTATTCCAGTCCATGTTCCCTGTAAATATTAGGCCGAGGAGTTTGAAAGGTAATGTGTTCCTGGCCATTGCCATTGGTCGTAGAGACGGTTTTATGTACTTATTGAAAGAAATAAGCGTATACTTGGCAGCATTGTATGTGACCATCCATTTTTATCACCATTCGACTACATATCGGATGTCAAGCTCTAGTGTTTCTTCCATGTCCTTACATATGTGTTCATTTTTTTTGCCTCATGCTTGTTACAGAGATTGGTGTCATCGGCAAATATATCCAACTCAGAAACAATTATATCAGGGAGGTCAGTTATGAAAATCAAGAATAATAAAGGTCCAAGGGTAGATCCCTGAGGTACTCACGCTCCCTGATTTATATCATATTGTTTCGATGTACGACAGTCGAGTACAAGTTAGATTGCTCTCTTATTTGGAAGGATTTAATTACTTTATATATTCTTCCAGTGATACCATATGATTAAATTTTCCAGACCATCGTGCCATACCCTGTCAAAAGAATCAGATATATCAAGGACTACCGCTCTAATTTTCACTGTTTTTCCAGTGAATATTATATACGTCCGGAGACCACAGTTAAGATATCTGCTGTTGACCTGGCTTTCCTATATCCATATTGTTTGTCTGTCAGGAGTTTAGCAGCTGTTAAGTGTTGGACTAGGGCTTGATTTACTAAGGACTCATGCATTTTAGTGAAAAGCGGGAGGAGGCTAATGTGGCGATGATTTCGTGGGTCAGTTCTCTCACTAGTATTCTTGAAGACTGGTACCACATAAGAGTGTTACTAGCCGTCGGATAAGCAAGATTTGTTAAGGCATTCATTATAAAGTTTGGAGAGAACTGGAGCAATCTCAGCAGACCATATTTTTAATAACACAGCCTGGATGAAATCGGGTCCACATGCTTTTGAGGTTCTGGTTGTTTTTTTTCTGATACTATGTACCTGAGACTGGGTGATTTTCAAATATTCTAGTGTGGCATCTGTCCGCCAAGGAAAGTCAAGGAGGAAATTGTGTACCGTGTCCAGTGTGGAATTTGACGCAAACCGACTGGCAAGCAGATTAGCCTTGTGTGTTGCCGTGCAAGCAACCTAATGATTGTTTGATAGTGGTGCAATCGTTTACTTCCCATTATTTACTACACTGTTGTAGATTTTCCAGAAATCACGTATTCCTAATTTCTGCGCTCCGATGCGTTTTGTGGTGGTTTCAGTGTAATTCGTCTTAGCTGTCGCTAGTACTCTCTTACAATTACTTCTAGTTCTATACACTTCTGTCTGTTTGAACTGAACTTATGTTGGTTGAATCTGCGAAACGCATGCTGCCTTTGGGCATTAGCAGCTGCCCAAGCAGAAGTAAACTATTGGGGAGAGTGGGGTTTTCTATAGAATGCCCGCTTGGGGGCATGTGCTTTATTGCAGTTTTCAACCATTCATAGTTGCGCTAGAAGAGAAAATATATTTCCCCATGGCGCATCTCTGATGAATTCCCTGATGGCTTCCCAGTCAGACTTTTTGTAATACCTCGTTGTTTTGAGCAGTGGGTCTTCAGTTTTAGGGCGAGTATTTAGGGTGATTTCTACCATTATCACACCGTGATCAGCTTTCCCGAGTGGGTTGTGGGCATTTGTTGTACAATCATCGTGAACTGTTGTCAGAAATAGATCTAGAAGTGAGGAATGTTCATCTTGCTGGTCTGGGAAACGTGTCGGAAATGTAACCGTCTGAGATAGGGAACGGAATATAGGGAAGCTATATCTTGCGCTACTAGCTACATCTGTGTAATTAAAGAACCCACGCCAGTTACTGTAGTGGACACTGAAGTCAACAAATATATATACGTGTGCGCTAGTATCGAAGTAGAGTGATATATCTATGCTGTCAGAGACTTTGTCTGTTAGGGTACAGTCCTGGGTTGAGGGGGAACGGTAGAGAAAATACAAAAAGCTAATATTATGTTGCATATTTAGCTTGAAGCACATAAAAGCCTGGTTGTCTGATTCTACTTTTATTCTAGTTTTATTTCTCTAGTCAGGGGGAGGGTGTTACGACTATAGACTCCAAGCCCATGCATATGTCTGTCTGCGTCCTTACGGCAGAGTGGGAGATAACCAGGCATGTTCAAGTGGTTGGAGGTAGGAGTGTAGGTTAGTTTCACTTAATGTTAAGATAGCCGGGGTGTTTACAAGAAGAAATGATTCAACATCATTTAAGTTAGTTCTGAGCCCGCCGATATTTGTAAATGCAAGCCTCAAGATAGGAGACAGGTTGGGTTTCTATGAGGTTGGTCCTGGTTTAAATGTAACTTTTGCTTGATCTGTCATTTCATTTTACTTAATTTAATTTAAGGTTTCAGTTAGGGGAAGGGAATGAGGGCTGTTGGACAAGTGGTTGTGCAACATATTAGTCATGCAATACGAGTGGACTATCAGTTGTAATCGTCCACAGGATTGTGGCCTAAGTAATGGCCATGGGGGATGAGTGCATGTCCCTTTGCATGCGCGACATGGCACTACAAACACCCCGATATTTTTAAACTGTTGATGGAGCAGCCGCTCAAAGGACTACCAAAGAGTTAGGCCCCCTGTACTATCAGTCGGAAACAGTAACCAGGAAACTGTCAATCCGGGAGCCTCTATGTATTAGGCAAAGTCAGCCCAGTCTACTGCACCGGCATATATGACACTGAAGCATCCCACAGTGTGCAGTTAGGGGGAGGGATGTGGCGGGAGCGGGGAAAACAACATATTTTCCTAGTTAGGAAACAAGTTCAATGATTGGGTTATTCTGACGAGTCCCTGTGAAAGCACCGCTACGCCTGGCAAATAGGCAAAAACGGAGTATGATAGCCGGGCGATAGACAGAGCTTATCTCCTCCTTAAGAAGTGTAGGTTTGCCCACCGATAATTTGTTTGAGTCACCAGCTCTAGGAAGGTTATCGTCCAGGACTGAAGAGGCCTCCCCCTAGGTATAGCTTCAGAGTTTTCCTTCTCCTTGACGGATTACCTGGGAGGATCTACGGGTCCATCAGCACCGAGAGGATTCTCCCCGCGTCTAGGTATTTTTCAGCTATGTCTACATTACCGCTTGGGTAGTTAATATCTATCAGTTATTTAGGTGAATATCTATTGAAAAATTACACTTCTCAATAGATAAAACGGACATTACTATGCTTTCCATTGTTAGTGGAAAAGGGTTTAGGTACAATTCACGCAGTGGAAGCAACTAAATTTGCATCATTATTGGTTTGAGAGAGACGAGTTAATGTTTGTTTAGGTATATTTTGTAAGCTTAGGAATAAAATAACATGTTTAAGTATGTTTTACTTACTATTAGAAATTAAGATTTGGTGCCCAAAATTGAGTATTTAGTATGACTGAAAGATAAGATATATGCTCAATATAGATCCAAGAAAACATTTGATTTGGAGTACAGTTCAGTACAGGTATGTCCAAAAGATATAATTATGGCGTATTCTGTATTCATGGATCGATTAGTAACATGTTTTCACTGTATATGAATTATGGAATTTTAGACATTGACTATGTTGTGTTCAGACTTCTAACGAGGAAGAGATCTTCGCCTTTCTCTTAATATACGGGAGTTTGTATGGCAATTCTTACCGGTTCTTTCTGTGCATAAATTATTGCAATATTGTCTCCTGTCAAAGAAAGATATTAAGGGGTTTAGGGAAAGATATGAAGAAATATATTAAGGGTTGATGTTCATTATAGATCACTTTAAATCTATGTACAGAACTATAGTTAGGACGCATTTACTTAGAGGTTAGTTTGGAGCTAGGAATACAGTCAAAAGCATGCCTTAGACGTCTTTAGGTGTTACTGTGTATCGATTTACGAAAAGTTAGTTTATTAAGGTTAAGGATTTAGAGAAAGGACCCCTCCAATATACGTGTAATGTATGATCTAATGGCAACTTAGAAAATAGAGCAGTTGGTAAGTTAGTGATCAGATGAGACGATCTAAATAACAGTACAGTATACTTACACGTTAGGGTATTGGGTTTGCGGTATAGTTAAAAACATTTTTGGCATGCAAAACAGACAAAGACAGTCGTCTTTGAGGTAAATTATCAATAGGATATAGAATATTAGCAGCGATATATTTTACCGTTTCAAGAGGAATTATAGGTACATAGTGTCGTGGTTTATTGTTCAAGTCCGTAGACTAGCTCAGGCACAAAGCATTTCAAAATCTCTGATATTGTAACTGCGCCTATCTATTTTTTAAACAGTAGTGGAATAGGGGGTTGAATGAAGTGTTTATCTTAGCTAAGGGATAGAACGAAGGTTTAAGGTTAAATTCAAGGTGATATACGGTTTAAATTAGAACTTAGATATACGATCACTCGATGTTGACTGCTGGGGAGGATTTTTTGTATCTATTCATGAGAATGTCTTAGAGATATATAATTTGAGAAATCATCAGTCCGATGACATTGAAAGCAAGTTTTGAGCTGATGAGGATCCAGTATAGGCGATTTGATATATATAGGAAGGTGGTTATAGTTTAGTATGTTCGAACTGTGCATTTCAATGATCTATTAGTCAACGACAATTAATTATATATACTAGTGGGTCACTCAGCATTGCTCAGTCGTAAAATACGCATATATTTTATCATTTACGGAAGAATATGCATGATTGTATTATGTATTTATCAAAACCGCTCACGTTTTTTTATGTAAATACAAGCATTTCAGCCCGGCGTTGTCAGGGTGTTTGGAGGTGGGTGTTCTACAAAAAAATGGTCGTAGGAAGGCAGACTCGAACCCGTACTGCAAAGGAAGAAAAAGAACAGGAAGAAACGTGAGCCTTTGCTGTTACGACCACCGCCAAAGCTGAAGTGATGTAGGTTTTAATTTAAGCTTCGAAAATATCGGCGAAAAAAGAGACCCCTTCCTGTTTAAATGTGACCAGGTAAAGAAATTAATGTTTTTAGCCACTTTTTCGGCATTTGTTGTCTGAATAGTAGAACTTGAAAACGATACTGATCTAGTGAAAATCCGCCGCCTCTGTCGAAAGTTTTAAGCAGACATGTAAACATACACATATACATTTATATATTGGTAGCTCAAATTTTCGACCCAAACCGATTAAAAAGTTTGCCCTATCTCTGAATATCCTTTATTAAAAATTTCAAATCTTTAGACCAGAAATTGTCTGAGTTGGTAGAGACCGCAGTGGTCAATTTTTTTTTTTAACTTTGGCCCTATTATGACCATTCAGCATTTATTGTTTTAGTCAAGTTATTAAGTTAGATCCATGTCCAAGAACCTATATCTAAAATTTCCAGTGTATACACCCAAAAATTGGTGGAGGAGTTTGGTGGAGTACTCAAAGGTAAAATCATTGAACTTTCACGTCTTAACAGCGACATTTCTGGCCGATAACGTATTACAAAGATGTTCCAAAATCTCAGTACCCAGTATATCAAATTTCAAGTTTGTAGAGTGAAAAGTGACAGACCCACACATACAGAGGCGTTCAATTTATAGATATACTAGAAGTGGTGCCCGGCGTTGCCCGGGTGTTTGGAAAATGTACACAGACACACACACACAGACAGGCAGACATGCAGAAAGACACGCAGACCCACATACACGTTCACTTTTATAGATATACTAGCATGGGTGCCCTGAATTAGCCGGAATTACCCGGGGAGTTGGAGGTATATGTTGAGCAAATAAAAAAAACGGTATTTTTTTTTTTAAATTCGACCCCTATTATGACCCATAAACATTTATTGTTTTGTAGTCAAATCGAGTCATTAAGGTAGATCCATGTCAACGGAACTTGTATCTAAAATTTTGAGTTTGTAGACCCAAAATTCTCGGAGGAGCTTGGTAGAGTTCTCAAAGGTCAAATCGTTGAATTTTTAATTCTTAACAGCCAAATCTCTGGCCCAACACGGATCACATAGATTTTCCCAAATCTCGGTACCCTGTATATCAAATTTCGAGTCTGTAGACTGAACATTGACTGAGGTTTTGCGAAGGAAATTTGACACAGACACACAGACACAGAGAAACGTTCACCTTTATAGACATAGAGACAGGTTTTAACATGTACTCCTTATACGTAAATGTAGTACAGCATATAATTATGAAAAGAAACATGAATAAAAATGTTTTTTATGTAATTAAAACCATTGTTTAAATAACATTTACTACTTTTCCTATATCCCTGCTCTCTTATATGATTTGTTTTAGTCAATACTTCAAGACATGTTTCATATATTTCTTTCGAATACAGTGGTCTGGCCTTTTGATAATAAAAAAAAGTTGATATAAATAAAAAATAAAAAATAAATAAATCTTACCACGGATGAATGCAGTCGCAAAAGATAAGCAATAAAAAAGAGAAAAGAATGTAGTCGCAATGAAGGATTTACAACCAAACCTGACCGAGAGTGGACACTTTAAACAGAATGAGCATTGCATCCGTCGGTGCGTCAGTTTCTCCTTCAATTTCTTATTTTTTGATTACATTTTTGTTTTTCTTCAATGCTGCAAGTCATATATTAAATGCGAACGTTATAGTCTTAAAGATCGGGTTGGCAATATTATAAGTTATATTGTTTAATACAAATAACTTATTTTGTTTTAGTGAACGATTTTTACAACACCATCTAGACTAAATCATATTTGGATCAGTTTCTGTTTAGTAGACGAGTGGTATTTCCATTATCGTTGCAAGGAATTTCTAAAGTTGAACATTGGCAGACAATCGTGGTGCAGTTAACGTTAGACTGAAAAAAATGTTTAAAGCTTTACAAGGTTAAAAAAAAATACTTACCAAAGTGTTGGAGACGCCCCTGTATGGGATTAATGGACTATCTCATGACGTTACTTTCTCTGGTGACGTCATTCCGATATTGAGGTTGGCACGCGACCAAGGCGGTCGAGAGCAAACCCCCAACTGTCGAGGAAGTGTATTGCTTCACCTGTTTTTGCCTGTAATATATGTGAATACATGTTCGTTCTTAAAAGTCCTGTGTTCCTTTCGTTTATTTCCATTTAACCCCATAACACAAAGTAAGGGCAAAAAACCAAAAGACACGTGTTATCATGTTATAACATCAAGGCCTGTTTACTATAGAGCCTACGATTGTTAACAATGATTTTTTTAATATGAAGGCATTGTACTCATGCTACTTTTTGGAAGAATAAGTATCTGAAAAAGAAATGACGTGCTCAGAATTTGCACAACCAATGCTGAGCAACGCATAATCTTGTTTTATTTGCGAGGCTTTTATCGGGTCTGGTACTTTTGCTTGTCGTTATTTTGCTACGTGTATTCAGATGATTTCAGAGCACGAAAATAATGAAATTTTAATTAGTAATTATTTGGAGATAAAAGCAAGCAAATCTATGTGGTGGATAATTATAAAAACTTATATGAAAAAAAAAACAAGCAGGTTGCATTGTCGCTGTGGTAAAATATATAAGTGCTCACTAAGAATTTAGAGTACTCAAAGTTCTCGGTTATAGAGACTAAAATGTTAATAGCAACATGTTTCTCTATATACGGTGCGAATATTTTCAACAGAATATAAACAACGAATCAAATATCCAGAGTATGCAACGTTACCTAGCAATCAAAAGTTAATGACTTACAAATGGATGGGACACTTTAGAAACAAATAAGCTAAATAGAAAGCGGAAATTAGAGTGTAGTTAGTGTAAAAACTGTGCTAGCATTAGATAAAACTGTAGATGTTAATGAAAATGTCAAGTTCCATTGTGATAGGAAAAGAAAGAAAATTCAATAAGAGTTGTATAATATTAATATCTGATAAAGTCTGGAAAACGGACAAATCTCTGGTCCGCTGGGTAAGGTGTCAACTCTAATTGTTTCAAATAATTTCATCAAAATTATTTAAAACTTTATTAGATATATATAGGCCGAAATTGTTTTGGATAATCTACCAAACAGAAGCTAAGCCGTTAAGAGTTAAACGGGACCGTGGACTAAACAGAGAGTTGGATTAACTCGTAATTTATTAAACAATCTGATTAACAGTCACTGAGAAATGAAGAGAGAAATGAGTCATAATTAGTTCTGTCAAAATTTATCGGAGGAAGTTCATGTCCAATAAAACTAATTAGGTATTTGTTGTAAAAATCTATCAATGAAAAAAAAAAAAGATATATATGTCATGACTGATAAGACATTGATAAAGAATCGAATTTTTATGTAAGGGGACAAGAAAAAGCTACACGAATAGTCTCATACAAAATATATATGTATAAATGTTTCTTGCGACACTATTATCGTTTTAGCATATGTGTAAAGAAAACATTCAAGAAGCAGAAAATTATGTTTAGTTTGCTTAAGTTGCCGACTCAGGACCCAAACGCATCAAAGACTTTGCAAAGTCTTATTTGGGCTTGCACTGATTTGAGTGGATTTGTACAATGTGTTCAACATTAGAAACTATATCCTTGCACAACAAAGCTTAAACATTTCAACGTTTCTCTCGTGGAATTTCTAAAAATCCCTTTACCACAAAAAAAAACATCCTCGTTCTTTAAAAACCACGTAATTACTCTGTCTTATCGCTTAAACGAGTGGTTGCCTTTAAATATTTGGACACACGTAAGAATTTCATTCCAAATGAAACGTGAAAGTACATAATCGGATATGAGGAGAGATATTTCTAACGATAATAAAATATAAAATGGTGATATCAATGCATAATATACACTAAGAAAATTTTATGTAAATTTAATTATCTTTATCTGTGCCTAAACCTAAACATAGATTTCATGATCAAAGCTTCTTTCTTAGAACTGCACGCCTGTTGAATTGTCTTCCGTTTTCCTGCTTTCCAGCTGTCTATAATATGGTTGTCTTCAAGTCCAAGGTGAACAAGTTTCTGATGAGCCGTTCCACTTAAGTTAACAAATTTACCGAACTTCCATTACTATTGATTACTATATTGTCCTTTTGACTACTCTACACTCTTTAAACCTTATCATTGAGTGGCCGATCGGCCTTGATAAGTGGTGACGCCTATGTAAAAAAAATATTCGTTTTTTATTGGGTAAACATTTGGGTTTTCTTTTCTTTTGTTTCATTACCTCAAACAGGTTTAATGACATTCTTTGTAGATATTTTCTTTGAAATGGGAAAGTATGTAACGGAGTGAATATTAGCGTAAATCAAACAACCTGCACAGCGAAGAATGGATTAAAAGTGATTGTGTTAGCAACAGGAGTAGCTTTTTAACTTGTACGCAAATTGTCAAGTGTGCCTAGGCTTGCGCCCGAAGAAAAGTAAAAGAGAAGTACACTAGGGGAAAACAAAGCCGACACCGAAGTTGATGGACCTGCAAAGTAAAGCCTAGAGTAGGCTGGTTGTGCCCAGCGACCGGTCGGAAATAAGAGGAACGGGTGCAACGTGTGAGTGCCATGTGGCAGGCAAAGCCATTTAGTGGTGTAGTTTAAAAGAGAAAGAAACGAGTCGGATTCCCGATTTATTTTTTGTTTCTTTGTTTGTACTTTTTTCGAGAGTGGCAATTCGCGTGGCTGTCGGAGAAACGTTTTGAACTGTAACATACAGTGTTCAAGTGCAATAGTCAGTTACAGTCTTATCAAGAAAATTAGATGTTTTTAATTAGGACCCACCACTAATCAACTGCTGAAGAAACCTGTAAATGAATAGGATAGCGTAGTTTTATAAAAGTGTAAATTGGGTAAAATTTGATTCTTGTTGGAAAGGCTGAACAAGTATTCCTTACATTGGATTAGAATCTACCATGTTTTATTCAACCGGGAAGTAGGACAGCGTAACAGTTCCACAGACGGGTAGTTCTGATGAAGAAGATTTGTTTATGGAATATGTATTTATATGAAGGCAGATATATAGAGTGAGAGAAATCGTTTAGAGTGGATGTAGCTAGTTGAGTGTTTGTGTAAGATTTTATCCAGGGGGGTCAATAGATAACAGTTCAGCACCTATAACTATAGAGAAAAGACAGGTCCCCAAACGTCTTTTTGTCGTAGAGAGATTGCAGGGAAAACAAAATACATCTGTTATTAAGTTTCTAAGTCGGTTTGAAATCTATCGAAGCCTGATAGGGCGCATCGTGCAGCTTCTTCTAAGATATGACAAGAGAACTTAATATGAGGGCGCACGAGGCTCTTATACAGATCAAGGATTGCGATATCTGTTGGAATGGTAGAGTGACCCCATTCTTTTTCCAGCTAAATTGCGCAAATATTTGATTTATGCGTTCCATTTGAGATTAGGAGCGAAATCCAATTCCAGAAGATTATCAAGACATGAAGACGAAACTCGAGTAAACAAATTTTCCCCAATCTCAATATCCTTTATTTCAAATCAAGAGTCTAGCAATTGACAGAGTAGTTGGGTAGGGTGATATAGACACACCGACACACAGAGAGCGATTTAACTTCATATATATATATATATATATATATATATATATATATATGTATATATATATATATATATATATATATATATATATATATATATATATATATATATATATACAATAAACTGTTTTCCTTTCCCACAATTTTACTTTGTGTCTTCCTCTATAATTTTTCTATTTTTTCCGTGTTGTTTTCATATTGTTTTACGTATGTTTTGATTATTTTTATGTTTCATTTTAATGTTCCATTATAATTATCTTTGCTAATATGAATGCATTATACATTTTGTCTGTACAATTAATACATCGATTGTTTGATATTTTTTTATATTTTAATGTAAATCTCATTTTTAAATATGTCTATTTGTATATAATACGTTATCATGAGATGTCTTATGTTTATACCCGATTAAAGTATGATGCATCGGTTGAATTAAAAAAATGTTGATCTCTATCGGAGATATTTAACGTTTCACTGTTTTTAACAGAGAGATACTACATCAGCATTTTATATTCCAATTCATTTCGACATACATATTCTCCCAAACAAACACACGAAGATTTTACAAACTTTTGAAGGTGCCTTGTGGATAATCGTGTTTGTGACGTTTTTGTTTACTTGTATTACACTGTCGACTTGCATTATCTATTAAGATATTTGCTTCCTCTTTCCTTGGAATATTATTTCTCGGAATTTAGTGTTGACTTTTTGTGAAGTGTGTATAACACGCATTTAATGGTGGACCCTTTTTTTGCTTAAGTTTCGATTTTCCTTATTTTTTCTTGTCGTCGTTTTTCTTCATCACCTTTGCTGTTTTCTGAGTGATTTTATGTAAGTTCTTATCTTGTCATATGCATACAGGAGGTTCGTATCCACCAGTCCTATTCGGATTAGTAGTGTTTATATTTTTTAATTTTGTTTGCTTTCATGGCTGTCATTTTTTAATTTACATATGTTCTTATCACCTTATTAAGCAAGGTTTACTTTAGCAAGCTTTTATTTACTAGTTTGTGTTATGTTGATGCTTGTCTTCTTCATATGAGTAGCATTTTGCTTCGACATGCAATTTTATCTTCTTCTCTTTCGTATTAATATCATTCAATACAGTGATGTAAAATATTCATCTGTCATATCTGATGTGATATTTTTATTACTACTACTTATCATCCGAGTTTTTTTTATGCTGAAAGATTTGTTCTGTTCTGTTGAGAATATATTCTTTATGAGTGTAATTATATATATATATATATATATATATATATATATATATACAGATATATATATATATATACATATATATATATATATAATAAAAGAAGATCCTTGACTTATTTGCAGTATACCAAATATGCAAAATCCGATAATGAGAAGGAAAGTACTTCTTCGATACTCCGCAGATTAAGAGCTGTCAACTTATTACGTGTTTCCTTTTCAAATTAAATGTGTTTTTAACTCTTTTTCAAAGGGTTTTAAACATGTTTTATTAACTATTTGTTCGTATATGTATATATATATATATATATATATATATATATATATATATATATATATAGATGTATATATATAATTATTAGAGTAAATATATATATATATATATATATATATTGCATATTTTCATAACCACATGGTCATGTATAATAATATCCCTACATATATACATACATATTTATATATATATATATATACACATGCATATATATATATATATATATATATATATATATATATATATATATATATATATATTGTGTGTGTGTCTGTGGATGTGTGTCTGTGTTAGGGAAAGTTTTTTCTAGCGTAATACGTTTATTTTTTTACTCAAATATTTGACGAGCTACATGACAAGTATGGAGACATTAAAGGGGAGGTCTTTTATGCTAGAGCACCTTTTATTCTACATAGTCACAATCATTCTCACAGTATATTTGTTTGCTATACACGACGACAATATATGGATATTTTTTGTACTATGGTTTTTTTTTTAAATTAAAATCTTTCTATTTTTAGCAGGAAAGGTTTTAGATTACGAAAACCCATCAGGGTTTCATAAAAACGATTTATTTTGTGTACAAGAATTAAGATTTTTATGTACTCATTATTGCTATTTATTTTGCGATGTGAATAATAACACATATGTCTCTAATAGCATATGTCTGTCTGCGAAATGAAAATGATGCGTTGTATTTCTTGGAGTATCAGATGCTCCACATCCGCATCAGAGATTGGTGTTATTATGTCACGAATAAATATATTCAGTCATAAAAACAAAGCAATTTCCAATCAGTCTTGGTATATTCCGGCGGAATACAATAATAGGACGCATAGCTTTTAGAAATGCATATCTAATACCATAATAAGTAATAACAGATTATGCAAATCAAGTGTAATTGTAATAAGAACCATTAAATATATATGTGCATATATATATATATATTAACTGAACGCATGTGTGTGTGTCTGTCTGTGTCTGATCACGAATAGGCTCCTATATGGTTGACTATTTAAAAAAAATGATTACATATAATGACAGAAGATGCATCGCGGATCAGGGAGGGGTATGTTTGATATGGCAGAAAGGTGGTTCATATAAATTGGGGGGTCAGCATTCGCGCCTTGTCCCCAATATATGGAAATAAAAAAACGAAAAAACGTTTACAAAGGTTTTTGATATAGATATACATAAGAATAACTTGATAAGTGTGTTTCCACGTAATTAGGGATGGTATAATAACATTGTGGGTGATGCGTTCGCGCCTGCACTCCATGGAAATATGGCACATATTTTAACAAAAACGTTTCATATATATGTGCGTAAGTATACTTTGATAATTATGTCTCAGTTTGAAAAAATATGGTATAATAAAATTAGTGGATGTTCGTTCGCGTCTGACCTCCATAGAATGTAATTATGGCACAAAGTTTAACAAGTTTTGTTTTTTTTAAACGGTGAGTGTCCACAATAACACCTTAATTCACATTAGCTTTTATTAGTTTTTTTTTAGTTGAATCATATTGTGTAAAATAAATTCACCTCATGAATTCAATTTTTATTAAAATGAAAGCCCTCCCCCAAAAGTCGGACCTTTAGACAATTCTCGACACAAATTTGGAATAACGCTGTTTTTTCCTTCTCCACTTGCACGTGGAACTCTTTTAAAAATAGATAAAGAGATAAATAATAAAAAAATAAGAGCGTTACTTGTTATCGTGTCAAAAGAAAGAACACCCCTGCTCATCTTATTATATGTCTTTTTTAAAACATTTACATAACCTTTTTATTTTTATTTATATATCTGTTCAATTTTTTCTCAGTGTACTAGAAAGAATTCAGTTGATTACAACCCTTTCTCCGTGTTCTTTACATTACAATAATACAACCTTGAATCCGACTGCGAAATACTACACCGTTCAATACTGTAAAACTGAAACGAAGCTTGTCTGCTTTAAATGGGCGTCATTTTCTTCTTATTAATATTTATATCGATTCTTTGTTTTTAAAAACTTAAGTAATTACGTGTTTACTTTTTTGTTATCCCATTTTGCTGTTTCGGATTATTTTACTAAAGTAAGTAAAGCTTCATTATTTTTCAAAACTGTTTTTGTTTCTTTGTTTTTCGATATTTCGTAGATATTATTTAGTATGAGTGTTTAGCAGAAAAGCCAACAAACGACTACCCGAAAAATAAATATACAAGAAATAAATGTTACCATAGTCAATAAAAGTTCAGTTCATGTTTTTTTTTTGTTTTGAATATTTTAATGCTCTTTACATGAAATAATTTCAGCGAACCGAAATTAAAACGAAATTTGAGGCGATAACTACTTAAATGAATTTTTACATAAACTAAACATGCCATAATCGAATATTCCTCAAAATAACGGAAACATTAAAATGTTTATAACTATTCCTTACGTTGACGGAACTCTCTTAAATTGTTAACATACAATGCTCAGCTGCCCCTCCTTCAAATTGAAAACGGGGCTCTCCATTAAATGAAATCGCTGCCATTTGATTTTTTTTTTGTAAACCCGTTCGAGAATTTAAAAAAAAAATTAAAAGATTACAAACTACTTAAAACTACAAACCAATGAAACTTTCTGCCATAAACGTACCTTTTATTGACTCTGGTAATATTTGTTTCTTGTATATTTATATTATTATATATATAATATTTTCTCTTTGTAAGGAAACATCATTTTGTTGGTAACTCTTGGCAACGAATGGCAACGAAGTTGATAAATATATATATATATATATATATATATATATATATATATATATATATATATATATATATATATATATATATACATATATAGTATCGCCAAAATTATCTCTATTTTATCATATTTTGATTAGGGTAAAATTTCTATCTCTTTACACCTTCCTCTTTTTCATAACATATCATAATTTCATCAATAACAATTTTCTGTAGGCTGTTTTTTAACCCAGTCAACGGCGTGTACTTCTGCTTGTATATATATATATATATATATATATATATATATATATGTATATGTATATGTATATATATATATATATATATATATATATATATATATATATATATATATATATATATATATACACTGGAAAAATACCCGTCGTTGACTTGATTAAGAAACAGCCTACAGAAAATAGACTTTGATTTATGAAAGTATGATAGGTTATGAAAAGAAAGAGTTGTCAAGATATAGCTTCGAATTTGGGGTGTCAAAACCAAAGCAAAATATGATGATAGTAAAAATAAATTAAATAACCCCCATAATGTATTATACTATACTTGTTCATACTGAAACACTTATCACAATATTCTGTGGATCTATAGTAATAAACGTTCTCAAACTTTGTGGCATATTTCCATTCTATGGTGGTCAGGCGCGTACGAACACCCCACAATTTTATCATACCATATCTCTTCAAACTGAAACATAAATATCATAGTATACTTACGCAGATAGATATGAAACGTCTTTATCAAAATTTGTGCCTATTTCCATTCTATGGAGGCCAGGAGCGAACGCAGCCCCCACAATTTTATTATACCATCCTTATTTATGTTGAAACATACTTATGAAAGTATTCTTATGTACATCTATATCAAAAACACTTGTGAAGTTTTTGGTTTTAATTTTTATCTTTTTATTCCCATACTTTGTGGACCTGGCGTTAACGCATACCCCACAATTTGAATGTACCACCGTTCTGCCTGATCAGGACATTCCTATGCCTGTGTCTCGAGACATCTTCTATCATTATATATATATATATATATATATATATATATATATATATATATATATATATGTATATATATATATATATATATGGCATGGGTTCATCAGCTTCTCTCTTAATTTAGATTTCATGATTTCAAACCAAGTAAAATGTCTACTTAATATTATAGTTTAGAACGCATTTTCCATAAATAAATTATAATTCCAAATATTTACTTTATTCCTTGTCGATAATATGATTTTGATATAAAATAAATTATGGTATTTATTAACTTTATCTTTATAAACTTTTTACTTTAGTTCCGTTTTATCTATATATAAACAACAATACACCCCATATATATATATATATATATATATATATATATATATATATATATATATACATATATATATTTATTTATATATATATATGTGTGTGTGTATGGGGGGCGTGTGTGTGTATGTGTGTGTGTGTTGGATGTGATAACTAATGGCTACCCATATTCAAACATATTTCAGTGACAACCCTGCCAGGGAAAATCCCCTCATCAGGCCAAGATTACCCACGAGATCATTTACGTGCTGTTCCGGTCATTTCAATATATATATATATATATATATATATATATATATATATATATATATATATATATATATATATATTCAGACGCTCATTATTATTATTTTTAATGAACTAACGACGTCGTCATTTTAAGAAAGACTAAACTCTTACCACATACGCCTGATTAAACATACAAATTGCCTAAAGTAATACACTCAATTGCTTTAAAACTAGATTCCACTATTCAAATCTTTTACAAATAAGTATTATTATAATGTATAAAATGTCTGCGGACTTAGCTGTGCACTTGTAAATATTTACTTAGCGATTCAATGTCAATTTCAATAAGAATAATAATTAACACAGAATACATAGATTCCCATTCAATGTAATACACCCTCGAGCTGAATCGTCATTATTACGATAAAGAACGCCCACATATCCATAGTATACTAATCTTTCTCTCTCTCTCTCTCTCTCTCTCTCTCTCTATATATATATATATATATATATATATATATATATATATATATATATATAAATCTATGTATCTATCTATCTCTCGCTCTCTTCTTATATATATATATATATATATATATATACATACATATATACATATATACATATATATATATATATATATATATATATACATTCATATTATATGCATTGGTAATATTTTGGTATAACTGTGATTATATGTTTCCCGTTGTTTTCAATAAATGCATGTAAAATAAACGCGTAATAGGAAATTAGACAGTTTAACATGTTACAGCAACCGACGTATATATAAAGTCATATTAATGTACATCTTTGTGCTTTCCTAAACATCTATTTTAATAATATAATTCGTTGTAGTTTCGATTTTTTTTTATTAAACACTTATTTTTTGATTAGTTGAAGTCATCGAAAAATTAATTTTATATAAATGTAATCAATAAATTAAAATAATTATAAACATTAATACCAGCATGCGTCTTTTTTCTACGAAGTGTTCAAAGTAAATTATGATACTTTACTTTATAGATTATTTGTTTTCAAGCGAAGGAAACCTCTTTCTTAACACTAACAATACATTTTATTGTAATATAAACTAAAATTAGTTGGGTTTTCACTGTGTAATTATCTCCACGGTAAAAAAAAAAAAAAACGACGAGTAAATTCCTATGCAAATCTTTAACATTTAACCTTTTCAGGAAACATTGCAACGTGTTTTCATGTAAAGGTACACATAGTTCGCTATTGTTTACTTAATAGTTCAATTTAGCTTCCTTGATAATATTTCTCAAATAAGAAATTACACATAGGTAGTCGTGAATATTAAACCCTCATGAAATAATTATTTGTAATTAAACTCGAAAATACCGGGTATTTTTATTTATTGTCATACATGGCCTCCTGGCACTCGCAAATGATTCGCATTATTTAATAAATTATTGTTATACACATCATATTTGATTAAATATGGAATAACACACGTTAACATTTCATGCTAAGTTAAACACGTTGCCAGAATAGACGGTGAGCAACATGTTGTTATGCACATTAACATTACAACCAGTTGTTCTTCAGCTCAACAGTTCGTATTTTGAAGACATTAAATCTTACATCTACGATGACAATTTCGATTAAGTAACGAAAGAAAAACAATGTCTTATTTAGTATCACATTACACCTCTTCTTATTTATATAAAATTCTGGAGAATATAACATAATTTATACAAATTTGCGCCCATGAAGGCAGATACTTATTCGTGCAACATATTTACACATTACACGAAGATTTGCAAATTTTTTTACATAGAGGCTGTATATGGCAAAATCTTTCTTTTTTTCTTCTTCATTACTTTGCTACATTGCATTCAATTTATCATCTGTATCACATCTTCTCATTCATACCAAAACAGATCCCAAATCTATTATTATTACTGATACTGCTATAAATAATGATATCATGAATATGTCTATCAGAAACTTCGTGAAAAATATGGAATACTCCGACCCCCTGTCTTTCCAAGCTTAAAACTACTCGAAAAATGTAATTCAACCGTATATTTCAATTAAAATATTTAGGACAAAGTTTTCATTAAAAGAAAAACAAATAAAAAAGACAACGGGATTTTTAAAAAGATTTTAAACTTTGGACTTTACAGATACATGTTAAAAACACTTATTTTTGTTTTAAATTCGAATATATTATTTATTGATCTTTTATCTTATATTTGTGATATATAAACCTTTGGTGAGTAAATTAATTATTTACTTTTTAATAGACATTTTAAAATGGGGGGGCGTGAATTAAAAAAATGTCTAACATATTATATTCGGTGTAGTGGAAAGATCATCACATTTCAGCTTGACCCTGAAAAAATTGTAAAAATAGAATCAATAAAAAAATGTTGATACATTTTTAAATTTCAAAATTTGAAAAATACTGAACTCGTAAAGTTCAATAATTTAATTACTGTTTTTTAGAAAAAAAAATATTTCTATTACTTTGTATAAAACATTAATAGTTTATTTTGGAAGTATAATCAATAAATAAAGAAAACAAACAACCCACTTTTAAAAGAGTTATTACGAGGTTTTTATATTTTATTCGCCGTTTCGTGTTAGGGGTATCAAAAATTCCTACAAAAAATTCTGATACACCTATACCATGACGACTGCTATTTTATAAATACCACTACTACATAATTACAAACTATCAGTGCTTATAAAGTAACGTATGCAGAAAGCGAATAATGATACGTACAGATTTAGTGTAAAGTTAGTTAACATTTTATAAAATGTATCGCAACGCAGTTCGAATTTTATTTTTTATTTTTAATTATACAAAACCGCACTAACTAGTAAAACCTACATCTTTCTCTTTTAATTTAATTCATTACATATAATTTTAAAACGGCGTTACGTATCGTGCCTTCGCATTGGTACATAAACATCGATTATTATTATTATTATTATTATTATTATTATTATTATTATTATATTGTTGTTGGTGGTGGTGCTACATTAACTTCACAGTGATGCGATGTTTTACACTGTTTTTTCCTCAAGAGCGGGCACTTACACCAAAGCAAGCGAAGACAGTCAAAAAGTCAATTAGAAGGAAATCTGCGTCAAGCAGAATTAAGTCGTGTATTACAGTTTTGTCGTACCTGATTCCCGGTGATATTAGCTCTTTTAAAAAATCATCAAAAATTGAGCCATTCACATCCATTATTTTCGGCACAATGGAAGTGTTCTTATTCTACAATCGAGCGATCTCAAACCTCGATTGCAGATAATTATTATTATTATTATTATTATTATTATTATTATTATTATTATTATTATTATTGCTGTTGTTGTTGTTGTTATTGATGTTGCTGTTAATGTTATTATTTGTTTTTGATGTTGTTGTTGTTGCTGCGTACTACTACTACTACTACTAATACTAATAATAATACTAATACTAATAATAATAATAATAATAACAATAACAATATTAATAATAATAATAATAATAATAATAATAATAATAATAATAATAATAATAATAATAATCCTGCAAACGTCCAAGCTGCTACGCGAAGTGACAGAAGAAGAGAAGGAAAACAAAAGCAAGCGAGTTGTTTGGAAGCAGATGCCGTTGCAGGAATAACATTTAACTTTTAAAACAATATGCATTCCGAATTTATAATAACGTGCTAACGTAACAGCTGAGTCCAGTTACGAATTGAGAAAGGGTTATTAACCCGCGAAAAACGCTAGAATGCGCCCATATTGTTGGTGGCTTGGATAATTACGTGCCCATGGTTTAAGAAGTACCTCTAATGAAAGCTGTTTGCTGAATATAAAAAAAATCGAAGCCCTTTCCCTTGTGTCTTTAGAAATGTCTGCGCATACAACATGTTTGGTCCTTTAAAATTTAATGGAAGAAGTTTACAGCGGTTAAAAAGGTTTTACCGCGTGAAAAAATATTATTATTATTATTATTATTATTATTATTATTATTATTATTATTATTATTATTATTCTAGTTGTTGTTGTTGTTGTTGTGGTTGTTGTTGTTGTCTTCACTGGTAGTTGATATGGTGTTGGTGTGGTTGTGGATGGTGATCATAGTATTTTTTTTGCTATTGCTTTCATTTTACTCATAAAACTATTTAAATGTTCTACATTTATCCTTTTTTAGGCTCTCTACGATTTTTAAATAGTAATAAAAATCTTAAACATCACAGCACACCTCTAACTTATCCACTCGACGTCTAGTTTTGTTTTCTCTCAGTGACCTTCTTGTCCTGAAACCTTCTTGAGTTTAACAGTCGAAACTCAAACTATATTTTTGTACTCAAAGCAATTCTAACACAGGCCATCGTCACAGACTGTAACTGGAGACCATTAGTGGGGTTGCGGGTTCTGTCTCCTTTTTCGACAACGTATGCAAATTGCTTTGCTTTATCGCAACATTGGCTTGCCAATAACATTTCTGCTGGCAATAACCCTTAGAATTCAGTAGAAGTTGGGATATGATCATCCGATCTAAGGACCCATTCCTCCTCGCAACAAACAAGATCTAACAAGTTCTCTCCGTCCTCGATCCTTCCAGATTTTTCTTTCTTCGTCTATTAAGGTGTGTCAGTCGATTGTTTCTGTATATTTTTGTTTTTAGTGGCTATTCAATTTGCAATTTTGCGGTTCAGTTTACTTGGCTCTTACAGTTTCTATGTGGACGCTTAGACTTTGTCGCTCATGTGAATTAGTTTCCGCATGCAAAGTTTTTCCTAAATATTTAAGCTGTTTTAAGAATTTCTGCCCATTGCATACTGTTAGACTTCCCCATCGATTCAAATGTCTCCTAGTCTTATTTTAAAATTGTTGGGACTGTTCCTAATGATCCTACAATTATGGGTATTAGATTGATCATCTTCTGTTCCATATGCTTTTCTAGGTCTCTGGAATGTTTCGCGTATTTATTTCGTTTTTCTGTGTCTTTAATTTTCAATTTGTTGGCAGTTAATATGGCAAAAATCACGATTTTGCCGTCTCTATCCTTCTTAGTAACTATTCTAACCACCGATCTTCTTTCTTGTGCATTACTAAGTGTCATACGAATGTCTAAAACGATTTATTTGTATTTTCCCACTTTACTATGTCCGATATATGTTTAACCATGTTCAAGTTCCCTAAATTCATTCCTTATGTAGTTTCTTCGATTGTCTCTTTGCCTACAGAATCTGAATATTTCCTGATGTTTTTATTTTCAATTTACCTTTATTGTTTCTCGTTGTTCTGTGCAGATACAAGTAGAAATCATGTTACTCACTTCATATATCCATTGCTTGGATACATTTCCTTTAGGTTCTTTTAGAGAGTATTCTGAGGAATCATCTGTGTAGCTCTTTCCCTTACCATTTTCTTTTCATGTCTATTTGGTTTTATTTTCATTTCCTGAATTGATATAAACTGTGTCCATCGCAGTGGTAATTGCTATTTCCGTATTCTAAGTATTGCATGTTTACACACCTTTTTTGTGTGCATTTACACCGTCTTGTATGTTTATCAGTCCCAATTCTTCTTAGCTTCTTTTATACATAGCGTCGCTCTTGCCCATTTTGGACTGTAAGATACCGTGTTTTATGATCACTAAGTTATTTTTGTTATTGCAGCGCATAAATGGCCCATAAGCATGAACGGCGACAGTGTCCATGTGTGTATTACTTTAATTAGATTTATACCGAATATTTTGTTTACTATTAGTGTTCGTTTCAAGTAAATTCTTCAATCTTTAATTGCTGATTAGTATTTGGTATCTGCTTCAAGAATACATATATTGTCGACAGTTTTACACCCTTTTGTGTTCACCTATTTCTTATCTAGATATTCAGATTTTCTATTGCAATACCACTTACATGTCTTGGCTGAATATTCAGGAAGTGCTTATAAGATGTTCATGTTCTTGTGCAATTGCAAACAGCTTAAAGTAAAGAATATATATCGGGTTAGTGATTCTTTTGTTTTTTGTCCGTAAAATTTAATTCAATATTACATTCACTAGTGGAAGTGGCGAATGTCTTTCGGCGATGACACTTTGTATTCTTATCTAAGATGCTTTACTCAGCTTTTTGGTCCAGTTGCCATTTTTACATTGGTTTTCTATTAATATCAATACTTTTGTCAGTCATTTGTTTGTATTTAACACATGTCAATATTTCCTAGTTTGTCTATGAAACATTTTGTGTCACTCCTCTTCTTTTATAATATTATATTTTTTCATCAGTTCACTCCTGCAGATTAAATCATCCAAATAATTGGGGAGGAATTTGTTGATCTTTAATTGTTTGGTTGTCTCTTTTAACCGTATTTTTATTACCGTTCCTTATTTTGATAATCTATTCTAGTACTTTGGTTGCAGATAAATCTCAGACTTTCTGATTGTGTAATAGGATACGTAATGACTTTCTTTAAACCAGTATGCATGTATAGAAACGTGGGCTGCCCCTTTTAAATTTGCCATTTACTTTAGCGTCGTATTAAGGGTAGCTTTATCAATATGTTTAACTTCGTTAAATTTTCCTGGGGTTAATGTTTTTCTGTCGTTAAACCAATCAGTATATTTATTGCGGTCTTAGCTGAATCGTATATCTAGATGAAGGACAGTTTGGTTTCAATTGGACTCATTTGGTCTGTTTCTTGTGTTATTATTATTATTATTATTATTATTATTATTATTATTATTATTATTATTATTATTACACTTACGAAAAGTAGTCACACCAGCTGCTATGAAAGATTATTCATTGAGAAAAACCTATGGTATTCCCCGGATTCTGAGTAACAGCCCATCTCCCAAGATTTCCAGTACTCAACACCTCTTTCGATAAGCTTTGAAAAATAATTTGCGTTGTCGCAGAAGGCCGGTTACCTTCAATTACTCGTTGACGTTGACCATTTGTCATCACTGGAATTTAGGGGGGCAATAAATCTCCCAAAGATCTCTTTCCTTTTTGCACTTATCCAGCCAAGGTCTTGATAGTGATATTCTCCTCAGTTGGTGTATCCTACTAGACATTTCTGTGTGGGTCCCGTTTCTAGTGCAACTGAGAGGGAACAAATAGAAAAAAGGGCGGTATCTTGGAATTATACACTTTAAGAGTTCATGATTCCATGCTATGTTCCTCTGTGTTTACATCTGTTGGGGTTCCTGAGTCTACTTTGTATGTGGTTTATGTGTGGTATGTAATGTGCAGCTAACAAGCTGCATATTAAAGGGTTCTCTATAATATATCAGCCCTCTTCATTATTAAAATTCATCGTATCTTCTCTGACGTTCCTCTTATTCTTATCTCTTCCAAATTGCTATTTTAAATATTTTTCGTTATTTTTCCTATCGCTCCTACTATTAGTGATGGTATCTTTATTTTCTTCCTTTTCCAGATCACATTGAGCTCCCTGGCCAGTTCCCTGTATTTTTCCTGCTTTTAAGTTTCGATAATCTTCACTCTGTTGTCTGAAGTACCGGCAAATTCTACAATCTGTCAATCTTATACACTAATGTGACATCGGGCCTTCTTGGTTGGATGCGTCAGTTCATGTCCCATAAAAAAAAACAAAAAACTTTTGACTTTCATTTTCCAGCACTGATGCCGGTTTGTGTCTGTACGATGTATCTGTGTGTTAAAGATGTAATGACTAATTTACTGCCCTGTCTGTATAATAAGAGTGGTCATGCCATTAATTTCAAAGAATTCTCGAGGAAAAATATAATAGATGGTATGTGTATGTCTCCAACTCTATTTCTCTATATCACAGTAATTATACAATTTACAGCTTTGTCTAAACACGTTTCATACGGGTTAAAACTATCGTATTATTTATTTAAACAATACTGACTCAAACAACTTCCTCTAAAAACAGCTGTGACGCCTTTTTGATGAAAAGATGTCGGTTCAATTACAACGTGTTTTTGTTTTACATTATTAAGAAACACGGAGACAATGTGTCCGGAATTAACAAACAGCAGGTGCTAAACTTATATATGTGTTAATATTGAAATCGGCTCTTGCAAAAAGTAAGTCACACATTTACTGTTTAAGAAAACAATTCTCGTTCAACAAACTACTTGCTTTGTAAATTTATTTAAAATATATGAATCATGAGTATATTGCAAGAAAATAATGTATTTTAAACTTGCAATTATGAACATACAATTCTCAGTTGAAATAGATAATTAGTAAAAATCATGTATGTCCTATCATGAATACTAATCATTTGTCTACACTACACATTTTAAAATAGAAAATATAAATAATCACGAATGTTTAAGCTATGTATTAGGTTGTTACAAAATTAATGTCTGCATGAATCGGTGTCTTTTGAAAAGTCATTTAACACAAAAGTTGTTGTCCATTTTAGGGTTATATACTAATTAATATTTTGAAACTTATTTATTGTCAGGCAAAAAAATGTAGGAAGCATGCAGGGCCTTCAATGATAAATAATCTAAAACGTGACCTTCGCCTATTTATATTGCATAAATACAAACTAGGGCACACTGTCTCCGAAATTTCTGTTATTTTTAAAGAGCATGGGGAGAGGAGTTCACAAGCAGTACGAATATGGTTCACAAGATACTGTAGTCGAGGGGTTTGAAGTTAAAGAAGATAGACGACTAGAACACAGTCTTAGAAATGAACAACTGAGAGCAGTTGTTGAGCAAAATTCTCTCAGACACTTGGATTTGCATGCACCAGTTTAACGCCATTTACAAAGCATTAGAAGGGTGAAACACTTGATAAATTGATCCCTCCTGAGCTCAATGATTCCCAAAACTTAGGAGATTTTAGGTCTGCTCAATGTGCGTAAAGGCAATGACCCCTTTCTTGACCGAATTGTCTGATCAATGGATTGAACGTGTTGCGTCTCTCTAACACGGTTGTATCATTAAAGGATTATGGTGACTGGTTGGTAGTCTGCAATCGGTGTTATCCACTACATCCTTTTTGGAACTAATGCAAGTGTTACAGCAGAGATCTACTGCAATCAACTTTCGGAAATAATGCTTCCTTTCAAAACAATATGCATACGTGTGAGTGTATTGAGAGTTCGAAAATGGCGTGGCTGGAAATGATATCCATATATCTATCAATCTTTCTCTCTCTCTTTATATATATATATATATATATATATATATATATATATATATATATATATAGTAATTTATAAAATATATATGGCAATTAAGCTACACTGAATATTGCGCGTTTCATCCACTCTAGGATTCTTCAGGCTTATGTGCATACGCCTGAAGAAGCCTAGAGTGGATGAGACGCGGAATATTCAGTGTAGCTTAATCGCCATATATATTTTATATATTACTAACTAGCTGTACCTACACATTGAGAAATTTTGAAGTAAATACTTAAAGTTTACGCATAAATTTATGCTTTTGTATAATAATTTTCTGTGAGTAAATGAAGTAGTTATATATATATATATGTATATATACATATATATATATATATATATATATATATATATATATATATACGTATTGGCTGCAAACGATTATTGCAATTTCCATTTAGTATAATAAAATTAACATTAAATCTCGCAAGATACTTACAATATCTGTTACAGTAATTGTAGACAGTTTGTTATTAGCAAGTTGTTTATCGCAGTCAATCTCAGTGTATTCTGGTGTACCGTTCCAAGCCTCGCACACATTTTCACAATATATCGTATGTTCGCTAGCTCTTTGACGAGAGATTTCTCATGTTACAACAGAACACTGATGCTGCATGACAGACCAGAAGCAAAAGCCAACGTGTGCCCATTACGAGCAGTGTGTAAACTTACGTCACGGCGAGAAACAAAGAATGAATGTATTATGAAAAAGAGTACGTGGACCTTGGTGTTAGAGAAAATGCATTTCGTAATCCCTATTTCAAAATCACAAATAAAAGCAAACGTATTATTCAAACTTACACTCATTTCATTACTGATTTCGCAACAAGCTCTTATACGCATAGTGATATTGATATCAGTGCCTTCCTTGTTTTACCTTACATTCCTTGTTTTACTGTACATTCCTTGTTTTACTCTAATTTTTTGCATGATAACTTTTCATTATCTAATTCTTTTATGGTTTTTATACACAAGTACGTAAGCTTACAGATTTCTTGCAGAATTACTTCCAAAAATACTGTTTTTTTATGTAAGAGTATCGCTCATGCTAAGTAAATAAGAATACACCACTAAGCAACTTGGGTGTCATTTGCTTTAAATTACATTCAGCATGAAGCTTAAAAAAATATGCTCCTAATTTAAGATCAACTTAAGATTTCTCACGTCAGTATCGCGACAAGTTCTGGAATGACAGCTAGCAAATAGAGTTCGAAGTCGGAAGTCTCAGGCACTGTGAAACTACTCACTACATTTCTTTTCCTTGGGCAAGGTTACGCCTAACTTCTCCTTTCGACTGGCTAAGCTTGTAACATTACCATTGATCAGTAGAGAAAGAAATGGAGAAGGAACGATGTTTAAACGCCTCTAGAGTATATTCAAAATGCAAAATAGTTCTTGTTGTTAAATACAATGACCCCACAACTCAATCTTCACTCTTCAATCCTGCAGTTCAATGCACTTCTGACAGCAATTGCTTCTGCCAAACAAAAAAGACCCCCTCTCTCCCAAATACAGGCTTTTTATAGGACAAAACCGTCCAAAGTTATTTGCATACTCTTCCCATGATCTCTAGTCTATAAATAGACGCAGTGGCCATTCTCTTCTTTTTCTTTCTTCTTTCACTCTCTGAAGCGGGCGTTGCCAGTGGTAAAAGGTTTGCACGATTTTTTTATTTTTTTTATTTTTTTTTACTACACGCCCCCATGATCATTAAAGATCATTCACATCTCATAATTCCGTGTCCAGATCGGCGCATTGCGTTCTCTTTGCGGTCTCTGCATCGGCACCGGTTCATCTTCATCACTCCCTGGCTCAGTACCACCATCCTCATCACCTAAATGGACCACACGCCTTAAATCTAAAACATGTCGTGGCATTCCATTGACACTTAAGTTGTTTGGGGATTGCACTCCTGTTATCACTCCTCTTCCCCACTGCGTTGTGCATCGGGCATTAGGCGGTTTCACCCAAACTTCTTCTCCTATTTGGATTCTGGCTGGTCCTTGATCATTAATTTCCGGTGACATATCTCTAGGATGCCTCCATTCGTAATTAAAGATTGCTCTATGTGGTACTGTGTCATCTCTTTGCCCGACCTTAGGGGACATGTTGTACCAAAATGTGGTCTCTTCAGGCCATATTCTTCCTCTCTCAGCTATTGCTTTCACGGTCCGATGATGTCGCTCCACAATGCCATTTCCTCCAGGTCTGTAGGCTGCCCTATAATAACTTTTAATCTTCCATTTTTTTAGCATCGTCTGAAAGATTTCTAAGTGAAAAACAGTGCCGTTGTCCATTATAACCTCCCTTACTAGACCTCGTTCAATCATCACCTTTTATAATTCAGTTGCAACTGCAGATGCGGCTTCCACTAGCAGTTCCTTCCATATCGCCAGTCTACTTGGCCCACAATCAATTATTGATAAGTACGTTCCCACTCGGTAGTGTGCTATGTCAATAGCTAGTCTCGTCCAGTTCGTTAAAACTCCAATTTCCCCAGGATTATGTATATTTGGGGTAGGATCGATCGATTGACACCGAACACAGTTCTTTACTATCATCTGAATTTCTTCCCGTTTTACATTCGGATCCACTTGCCTCACCAAATATAATGTTCTCTCCACTCCCATGTGATGCATGTCATGCAACTCTTTAATTTCTCCAATTCCAAGACAGCATATCGGCGCCTCCTCTTTCTCAATTAACTACTGTTTTTATCCGTGTTAGCGCATCTGCCTTGTTTCTTTCAGAAGGCAAACCACTGCTTTTATTTGCAGTTTCAATTCAGACATCAACTCTCTAAGCATCCCTAATCTCCGCTTTATTAGCACTTCTCCGGCACCCTTTGTTCGTATTCTGCCACTCTCCTCCACAGTAGAGTTCACCCAACTGATTACAGTGGCTGAATCAGTTCTTATTTCAATATTTATCAGTCTCCATTTGATAGCTAAATTGACACCCTTTAAGACAGCATCTAATTCAGCTATGTTAATGTGATTAAAGTCATCACTTTTCCTCAGCCAAGTTGCATCTTCCGCCACCACACCGCCAATCTCGACAACCACGCCTGTTGCAACATTGCTTGCATCACACCACACGACTCCTGTGCTCACTTAAGGTATGTGCCAAGCGCCATTAACAGGGTCTTCTTTTTTCACCTAAGCTAGAACCTCCTGCATCACTTTCATGGTTCTGAAATCAACTTTTTCTTCCCAATCCATACCATTTGCTCTTCTTTTCACATAAATGCATGCTAATCGCAGCCATCCAGCAATTGGATAGTGCTCCAATAATTTACCACAGATCGAAAATAGCTCCCGCCTACTAATTTCTCCTCCCATCTCTGGGATCTCGTTGCCTCTCCTGAACATTAGTGCACCCATCTTATTTTTCATAAGCTTAAGGCCCAGTGTCGCTCCTCCGTTCAGGGATTCCGGAGATTTTGCTGCTAACCCAAACCCCTTCAAATGTTCCACAACTTCCTGTGTCGATATTTTTGTTACGTCTACCATTATATCATCAATGTATGAATCAGTGGCCTCTTTCGTCCTACTTCCTTTCTTTAATACTGTCTTTAAAATGGCTGCCATAATCTTTGGTGCGACATTAAGTCCGAATCCTAATCGTGTTAGGCAATAGGTTTTTCCTTTATAACAGGCCAGCTGGTACTGCCATAGTTCCTTTGCCACATGTACTTGCAGGTAGGCAGACTTAAGGTCCACTATTGCGGTCCCTCCTACCAACTGTCTCCACTTTCTTATCTTTTCATCACATACATCTATTATGTCGCTCCCTGTATGACACGCCACAAAACGGTTCAACTCACGACAGTCGAACACTGGCCTAACTTTCCCTTTTGTGGCCTGAAATACTGCCATCAATGGCAACACGCCTTTTCTTTCTCCTTTCCATGGTAACAGAATACCATCCGATATCCATCTTTCCACCTCTTTCTCGAATTCTAATTTCTTATCGCCTTCCAGAGAGTTTTTATAATATCGGACTTTGTTCTGCAATACTGGATGCTCTCCCTTCCATGTCCATCTTACTGTCCATTTATCTCCATCGAAGTTTGCTTCAAAGTCTTTATCCTCGATTTTGAAAACATTCAGCTGATGGGCAGCCACGGCACATTGTATATCTCCAAACTTCACTTTGGCTTTCTTTATAGTTACACCTCCCAGCTCATTAATCACGTCCATTCCAATTATGACGTCGATCCAATCAACGATGTGATTCATCAAGATTGCCCTCACCTTTACGTGCATTCCACAGACTTTTATCTCCACTTGTCTGGCTCCTTTACATTCTATATTCCTCCCATCAACTGCTTTCACTGTACCGCTCCTTCCATATCCCTTCAAAAGTTTGGAATTGATTAAAGTAGTGGTGCACCCAGTATCGACAAGTGCAGTCATTACAGAATCATTCACCTCTACTTCTATTATAGGAAGAGGCAAGTATCGTGCCTTCATTTCATTGCTAGGGTAGCTTGCAGCGCAGAAGCTCCCCCTTGTCCGTTTCCCTGAATCTGAGGACAATATATCGCAATGTTGCCAAATTTTCCACAATTGTAGCATATTGCCCTGGCCCTAGGGATCTCTGTGCAATCTTTTTTAGGTGCGGTCCTTGACATCTAAAGCACTGAAGGCTTGATTCTTTCTTTCCCTTTTTAGTGTCATTAGTTTGCGCACTTGCGGCCAATGTCCGAGTTTCTACGACCCTTTTGCTGACTAAAAGCCGTGCAGTCGGTATCAGTTTGCTGACATCCATTCTCTCTATGTTCGGTAGCGGCTGTAATGCCACAGATACATCGTCTGGGAATCCAGTTATGAATGCCAGTTTGGCTGTATGTTCCAGCCCTCTTCCCAGATATCCCGCCAGTCCAGCCAATCTTTTGATTTTATTAGCATAAACATCCACCGATTCTCCTGTCCACTTGAATCGTTGCAGTTTTTCGTATGCCTCAAAAGGCCCCTCAGTGAAGGCGGTCATGAGTCTCATCTCTATCAGTTCTGCATCTTCTTGTTCTGCATTATTCATCTCAAGATAGAGAGTGAGTGCATCCCCCTGCAAAAAAAGTGGAATAAAACTGGCAAGGTCTGGCACATGTTGAAGCTAAGCCACCAGTTTTACTTTCTTTATCCATCCGGCTACATCACCTTCTCCACTAAAAGGTGGTATCTCATCTTTTCCCAATCTCAACATCCACGATTCCATGATCTGTTCTTGGCCGAAATAGCTTGTTGTTAAATACAATGACCCCACAACTCAATCTTCACTCTTCAATCCTGCAGTGCAATGCACTTCTGACAGCAATTGCTTCTGCCCGACAAAAAAGACCCCCTCTCTCCCAAATACAGGCTTTTTATAGGGCAAAACCGTCCAAAGTTATTTGCATACTCTTCCCATGATCTCTAGTCTATAAATAGACGCAGTGGCCGTTCTCTTCTTTTTCTTTCTTTTTTCACTCTCTGGAGCGGGCGTTGCCAGTGGTAAAAGGTTTGCACGATTTTTTTTTTTACTACAGTTCTTTATATAATTTATTCAAAAATAAGTCCAGCGTGATGATGTATATAATCTGATTGGTAAGTTTTCACAAATCTGATTTCCAATTTAAGAAAACAGCTGAAATAATGAAAATTGTTTTTTTTCCGAGAAGTGCAGTAGTCCAAAGGGAAGCCCCTCGTCAAATGGGGCTTTCTAGCAAGAAGAGAGAAATCAAAAACAAGAATCTTCATCATCGGCTAAAAAAAAAACACATAAGATTCATTATTTGTTATAATCATTATATACATGTAATAATCTTATAACTTCGTCATTATTGCTTACACTATATAACACGATTTTTATTCACTATCCGACAAACAAAGATTATGTATATTTTTAGGGAATTGTCTAAATTAATATATATATATATATATATATATATACACGTATACATATATATATATATATATATATATATATATACCTGAAATAGAATATATATGTATAAGTATATATGTATATATATATATATATATATATATATATATATATATATATATATATATATATATATATATATATATATATATATACATACAGTGATGATCATATTTATTGGCACGGTAAAATAAAAGTTAAATTTTGTCTAATAAATTCTAAAAAAGGGATTAAATTTAAGAAAATAACAAAGTATATTATGTATTTTTAACTGGCCTTTCCGATGCAGCAATCGGATTTTAGAAAAAATAAATAACAAAGGAACAACAAACATAATTGCAAAAACCCCTTGTTCAAAATTATTGGCACGATTTATTTAATAATCAATTGTATAGCCTTTGGACTTGATTACCTTCCTCAGTCGCTTTTCATAGTTTACAACCAAGTTGTTGCACTATTCAGTAGTAATTTTAGCCCACTCTTCCTGACAATAATCCTCCAATTGAATAAGATTCTTAGGCTTCCTTTGCATTACCCTCAATTTTAATGTTCTTTATAAATTTTCAATTGGATTAAGGTCTGGGCTTTGTGATGGCCACTCCAAAACATTAATATGATTGTCCTCAAGCCATTTCTTAGTCAGTTTACCCGAATGCTTTGGGTCATTATCTTGCATGAACCACCAACGACGACCAAATGAGAGCTCTTTAGCAGAGTCTTTCAGGTTTTCATCCAATATTTTACCATAATCTTCCTTTTTTATGCTACCTGTGACCTTAACAAGTCGCCCTGGTCCAGAGGCAGCAAAGGGCCCCCAAAACATCAAACTGCCTCCACCGTGCTTCACTGTGGGTATGGTGTTCTTAGGCAGGAAAGCTTCGCCAGATTTTCTGTAAATATAAGACACTTTATTATGGCCAAATAACTCTATTTTCGTTTCGTCAGTCCATAGAACACGTTTCCAGAATGCAACATCTTTATCAATATGACGTCTTGCAAAGGCTAGCCTTGCTTTCAGGTGCATAGGCTTCAATAAGGGAGTCTTTCTCGGACGACATGCTTTTAAACCAGCTCTCTTCAAAACTCTACCAACTGTATGTCGAGATACATTCACTCCAGAGGTGCTCTGTTCATCAACAATCTCCCCAACAGAGATCCTTGGGTTTTGTTTTACTTGTCGAACAATTTTCCGTTCATCTCTTGGGGAAAGAATCCTTTTTCTCCCTCTACCCTCTAAACTCATAACGTGGTCTTGCGATTTGAACTTGTTTATTATGGCTCTAACAGTGGATTTGGGAAGGTTTAGCTTCTTTGAAATCTTATCATAGCCCTCCCCATTGGTATGGCATGCTACAACAAGCTTCCTGACGTATTCGCTGTGTTCCTTAGTTTTAACCATGGCGACTGAAAATTATAATTTAGTCACTTATAATAATTTAAATAAATCGCTATCTAAAAATTATCTGAAAAAAATTATTCACTGAATTAGCGTTAAACAAGCATAATATGGCTATAAAAAAGTTCAGAAAGCACGTAAACCGGAAATTGATTGATATTATACTGATACTAAAAGTAAAACAAAGCGGTGCCAATAATTTTGAACAAGGGTTTTTTGCAATTATGTTTGTTGTTCCTTTGTTATTTATTTTTTCTAAAATCCGATTGCTTGATCGGAAAGGCCAGTTAAAAATACATAATATACTTTGTTATTTTCTTTAATTTAATCCCTTTTTTAGAATTTATTAGACAAAATTTAACTTTTATTTTACCGTGCCAATAAATATGATCATCACTGTATATATATATATATATATATATATATATATATATATATATATATTATTCATTGCTTGTTTGGTTTATATAATAGGTTTATTCATTGTATGTTTCCATATATTTTAAACAATTCCCCTAAATATGACATGCCCTTAAGAATTATTTCTGTTTTACCCGCCTCTTCCTTTTTCTTGTTGTTATATCATTGAATTAATATTACGTAGCTAGCAACATTGTGCTCATGTGTAAGACTATATAATATATATTTTTTTAAATATTGACGGATCTAAAGTATTCGTATTTCATACAAAAAATAGTTTGACCGCGTCAGTAACCAAGTGCCGAACTACTCGTGTTTTGGGGATAAATAAATATGCTTAACACAGACAGTGATAAATAATGTGGTGTTTACAGCATGAAATGGCGCAAGCATGTGCATCGTTGATAAATAACAGGAAGTGTGTGGTTGAGACACATACAAAATGATGCTAGTATTTGACGGTGCCGATATTGAAATTATGATGATGCTGACATTTACATATATTACTTGTATTAATCAACTACGCCGTATTTCCGTTCCGGCAGACTTTCTCAGTAGGTAAAGTCATCCACATCTTAACTGAAAATTACATAATTCCACAGTATCCTCACGCGCTTAAAAACAAATTAATAATAGATGACGCTACTTAGTGTTAATTTCCTGTTTCTTTAGTCCAATTGATAACATATTTTATAGAGAAAGCATTACCAATTAATCTAGCGTGCAATGATTAAACCTACATTTATATACACCAATTAATGCACTATATATATATATATATATATATATATATATATATATATATATATTCATATCATATGGGAAAGTAATACATGGATTAACAAAAATTACAGGGAAAACGAATACAAAATATTTTGACAGAATGCAATGGCAAACCAGTCTGATATATTTTCATTCTGTGAGATTTCCCATTACTTTGATGCTTGCAATTTCCATGATATTGCTTTGTCGGCTTTTTTAATTTAATGTTTTGTTCCAGGCTTTTTCCCTACTAAAAAAAAATAATGCTTGTTTTCTCTATTCTACTGTTCGCGTTTACATTGCAGTCGTAAAAGCGTTTTCTCTGTAATCATAGTCGATTTCTTTCCTTGAGTCTTTGCGTCTTCATTTCCTCTTCTAGTCGTCTTCCTTCCTAGATATACGAACTAACTATATTATTTTGGGTCACCAAGTACACACTTACTTCAATGCTTCTTCCATGCAAACAGTCTTAATTCATATTAGGTATATTAGTAGTGAGTGCTATAATAAGTATTGGTAAGAATAAATGATTAATTTTGTAGATTATGAAAAAATATTTTTTCGTGAATATATAAGACCTGTAGAAAACTAAATACCTCCGTAGACAAAGGGTTTTTAATGCCAACTTTACTCAATCGTTCTATACGTTAACTTTCAATAATCGACGTTGAACACCTGAATGCATAAATGAATTACTCGTAATATAATTAAAAAGATACAAGACAAATAAGGAAGTTGTAAGATATTCTAACACACACATACACACACAGATATATATATATATATATATATATATATATATATACATATATATATACGCGTGTGTGTGTGCGTGTCTGTGTGTGTCTGTATGTGTGTGTCTGTGTGGTTCTACTAAGTTTAGCACATTGTAAAAATACGTTTAAAATTCTACGAAATAATACATATACGATGTGTATCATGTGGTTGTAATACATATGTGATGCCGATTAATAACATTCACCGTTTCCGAAAACATACTACAACCACACACACAAACACACACACACACACACACACACACACACACATATATATATATATATATATATATATATATATATATATATATGAAATGTAGAATTTTGAAAACACTCACAGGGCCGAATATAATAATAAAATAATTCTATCATTGTTTTTGGTTGCCGATATTTCACTAAAAAAACTTTATCACGGTGGATCGGTAAACGAATCCTAGAATATTTTTTTTTCTTTTTTTCTTCATATTAGTGTTATGGTGAAATGATCCCTCTGTTTAGCAGGGAATAGCAAAGTTCTTCAAGATCCGTAAACTAACGTGTGGTTCGCTCAGTTCCTCGAGCGGAAGTGTTAATGAGATGGTCACACATTTTAATGACATGGTTACGCAGTCAATTATTTCTTAAATAAAATTTAAATGTAAAAATTTAAAAAGCCTTTAAATGTCGAATATGGTTTTATTTAATAATTTTTGTGTTTGCTTGCTGATATTTCGCAAATAATTGCCGCAGGAGAGTAGGTATGTAATCTGGTCCAATAGTTTTTTTCTTCTTTTTTTTTCTTCATTTTGTGTTATGTTTCTTTTTGTTTATTTATTTGAGATTTAAATTTTATAATTTGTGCTGGGTTCCCACCGATTCATATTATTATATTTTTTGTGGGGGGGGGTATTTTGAGATGAAGCATTAGCCTTTGTGTATTTATTGTTTTTCACTGTTATGCTTATCTTCATATTTGTTATTGTTTCGCCAGATTTCTCCTTCACTCCATCTTTTCGGGTGATTTACTGCGACGTATTGCGAATGCTGAGTCTTTCCAGGAAATTACTGCCTTCGATAGCTGTTGTTACAGCTAATTCGCCAGGGAATTTTCTGAACTACGTAAGAAGCATTCAAACAGCTCCATTCAGAGAATTCTCAGTGAAAACGCCTCTATTAGTTGCACCATACGTCCGTTGAGTATCCGCAGTTTTAATATACAAAATAACACCCTATTTCTTACACCAATTTTCACATATGAAAGAGATTAAATACAAATTTATGCCAGGATTATCTCTTAATATACTATGACTTCAAAAGAAATAAACATTCAGTGGGTAGACTTTTGCATATTACATTAATGAAATTTGTTTAAATAGCAAGCAGAATTCGCCTACCAACACTGAACGGTTAAAGTATGCCCCTAAACTCCACGCGCTACAGCAAAATTATACGACGATTATAAGTGTGAGCCACTGGCGGCCCCGTAAAATAGTGGGTAATGGCGCCCGTAGCCATAATGAATGTACGGTGCCCAAGTAACAACGTTAGTATATATAAACGCATACTTTGTATGAGAATTTGATTGTGTGCTGTGATTTTTGTGTGCTTTTAATTGATGGGACAACTCTGGGTCACGAGAACAAAAAACGAACCAGGAAACACTGCGGACATGGACAATTATTCGCCAGCATTTATTTTTCCCATCATCGAGTACAGGCCTTATTATCGGATCAAAAAAGAAATTTAAGTGCGTATTTTAATGACTGTAGTATTCGGGCAGCAATTTGAAATGTTAACAGCTAATAAATGAAAAACAATTTTTGTTGACACGTCGGTTATTGGTACTTCACCAAGCGGTAAATGTTTCTCCTTTTTGTTGGAAAGGTGTACACACGTTTTCCGAAAGCATTTTGGTAATTTGAAGGCTAAGGGTAAAATTTACGATACGCATCGTAGAAATGTGCGACAATTTGAAAAGGAATGATTCAAATGCTAGTTGCAGTATTTACAACGGGGATGGCTAAAACTTGAGTGGTCAATGTGGTCGAAACGTTACCATTCTAAATTTATCCATGTAAGCTTTGCTAATCGCCTTAAATGCGATATGTGACAACAAAGTAAATGGAAGCGGTAGCATTGGCCAGATCGACCAATTTTCTTTTATTATTAATCAATACAATCTGAAACTTAAGTGTGTTTTATTGGTTCTACAATTGTTCATGTGTCTAATAGTGTACGTAATAGGGTTGTCACACTCTACTAAATATAAGAAGCCAAATATTTCAGAAAAAAAAGACTTAAAAGGCACAGTTGATTTTTATAGCCAGCTTTTCAGAATAAAAAAAATCTTAATTGAACAAACAAAGAGTGTGTGCAAATATATAAATATCTATATATTTTACATCTCGTCGTCATCATTGTCATCATTATTATTATTATTATTATTATTATTATTATTATTATTATTGTTGTTGTTGTTGTTGTTGTTGTTGTTGTTGTTGTTGTTGTTGTTGTTGTTATTATTATTATTATTATTATTATTATTATTATTATTATCTGCTGTTGTAGCGTGGAGATATTTTAACCGATACACTTCATATATATTTACATATTAAGGCGTTTAACTTCTAAACATTCGCGTTGTTTTATTACAGATTAATATTTAAAAAGAAAAAACATATTTTATTACAAGCAATATATTCTAGACATAAAACTGTTGCCAAAACACGTTTGTTTTATTTTGTTCATTAAAATTTCATATAATTTTTTGCCATAATGAAAAACAAACGAAAATATTTGAAAGGTTACCGCTCCAATTGCGTCCTGATTTAACATCTTTAATATAGCCCACAATATTTATATTTTATTTATACAGGTAATGTTCAAGGTTCAGAAAAATGTAAATTGCTTATTTCTAAACCCCTTTAACATTCCCCTTGTTATCGAAAAATCGATATGTGAATAGCCTATGTAAAATTATTGTTGCCAAATAGGCTTGCCATGACTTTTTAATTTTCCGATGATTTAAAGAAGACGTCGTAATGTGTCTCTTAGTGACACAATATGTTTATATTATTAAGTGTTCATTTATTTGAAGAGGAAGAACTTGATGTCAGAATGCGAAAATTATTAAAGCTAAGCCAATCGGAGCGAGAAACTTTCGCGGGGAAGCCTTTATTTTTTATTGATCGGTAATTGGAAAGGTTATGTAAGGTGTATGTATTTATTAGCCATTTACGGTCGGTGCGATAAGGGATTCGGTGTTATGAAATTGGAAAATTGAACTTTAGTATAATATTAGCTAGATCTTTTTGTTTTGGTCGATGGGTATGCTGTATCTTTTAACTATGTGTGTAATTATTTTTTGTGTCTCTTTTGAGTTGTTGTGCAATTGATTTTTATATTATACTTTGATGGTGTCGTGTTTGTTGGGGTTAGGGTTTATGTTTTTATTGTGGAGTGAGTTTAAATAGACTTGTAAATGTATATTAGGTGTGTATTATATTTGTTTCTTCTTTTGTAAAAAAATACGGGTTGAAGCAATATTGTATGAGAGGTGCGTCAATGTTTTATAAAGGCAGTTTTATATATATACATGGACATTCACTATGATATTCTAGGTTTGTTTGGAGTTTTTTTTTTTTAATCTGTGTGCTGATCCGGCTGCAATGAATATGTCGTAGACATCTCGGGCATAGATAGTGATTTTATTTTTTTTATGTGAGAAGATTTTATTTTCGAGATAGGGCATATAATAGTCTACGAATATGTGGGCTACGGGTGATCTAATTGATACGTCATCTATTTGAATATAATTTCATCCACCGCTTATACCATATAGCATCCACCCGAAAAATATTTTACTAAAAATAACCCACAAAAAACAAGCCTAAAAAACAACAACTTTCCGACGAAAATCGTCCATAAACACATAAAACTCTATTTAAATGCACTTTACAAGAAAAACATAACCCCTAACAAATACGACACCATCAAAGTATATTATATAAACCAATTACACACGAACTACAAACAGGTGAATAATAATAGCATAGCTAATTAAAAGATACACTAAACCCACTGACCAAAACAAAAAAGGTCAAACTCATATTATACTATATTAAATTTGAAGCTTCCAATTTAATAATTATAAACAATTACAATGCTAAAACCACACCTAACCAAGCTAATATTGTGCATGAATGTATTTGTCTTTTCGAAGAATGTCTCCGAAACCACTCTAAATCACATACAATGCATACGTTGGCCACACAACAACAACAATCTCCCGATGACTTACCTATTATTTAGCTGACAATAGCGCCATGCAACAACACCTAACACCTCACGATTAAAACCTACGGTCGTCCAACATTAGAAATATCATCTAAAAATACTAATACTCGATATCTTAACAACTGCACCAGACTTCGAAAATTACAATAATCCATACATATATGAAAAAAAAAACTACAACCCTTTTTAAACCAGATCGTATTTAACAACAGGATAAATATTCTAACAGTATTTAATAACTAAGATGAAAGAAACTTCCTGCACGCACCTTTATATCAAATTAAAATAAATACAAATACGTCAAGTCTAAAAAGAAAAGAAAAGCGGACAGAAAACAATAATTGCTCCTGAAGATAATCAGATGCACCGATAGAAAGCGATTGGGAATAATATGGCCGAACAACAACTTTGGGGAGCCATTATTTATGATTAAATACACCGCTTAGCAAATCGAAAAGATTTCTAGAAAGATAAGAAAAGGGAATAACTCTGTCCTGATCAATCAGACACGTCTAAATAATGAGTTGTTACCAATATATATATATATATATATATATATATATATATATATATATATATATATATATATATATATATATATATATATACCTTACTTTGGGGCAATTACGCCGCTTTTTTATTTTTTATATTATTAATATTCAGGAAACTACACTCGTGATTTTGCTTAATTTATTATCTCAAAGGTGCATGTATATAGAAAGTATACTGAAAAAAATTAATTATTAATATATTTATAAAAGGAGTAAACTTGATGGCACAATTACCCGATTCTCGGACTAACTGCGCCATTCATGGGATAATCCGCTCCAATCTATATAAAATTAGTGTATCTTGGTGTAAAAACATTTGAAATCCATTGTTCGTCATTCAAACAAAGATCACAATGTACAGGGAAGAGAATATAAAAATATCCTAGAAAATCAGTAATAAGTAAGCAAATTTTAAGAAAAGAGGAAACAATGTTTGGAACAGAATACATAACAGGAACAAAAGTCCTTTACCATATACATATATACTCAGACGAAAGTAACTGCCAATGTGTTGGCAGGATCATAAAATAGCTTACAATATTTAGCGCACAATAAAAACTTTAGTACAGAAAATATCGTTACAAATTAATTTCCTCTTCACACACTCAGATTTGGCCAATTTTAATATAATTTGGTTTGCTGGTGTTACGGTAATATCTGGAATATCGAGCTCTTGACACCCCAGAAACCTCTTAGTGTTACAGCAATATCTGGGATATCGGGCTCTTGGAATTCCAAAAAAACACAACCATCACTTTCTGTGCGTCTACCTTGTGAATGTCCCGAACACCAATAACAACATTTTCTGGCTCAATCAAGTGCAATAATGTGTCTATAAAATGATAGTCTTTATTCCTGCCTCTACCTGGATAGTACACTAAAACGTAGTCACCCTTTCTTAACTCTCAAATGGTTGCGTAGGATTGGGTTCAATGACATAATGATCATTATCTGACTGAAGGATCATCTACTTCACTGCCAGAAGACTCGTGCACAAGTCTCTGCGAGGCAACTTTTATTTTTTTATTTTTGGTAGGCAGCCTCCGCGAGAGTTTCTTAGAACTAGATGCTTGTAGGTCAGCAACAGTGACACTTTTGTTTGGCTCTACCTGAATCCTCTACCTTAATATCTGAATCAACCTGAGCAATCTGGGTTCTTGCTCTTTGGGGGTTTTAGTTGCAACCTCCTTCGATTCCTATAGTGGTCGATTACCAAGGGTTATAAATTTTGTCCAGATGTCTCAGCTGGGGCCTCCTTTTTCAGTTTCGCTATTACGTGATTCCTGTTCAATAGATACATGCCACATATCGGAACCCCACTTGAAGCATATTCTGAAAAAAGTCAATCTCCTCTAGTAGGTCATAAAAAATACCTTTAAATGCATGTTTCGGTAGAGTAATGCTTCGCTTACCCTTTTTTCTAATCGGTAAGAACTTCACGCCATACACGTTTTATAGGCCCATAAACAGTTACATCCAGGGGGCGTAGATGCCATTATTATTAGGTAACAGGAGTATATATCTGATGTGTTCAGTGTCGCAGATCTGCAACATTTCTGCACCAAAATGAGCGCTCAAATTATCCACAATAAGAACCCTTGAGTGTTCCTTAGTTCCTAAGCGATGGAAGTATAGAAAACATCTCGTTTGAACCAGTCAGTCAACAAGTAGGTATCGAATCATCCATATTTATGGCTGTTATATATGGCATGGGCTGGCTCACCTAAAACCTAATCATCCATGAACCGCTTCCTGTTATAAACAAAATAAGGGGAAAGCACACTCCCGCTCGCAGAACAAGCGCACATAACCGATATGGAAGTCTTCGAAACATTCATTACACTTTCAGGGTGTTTATTATCCTTTCAAAAATTAGTTTTCCCCTTAGGTTTATCATCTAAAGTAGTTGTATCATGATTGACAAGGATTTCAGGTGGGATACCCTCGAGAGACACACGGCTTCTATCCAATATCTTGACAATCACGATGTGTCCGTTGAATATGTCTTTCAATAAAGGAATCCACCCCAACTATTCCTGGAATTTTCTGAAAATTCACACCAGCTTTATATAAATAGAACTGAATAACTTGTCGTAATTCAGTTTTGTAAAAAGCATACACAAAATAATAAATGCAGCAGCATGACTTGCTATACAATCCTCAGCCTCTGGAAGCAAGTGTCGTCGTCTTCCAGTAATATAAATTCGGTGAGCCCCACTCATCCTGTCATGTAATGCTTTCCTGGGTATGTATATTTTATGGGAAACTCTGTTGACTGAATCGCTGTCAGGCCCCATCCTTAGTGCCTCTTGAAAAGCCCCATCTGTATACGGTTTCACCCTCACTCTGCCGTGACCGGGCTTGTAATTATGCGCCAATTAAATGATTATGACACGAATTTACCTGTAAACAAAAAATACATTAGAAACCTCTTTATTTAATTATAATTAAAATACATGCATTAATACCATGATATAAAAATGACACAATTGACCATAAAAATATGGCGCAATGACCGCGTGTGCACATATTCGGTATTAGACAATATATGCTTCAGATTATTATCTCCATTTTTTCAGGAACATACCTCTACTGGCAAGAATAACTGATAGTATTTTCAAGTATGCAACCATCTTTATTCATATCTTACCAGTGCTAAGCGTGCCCAGCTAATAATGTTGCAAAAATAAAAACAAAATACATTTTCATAAAAATAAAATACATAAAATTCAGCGAACGCAATAAAAATTAGGAATTATGAAGTATAATACCTAGTAATTATATTCCACTTCGCTATATTTTCATAATTGCTCAAATTTTGGACAACCACGCATATAAAGAATATTTTTAGTTAGTAATTGCCACAGACTAGACGCAATTTCTCCAAAGTACGATACGCCCCCACATACACACACACACACACACAATCACATATATATATATATATATATATATATATATATATATATATATATATATATATATATATATATGCATATTGAGGGGTTTATGTGACAAAAATAAGGATGTGACAAAAATAAGGATAAAGTACGGCCAAATATGATTTTTTTTAATTATTACCACCGCAAGGGTATTAACTTATTTATTAGTAATAAGCAGGATAAATATTCATATTCCTTCATATCCTCAAATGATTATAGTAAAAATAAAAATAAATAAGAAAGACGCGTTTTTTGGGAATATATATGGATATTAGAAACAAAGAGAATTTTTAAGTTATTACAAATAAACAAGATAAAACGTATCCGTCCATATCCTTAGATAATTCAATTTAAAAAAAATGAAAAAAGAAAGACATGAGTTTGTGGTTACATTGATATATTAAAAAAACAGAGCAAAAGGAAGGGAAAAGTGAAGAGAAAAAGAGGAAAATGAGGGGAATAAAAATATGTTAAATATAAAAGTTTGACAATTATAAAGGTAAAACAACGCAAGAGAGGGTGGAGAAAAAAGAAGGAAAGGTAACTGATAATTGAGCGTGTCAGAAAAGTTCGTTTAATTCTAGATAATGATATGTACTAGTCGCACAGCCGAAATAAAGTATAGTCGAATTATGGAGCAGTATGTAAAAATAGTATGTAAAAACTAATATATTGAAATGATAAAATGAAAAAAAGTAAACTCTTAACGATAGGAAGCAATGATTATGAGTCACTGAAATAGGAGTAATTCTCACAAAGGTAAATAACTGATTTTCTTTTTCAGAGAATATCATATTTAAGAGCGATATGGTACGATATATATATATATATATATATATATATATATATATATATATATATATATATATATATATATATATGTAATATGTACAATATAACTCATTTAAACCTTGCGCTTATGCACACATACATATGTGTGTATTAACGTTTGGACCCCTCACTTTACTTAAAAATTCACCAAAAATCAGAAAATTAACCTATTTTAATGAACTTCTCGGTATTTATCAAAGAATGATCGCCAAATATAACGAACTATTACTTTTAATAAAATATTTGCGGAAATGTATTATTTTGCTTAAACAAAAAATACCTTTACTAAAGTTATGGTTTTCTAGTAGTAAATAAAAAAAAAACGCTATAATTTATTTTTGCGTTTTTTTATATAAGCATCGTAATTTGTAACAATAAAAAATACAATATTTTTACAGGCACATTACGAAAGTATCCCCTTAAATCTATTAATTATTCGACTCGAACTACGATATTACTATTTAATTAAGCATTGCTTATTTTATATTTTCACATAAAAAATTATAATGGCAACATTATTTCTACATTTTTTAAATTACAGATGTCGCATGATTTTTATATAGAAGAATTTTTTAATTTCCTTGCCCGACAGAATGTGAAAGGTTCGGCGTAACTTAATTTTATATTATCTCGAAAAATGATTTAAAAATAATTTTAAACAGGAACATAAAAATAATTAAATAAAAAATGATAAAAATAATTACAAACCTTCAGAATAGGAATGTATAAATGCATGTCTGGAACAAAAAAAGAATTCTGACACCCCTACCTCCTTTTTCTATCATGACTTCATTTTGAAACAGCATTTCGATTGGCTGGAATTCGGGTCCTCCTTATAATCGGGTTTAGAAAATCTTAGTTCATTACGTTTTTGGCGAACAGTAAATAATTTGCTTTTTTAGGGCGAATAAAAATTTTATTTCACAAACAAGGTGTTTTTTATTTAATTCAATATCTTAGGACAGAATTTAATAAGTATCTTTGAAATAGACCCAGCAAACTAATATTTATCTTTACAGGATGTTTACAATGAATTTATATAACTTACAAATTAAGCTGAATTGGTTAGCTCTCCGTGAAAACATTTTTCATAACTTTGTTTACACATGGACAAATATATTTATAATTCCTTTAGGAAATTAACTTTAGTCTCTAATCTTTTAAATGCAATCAAAATAGTCGGAACCTACAAAAAATATGATAAATCGGCTTTCAAATCAATTTCCCCCTACTTGTGCCCGCCAATGTTTGCCCGTACCTAATATGTATGTATATATATATATATATATATATATATATATATATATATATATATATATATATATATATATATATATATATATGGGGGGTGTATGGGGTGTGTATGGGGGGGGTTGTGTGTGTGCACTATAAGTAAAGAAACGTTGCTCTATAGACGTGCCCTATACTTATATATACACATTAAATTTTAACATACATGTATTTTAGTTATTCAATATTGTTTGTCATTTTAACTTTATATTGACAAATATACGCATGAAAAATTTACTGGAAAACAAACACACCTAAACAATTCATTATCATACATTCATATATGAAAATGATTCAAGTTCATTAGGTGTGATCATTTTTATATATCAGATGTTATGTACTGAGATCAAAGAAAACACACTGCGATTCCAATAGAAGAGACGGTCGTTTTTCTTAACTTCAAAGAAGATATTGATGTAAGGCCTTTAGCGTAAGATTGCTAGATAAATGATCTTACTTGGAACAAACAAGTACTAAAGTTCGGCGTAAGAACCGAAAAGATTACTTACAGTAAATACACTAAACAAAAAGACGAAATAATAATATGGAGAGTAGAACATTTATATGTTCATGGTTAAAAGTATGTTGAACGTCTATACATTTAGCTTTTTAGTAAAACACTTGATAAATACAAGAATATTTTCACGAATTTTTAACTGTATTTAAAAAAAAAGACTTGTCTGTTTCGAAAATTGTTTGTAGGACACAGTAGAAAAACATTCGAAAATAAAACTATCCGTATGCTGTACAAAAATTATTGCAGCAAGAGACACTAACACACATTATAAAACAGAAACAAGAGAGAAAAAAAGTCATGCCCGAAATAAAAAGGGCTACCCAAATGAAACCGCAACTGGGAAAATGAATTTCTAATAATAGCTGAAAAGATTACGCGATTCGAATCAATACATAACACCAAATTATACCTCTTTGACAAAGCGACGAAACGAAAATCACGTTAGATTTTAATACATCAAACAATCTTAATAAATAAGCAAAGAATAGACACGGTCAAATGATGAGGGTAGACATGATATTTAGTAAACAAGGAATTATGCAGAAAATGTTATCTTTCACACCTATACTAATAGTTTAAGAATAAACAGTCAACCCTATTTAAAATCATATGGGGCATGCACGTCAACACACATAAAACCTGCCAGAAAAGAATGCGGATGCCATAATAAATATTAAGGGTTGTAGATTATGGGCACAGACTAAGATATTACAAAAAACAGAAGCGGAGAGAATATACAAAACTGCTGTAACTTTATTGTTAATAAATAAGTCAATCCAAGGGGAATAATGGTTGGATCACTAGCAAGAAGGCCGAAAAATATGTAACAATGTATAGAGGACAGTGAAATATGATGTATGTGCGAGGAAATACACATAAAAACAATAATGAAACGGCTACCCTATAAATGAACATCTTGAATGCGGAGACTTATATACATGAGCTACGTGTGAAAAATGGACAAATAAAAAAAAATTATAAAGAAGTTAAAACAAAGAAACACCTACGGGAATAAAAGAAACTAAAACTAAATAATCGTAAGTAAACCCAACAAGTGGGCATCAACATTCCCCACATAATTGGTACAGGCCAAGGAGTATTAAAGACTTATGAAAGATTATGTACTAACCAGACCTTAACTGGATCAGTGTCACCCAAGTTCAAATGGTCGCTACTGGTAAAAGATACATAGTAACCAGGATTTGCGATGAGGTAAATCCATTTACAAATTTCACAAGCATTATAGAGTAATCAAATCGGGGTGATTTCTTATCGATATAAAAATAATAATATTATTAAAGATATAATTAAAAGATACGAAAGTAGTAAATAAGATCAATGTGCAATATACTTAGAGTTATAAATAAATAAGTGTATAAAAACTAAATAAAAAAAGATGAACTAAAACCATAATGGAATAGAATAAACGAAATTAAGAAATTTGTATATATATATGGTACAGAGTTTTATAACGGCTAAATACAGACCAAAAAGCATAATGCATTTAAAAACAAAAAAAAAATGAAAATATACGTTAGCTAACCAGGTTTCCTTCCTAACTTATCAAAGCTAAATCAAGGAAAATACGATTTAAAACAAACAAAAAAAGTCATGAAAATGGCGGGGGTAGGGAAAAACAGAAATAAACGGTGGAAAAACTACATAGGGACTAAATTAAGTCCAAGAAGATTTTATTTTTGCTTGCAAAGAGAAGGTCTCAATGACTTAATAAAAAGAGTCTTTAAAATTTTCAAATGATAAGGAGAGTGCGACTTACTAAAGATCGTAAAAATGGCAGCACTGAAATTCTGTGACACATGCATGGTTATTTATAAGATGGTCGCAAATTGCAGAACCATACGTATTACTCGGAACATCCGAGGGATTATTATTTGCATAATGAATCTTTGAAGGCACATGCTGTTTCAAACGTAAATCTAATCTTTGCGATGTTCGCCCTACATAGTGCGCACTTCAACTACATTTAAATAAATAAATAATAGAATTATTATGGGGGGCATCTTTGCGAATAGACTGCAACATAGGCCTAGTTGAAAAAAACAACACGCGGGTTCGATGCAAAATAACACCGTTGCACAGACAGATAAATGTGCTTAGCAAACCCGTCACGGATGTTACTTAGCAAAGGTAGACGTAGGTACACAGGCTATAATTTCTTTGGGTTTACGAAAATTGGAAACTTTCTTACTGATAGTAGTTGCAACGGTGTTATTTTGCATAGCGATTAGGCTACACTTTATATTTAGCGTTTCATCTGCTCTAGAATTCTTCAGGTTTATGCCAGAGAATGTTGTGGTTGTCTCGCGTTTTTATATACGCAACTTCTATTGATTTTTTAGTTAGCCAATATGCTTCTAGTATCAACCGCACCCTCCTTAATGAGCTTAAAAAATCCTAGCCTAGATGAAACGCGGAATTTTCAGTGTAGCTTAATCGGCATATATATTTTATAACTTACTATATATATATAATAGCAGGACCCGTTAACTGGTGTTGCCCGGTTGACTCAGCCCCACCCTGGTAAAAAACAATTCGAAATAGACAGCTTCAACCTCCGCATGTAAGAACAGCTTTCGGCATACGGACACATTACCTTCCCATATTCGGTACACCTTTCAGAATACACAAGCTCAACTGCGTCATGTTTCGAACAACCCCATCCATAAAAAAGTCCTTGTTCCTTCCAAATTTTACTGCGATTTTCGTAATCAGCACAATCGAACACCTTTTAAGCGGTCATGTGAATGAAAATGATCAAGGTTGAGCTAATGTAAAAATGTTCCCACAAAAAGCAAAGTTCTCTAAAGAATAACGTTAGTCAGTAAATATGCTTAATTGTGCTTTTTAGAACGATGTTTAACTGAATAGAGTGCGACGATAATCGTTTAATATGTTTACTTTTGTGTGTTCTATTCAGTACGAAAGTAATCTGTGTAATGCGACGCCAATCCGTTAATATTTTATATTTTTTTAGCGACGCTAATCAATTAATATGTTTAAATTTGGTTGCTTTTTCAGCATGATTGTAATCTGTTGAGTCCGACGATAATCGGTAACTATGTTTTATTTATATAGTTCTTTAGCACGATGTCTTGTATAGCGAGCGACGCACTATCGTATAATTTCTGCAGCCTTAGTGTGTTTATTGTAGAAATAAATTCAAAAAATGTGCGAATAGTAATGTATTAGCCAAACAAAATAGGCGGAATGGAGAAGTAATACTTTAATATTTTTTTTAAACCAGGAAATAGAAAGGGTACGTTATGTGTATATATGTAATCACCAGGTAATTGCGGTTCAAGCAAGATATCATACACAAATCTAGAATTTGACCCAGTCTAAACTTGTAGCGATGGTAGCACTAAATATTAAGAAAGAAAAATAATAACGACTTCCTCTGTTGATTTCGTGAATGTGATGGTATTACTAATCGGATATAATGTTTCATTTTATTATCACGAGTAAATGTGGCATATATGATGGTCGTAAGCTACATAAGATAGTGGCTGTCAGAGTAAATGTATTAGAGTTGTATGTGTCATTGTTTCAATTCAGCGTGCTTTAGGCGAGAGAAGAATTTCTGCAATAAAAATAGTATATATATATATATATATATATATATATATATATATATATATATAGATAGATAGATAGATAGATAGATAGATATTTACACACATAGCGTGTCAGGAGGTGATGAAATTATCTAATAAAGTGCTCAATCGTGAATTTGAGGGCTGAAGATACAATATTTATTATGACACTATATATACATATTTACAAATTCGACTTTGCAATATGTATATATATATATAGTGTCATAATAAATATTATCTCTCTCTCTCTTTCTATATATATATAGTAAAAAGTAAATTGTATAAACATATATGGCAATTAATCTACACAGAATATTCCACGTTTAATCCACGCTCGTATTCGTCAGGCTGATGCCTGACGAAATTGAGCGTGGGTATATCGCGGAATATTCTCAGTAGCTTAATTGCCATATATATTGTTATTACTTACTACATAGCTCTACCTATGTAGTGCGGATTATTTAAGTACATACTTAATGTTTACACATAACATAATTCTTTCATACAATAATTCATGTGGTATAATTACGTATATATATATATATATATATATATATATATATATATATATATATATATATATATATATATAAGTTATATTTGTCGGAAAAAAGAATTCCAGCAGAATGCACTATTATTTGGAAACATTTCAAAATAAGAGCATAATGTTAATATTTCTATATATTTGTTTTCAGATGTTAAGATAAATAATCGGTAACGTAGGTTGAAAACCTAATAATATATAAAATGAGATAGATCGACTAAAGAGAAGTTACTCTAGGGACCTAAAACAGTTTCCTCCTATCAGAATTGAAACCATGTAATCGATGGCTTATCCCGTCTAAACTTTTGAGTATTATCATTATAATATTGTTCTAAGGTTAGTTATTCCTCAAAATGTTATTTAAATTTATAAGTTATTGCATTTGATTTATCATAAAAAAATATACTTTACATTGTTGCATTGCAGATCTCTTACAATGTAAAAAAAAACCGGTGATTGAAGGGTATCGAAAAGAAAACGTTTGTTGCTGATTCTCGCAGAAGGACTTTTCATAAAAATATTTCCAAATAAGCTCAAAAGGGATCCAAGAATTTTGACTATTTTCGTGAGCAAACTAAACAGTAAGACAGAAAGTAAACCGAACCCCAAACATCACTATTGCTTCAATTTTTTCATGATCTGGAATCTCTCCAAGATATATGCAGGCTCGCAGTAATGTGTTGTTTAAGGGAGTTTAAGACCTTTTATAAAGCCCCGATTTAGAAAACAACATAATGAAAAACGCATGTCTTGGACAGAGAATTACATGAAATTTGATTTTCAATTTGTCTTATTTTCGGAGGAACCCCGTGCTAATCTTCACAATCTGGATGGCCAACGGTTGGAACCCGGAGAGAATTCCGACACCTTACAGAGTTTATCGCTAAAAAAGAGGTGAAAATATAATGTTTACGTCGGAAACAATTGGGGATAAGTTCGTCGGACCATTCAGAGTTCCAGAGGGTTTAACGCTTACCAGCGATGCTTTTTGGATAAATATCTGTCGCCATTGCTAGATGACCTTTTACGATCATTTCGGTTTCATATGATTTTTATGCACGAAAACAAACCATCTCATTGTAATCATTGGCTGCAGCGTTTCTCAAATCTATATTCTTCTTGATAGAAAGATATAATAAACCAATAGTATTTTGGTAAAATCCATTGAAAGCGGTCGGTGGTTCTATGAGAAAATAAAGCTGTGTACGCATTATAAATGTTTCTTTTCTGTGTCTTATGTCATACATTAGTACATTAGGGGTCATTTCGAGTTAAAAGTTTATTTACTGCACTCATCTGGACTAAAGAAAATCATGATTTAAATGTGTATGTCTCGTCTAAATAACTAACGATAATTCTCTGATATGGCCGACAAGACGGGTGATCAAAAAGTCAGATCGAGCGTACCGGAAAACGAAATGAGATCAAATGAGGTCTCATTTCGTTAGTCTCATTTCGTTTTCCGATACGCGGTACGCTCGATCTGATTTTTGATCACCCGTCTTGTCGGCCATATTAGATATTCATCATTAGTTATTTTGACGAGACATACACATTTAAATCATGATTTTCTCTAGTCCAGATGAGGGCAGTAAATAAATATATATTTTTTCTCGACTTCATCTCCTCCCCTTTTTCCATTCTCATTCGTTAATTTAATGCAACTTACCGACGAGATCTATTGAAAAGGGTCGGTCGAAAGGTTAACCTCTAGATCCCTTAATTTTTTACACGAAATTTCGTTTTGATCCTTTTTTATTCGATGTTTTTTTTTACCTATAATTATTTTTAGTCGATCTGTCTCTATACAATTTCCCGTTTCTCTTCTTTTTTTTCACCCATAATGACTCCATTTATACTTTTCAAAGCAATATTAAAATTGTGTACCACGAAACATCTGTTTAAATATATATATATATATATATATATATATATATATATATATATATATATATATATATATGTTCTTAGTCGCATGCCCACTAAACCCCCTTGATTATCAAAGAGTTGCCTGTGGCAGAGAAACCAGCTATATAGTATGGTAGTCATAAAACGTCATTAATTACTCGTGCATACCAATTTAGGGGTTTCATCTCATTAACTGGTAAATTGGAGCCACACTAAACCTTAACCGCACCTTCACTCACTTTCTATATAAAAATGATGAAGACGTGACTTAACTCTGGAAAAGTGCGTGTTTATTTTGTGAAGAAGTGTATGGAGAATTAGTGGGTGAAAGTGCAGCTATGATTTTATAGGGTGTTAGAGGAGGCGTTTAGAAAGGGAAATACATCTCAGCCTGATAAAGGTATCTGAGCGCATAGACACTGGGTGATCTCAATGTATGTGTTTATTCTAATTCTATCCGCTTTTTTATTGTCGAATTTGTGTATATTGTACTTGTAAATGCATTTACTTGGACGCATACTTTATCTCTTGTTTTACAGAAAAAAAAACTTAATTTATTTTTAATAGCCTATCTATTATGTATAGCATAGACACAATTATTTTTATATTGTTTAACAATAGAGTGTACCAGTAAGGTTGCAGTTATTATGCTAACATGCATATAATAATTTAACTTTACAAAACAGGTGTAAAGAGTTAAGCGTATACACGTATAAGTGTTTTATATACATTTTATTTTAATGGTAGTTCTTCTTTATTTGAGCCAGGGTTGCGTTTAAAAATGTTCGGAATTTATTCTAGTAATCTATATATTTATTTACAAGTCCTGTTTAGGTAATTTTCTTATATATCATCTTTTCTTTCTTCAATACCTTTATATCTAATAGATTCTAAGATTTGTAAACATCCTTATAGAGATAACTTCCTGGACTCCGTAGTTACAAACAAATATATAATTAAATATACACATATCGGAAATGAACGCCAATGCATTGCAAATTAAAAAAAAAACTCCAAAATGTCCACATTATTTTGTCAACAAACCGAAAAAAAATCATAGGAACTTTTTCAAACATTGTATCAGGAATAGAACGCGGCTTAAAAAAAAAATACTAGTTGTTTAGCCTTTTAATTTTAATTTATATTCTAATTATTATTTTAATTTTTATTTTAATTTTAATTTTCATTTTATTTTTATTTTCATTTTCATTTCGCTACGTTATTTGATTAAGAGCAGAGGACACTATAAATGTGAAAAAAAATTAAAAAATAGAAAAATATTAAAAAACCCAATAACCTTTAGGTTTTATATAAATAGGAACATATATATATATATATATATATATATATATATGTTGATATATACAGGCATGACGTAAAAATTAGATGCACACGGAAACATTTTATTTCCATAAATATGTCATTTATAAAACGAAATAAAAAAAAACAATAGTCATAAATGTATTAATGCTAGAACGTATGTTTCCAGTTATGCAATTTGCCACTTTGCGAATATATTAATGTGAAATTGCTTGCCATATCTAGCGCAATAAATAAAAAAAGTTACGGCTTAGATTATGATTTCGGTTTATTTTTAGAGGGTTTCAGTTTAATATACCCCAGAAAAGGTTAAATTTGTTTAATATCCGGGGAATGACTTGAAAAAAGACGGTCAGTATTCCTCTGTTGGCCCAACTGATCACTTGCTACTAAGATTAAAAGACCAGCTGAAAAAATAAATTAAGCCAATACATTTCCAATCATATTTGAAGCCTCATCAGACAACAGACATGAATGAAGGACGGAATCAAAGTGGGTACAAGTAAATTGCGAGAACATATAAGAGGCGACCTAAAAATCAAACAGAAATCAAGGATTTAAAACCAGACCAACAATAACCAAACCACAATATCTATATCTATATCTAGATCTGTCTATCTATCTATCTATCTATCTCTCTCTCTCTATATATATATATATCACTATCTCTCTCTCTCTCACTATATATATATATATATATATATATATATATATATATATATATATATATATATATATATATATTAGATGTATCAATTTATATATTCACAAAAAAGTTTAAACACGCTAGGACTGTGTATCCGTTTACTTCAAAGCATAAAGACCGAGACTGGAACTTTTAAATCGGTTCATAACATTTTCATACAATATCATAATATTGTCATTTACAAATATACTATATATTTAATATATCATTTGTTTCAAAAATTCGTTATCTTCGTTGTATATTAATTGAAAAAAAATACATATTCAAAGCATATGTGTTAAAATACAGTTTACCATTTCTTGAATATAATAATAGCTGGCTTAACATGTAATAGGACATATTTCTCTAATATCTCTAATTACACTAATTTTGTGTACGATATAATTATATGTTTCAAGATATTAAGACTTAATCATATATTTGAAGGAGATAATCAACTACCTCAATCATTTACGTGTTTTGTCTTCCTTCGCTTCCACTTTAATTTCCAATCACTTTCCTATTTCACCTATCAATCTATCTATCTATCTTTCCACCCATATATATCTATATCTATATCTATATATATATATATATGTATATATATATATATATATATATATATATATATATATATATATATATATACATATCTTTTTATATTTTATAGATAAAATAATACCTGGAGTCTAAGGACAAAGTTTATTTTAGGGTATTAATACCGTAAAATAACCATGATAATAGTAATGTAGATATATAATACGCTCGAGAGGTATATGTTCAATAAATCTATATAATTATGAAGTATTAGTAATGATAATTTTATATTAAGGATCTGTTTCCAAGGAAAAACAAACAAAATCAAAATTGAGTGTACGATCATTTCGCAAACGATATTCCTTTTATTAAAATTAACAATATTCTTTGACAATAATTGCGAAAACTTAGTTTTCGAATAACATCTCCTAAGCAGCACAAAAGAGGAAGGGACATGTTTAAGACACCAAAATAAACTAGCATTTCTGTAGTAATTAAGAGGGATACTCCTTACTGAGTTTCATTGGGAAATTTCGTCAGTATATATATATATATATATATATATATATATATATATATATATATATATATATATATATATATATATATATGTATGTGAGCATGTAGCTGTATTTTTGCCACGAAATGCAGCGACATTGTTCTGATGAAAATTGTATATTAAAAAACCAAGTCTGTGTCCTATATATTTAATGGTTATTGTGAATTTTAATCAAATGAATATTGTTTCCGAAACGATCGTAAACTAAATTTGAATTTGTTTATATCTTCTGTTAAAATGATTCATAATTTAACATAATCAATGTTTATACTTAATATACACACACACACACATATATATATACATATATATATACATATATATATATATATATATATATATATATATATATATATATATATATATATATACATTTTTACTAGCAATGATACACATGTTTCGAGCGGAACTTTACTATACTCTGGAGTAACAGTTCCGATGCACTCCTGCACCAAGTAGATATTTAGAGAGTCGAACAAAATATAATATGAACCCTTAAACGTGATCTTGGAAATTTAACTACACTATTCATAGGTTAGGAACAATCATTATGACAGGTTTAGTTATGGTCGATCCAGTTGCCTGGGTAGTAAGTCACTATATATATATATATATATATATATATATATATATATATATATATATATATATATATATATCCTATGATATTGATCTTCGGCCTTGAATTTGAAAAATGGTGTTCAGCATTCCTATGTAAGGGACCATCATTACGTCAGGTTTAGTTATGCTTAATCCAGTTGTGTGGATTATAGCCGAGTTGTACACACAGACACACACGGAATCTGCTACTTTATATATATATATATATATATATATATATATATATAATGTAGTACCTTTATACACACACATATATATATATATATATATATGTGTGTATATATATATATATATATATATATAAATTTTACTACAACTGTTATTGTGTCGCTGAAATATTTGGAGTAAATGGTTGCAAATATATGCTTCAGTGAAATAGTCATAAGAGTGAGTGTTGTTGCCACATCTGGCGAGAACAGCTGGAAAGGAATTATCCTGCCTTGATAGAATTCAAAATAGTCACGAGCCTCCAAGGAAATGATTTTTCTCTTCCCTACAACCTCATTCTTACGGAGTCTATCGTTGCTTTGTCGTTCTTTTGAAGGTAAGTGCTCATCTGAGCTTTAATCTATTTTCCGCCATCCCCAAACTTTTACGAGAGACACTCATCAATTTGAAAACACCATAAATAATTTTCCCCACTCGTTATCTGTACCTATATCAAAACGTTAGAACTGCACGTCTGTGGAACTGTCTTATATTTGCCGGTTTTACACTACAATATGCTTGTCTTCAAGTCCAACGTATAAAAAGTTATTTATGAGCTGTACTAATTAAGTAAAAAAATTGACCGAATTTCCATTATTAATGATAACTATATTGTCCAATTGGCTACGGTACACTCTAAAACCCTTAACCTATATAAGCCTTTGTAAGCGGTGATGACTATGTACAAAAACATTGAGACTAATATTATACTCATCATACTTAGTACAGTTCATAGGTAAGAAGAGTAAAATAGTTTTTATCTATATAATAATGTAGTTATCATACTGCTTTTAACAATGAAATACAAACCTTATTTTTCTTTCGATAATTATGTTTTCGTAATGTAAATGATTATATATATATATATATTTATATATATATACATATATATATATTTCTATATATATATATATATATATATATATATATATATATATATATATATATATATATATATATATATATATATATATATATATAGCTTAATGTAAAAGGAAAAGAGAAAGTGCAGTTCCACAAGGAGGACTTATCCGGATAATGCCAAGCCAATTGCCGCATATTACCTCTCAGTTTTACACCCCCCCCCAAAAAGAAAATTATGAGCGAATTTATAGCCGTCATTTGCCGTTTAGGTGGCACCCATCAAAACCAAAATTAGCCATTCCATAGAAAACAGACATCCCACAAACACTTAAAATAAATTACCATTCAGCAACAATACACCCCCTATGTAACCATAATACATATACCTCTGAATCTCAGTACTATGTTAAAGACCATATATAATCTTATATACCATACTATATATAAAAAGCTTCTCCTTATTTATTTAGAATTCAATAAAGCTTCCCCAACGTTCTATAATTCCTCTTAATCTCTTTCGTCCCTAATGAAACTTACGCTCGACGCCGCATCTTCTCCGTCCTACCTAGCACCTTATCTACTCTTCTGATGAGAAGCATAAAGCTTCGAAATGCCCTGGCATAAAGAGTCCCATCTATCCTCTAAAATCTGCCTGTTTTCCATTATTAAATAAATGATCCATTCTATATCTACCAATATATAGTTGTGTGTCTTCAATTCATACTCTTGTTGTCCTATATATATATATATATATATATATATATATATATATATATATATATATATATATATATATATATATCCGAATAGATACCTTGAGCCTAATTTGCTTATCGGCCTCGTAAATCTGAATCGATACAATACAATGATAACTTATGTTAATTTAAATTTAAAAATGCACATATTATCTATTAATATTTACATACTTTTACAATCTTCTTATTTATTATACAGCAACATAGTTGATTATAATATTGCGTTTCGCTGACAACGTTGGGGGCAATGATTAATGATCTCGTGTCGTAAACTTTTTTTTTCTTTTTCAGCCCATGTAACGTTAAACAGTTTTTTTTTTAACGTTTTAACATTAAATAGGTTTAAAAGCTTTTTATTTGCCATAACATTTTGCTTATTTCGTGGCTTAGGTAATGTGATTTTTTCGCTTGACTAATCATTTTAAGCAAGTATATTTCCCTTACTTTTTTGTAACAGATTTATTTTCATTGTCTTTTTGTAACGACATGTAACGGTTGTCTTTTTTAAAAACAGGGATGTATTGTAATAAAAAAAACAATAAAAGGAAGTTTAAACATTTAGGTTACGTAATGTGATTTAAAAAATATATTTATTATTTTTTTAATACCGTTTGTTTTGCTTAAACAAATGTGCTTCGTTTGTGTCCGGTTATATTTTCCTGTTGTTACCCGTTCTTTCATTTTCGAGTGAGCAGCTGTGTCTACGGGTACTCTCGGCCATTTTCCTTTTTTAGGGTTTTTCTTGTTAGTTTTTATTTGTTCTAAGTCCGACTATTGCTAAAATAATGTGTTGCTGCTTTGCTTTCATTACTCAAAATTTGAAATTTCTCCTTGCTCATCTGGACAGGCACAGTCTAGGCTGACACTCGTTATGGGATGTTACTTTGTAGAGCCAGTGTATTCTGCATTCAATGCCCAGTCTGTTTACGCCATTTTCTGGCCAGTCGACAATGCCAAAGCTATGTTATCACAATCATTGCTAGTTAGTAAATTGCAGTTATTTTTTTTGTTTGTGAGACATTTTTCCATATTTTTATTACACGTCATATGACTTCTCTGTTAATTTACCCCTTTATATTTGTATTCTGAATTAGATCGCTTTCTTTCATGCCAAGGTACTTGCTATTTCTCACTCTTCTATGATCTTCGTGTAATTATCTTCATCAACCTGTATGTTTGGGACTTCTTCCCTGCTTTGATGAAACACTTAACATGTTTGTTCAAACAAAAATGTTATTTCAGTATATCTGGAGAAGTGATAGACAACCTGTACTTGTTGACATAAGACAGTACCTGAGATATGTCGGTTCTTATTAGGGCGGTATGCTTTATATAGTTTTGTTATGAGGATTGTATCACTCTTTAAATGCCACGCTGGCATAGTTTCTTTACGCCTAAATATTATGTTAGAGCAACTGCTATAATGATCATGCAAGTATGCTAAGCTTTTAAGCCAGGACTGCGTAGATTGCCTATGCCAGTCTTTTTTAGGTCGAGAACTCATTTAGATTTTGTTTTACAATGTAAGCTGTTATGTCTGGCTCTGGCATTTCCGGTTTATATTAGTTGCTTTTTATGAACATCTAAAATTTCACTAAGCCTTTTTATTGTGTGTTACTTCATGTTCAGATATAGGTGTTAATTCTCAAGGCGGATTATTTATCGTTGTTGTGTCCATTATTAGGTCACGGTAGAATTAACGAGCATTTTGCTTAAACACGTTATTTTCAATGTAGGCCCTATTCTGTCTTTCCTGTCTCTTTATTTTTTTTAGAAAACGCTGTAATCTTTTCCTCTAGATTTACGGCTGTTTTTTTTTTTTTTTGCTCCCATCTTCTGTGTTATATGTCTCATAAGTCTGCATATGTTGTTTTTATTCGCCAATGCACTGCATGGGCGAAAAAGGATTGTTTTATTTGAGACATTTTCTTTAGCATAGGTCGAGCTAATACCCTAACATAGGTATCGGGTTTAATTCTGGAAAAGGTTTGATTGTATTGGACACGTTTTCTTAGAGCAATACTCATTCTTCTTACTGCTGCTATTAGTAGCTCATATAGCTCCATTCTCTGGACATCCTCAATAGTCATGCAAATTTCTCTTACATTGTCAATTGTTAATCATCTGTTTTGATTGAGATATTTACTACCACCATCGTCCAATTATCGCGAGCTCCAGGCACTATATAATGACATCGCAAAATCCAAATCACAAAATAGTACAGAAAAACTATCTAAAAAGAGCTGGTAGAACTACCATGAAATTGTCTAAAAAATGGAACAATACTATCTTACAAATAATGTAGAACCAGAAAACAAGTCTGCCAAATAAATAGCCCACACGATTTCCCATAATTCACAAATAACCCCCATTGAAAAAAAAATGAAAGATTTTGCCACGCAACGGCATGTTAAGCATTTCCTGGATGAATTCTCATAGGACTATATTGATAAAGAATGCTCCATAAAATGGCAAAAAGAGGATCTCTCCACTACGAAGAGGAAAGAATAATACTATCTGTTCAAGATAAAGACTTGATGGCCAATGCTTTCAATATTATTAGTGGCGTAAGCAATGACAGCCAGTTCATGTTCTGTCACACAGAATTAGAGAATGTAAGCCAACTGAATTTAACTGTAATATCCTGCTTGGGGATGGCTATTATTCTACCAGACACACTGCTTTCTGCAAATATCTTAACCGGAGTCATTGTAAAAAGCTGAATATCGAATGGAGCAGTAAATCCTAGCGTATGTTTTTGTACTTGTATGTATCGGCGTGGATATTTATATGAATGTATGATTAAGTGTATGTATAAGTGTATATGTAGCTGTGCGTATAAATATGTAAATACATACTTGGATACACTTGCAAACAATGGGTGTGAATTAAGGAGAAAATTCGTTACTGAAGTCTGAATAAATATAATTAAAGAGAGGGGAATAAATATTTAAATATTAAACTTACTTTCAAAGTATCTAGCATCCAAACCATGAGGTTTGGGATTGATGCTCAGAGAATAGAGAAGCAAGTAAGATTTTAAAAACTGAAATGTTTAAATGTATATTTATATAAGTTTCTGCATTTTTGTCCCACGACAAAAGAAGTGTGGCCCTGTAAATAACCCGTGTCTGTTTGTCTGGTCGTCCGTTCGTTCGTCCGCACTTTTCTCAAAAACAACTCCTTGCAATTATTTTTTAATTCTGCACAATCCTTAAACGTGATATGAGTAAAAAAATAACAGAACGGATTTTCCAGGAAAAATCCGCTCGAACTTCTAGGGGTGCCTTTCGGGTTAAAATGACGAAAATTGACACTTTTGCTTTTATTTAAAAAATTGATGCCTCGGAGTTTTATAAAACTTTCTGAAAGTTTGTAATTAATTGATTTCTATATAATTTTGTTCATCTATACCTCGCAGTAATTCTTCAGCGTGCCTCAGGGGCAATTTTATGACTAATAAAAACACTTACTTGGAGACTTGTTTACCATAGTTGCACAACATGTTCTTTGCATGTATATTTAGCAGTTTTACATAGTGCAGAATTCAAACTAAATATCTTAAAGTCTTGGGGGCATTTGAGAGTTAATAGCGTGGGGGAAAATGATAGCTAATTTTTTTTTTCTTTTTTTGCATGTTGCCACACGCAAATATACATTGGGCTAAAACTGCACCGTGTGTTAATATTCACCAGAATTTGACGACCCCGGGGACTTTTGGTTCTAAATAGGGCGATGGGGGGCAAATGCTGAACTAAGTGATTTTTTTACGCTTCGTCTACTCTGCACTCACGGGGGGGGGCATGCATGTCTCACCTGTTATTGATAATTTGTTTTTACATCCTTTATTCCTTATCTTATTGATAAAGACAGTTTTCTTTATATTATACTTTATATATTTTGGATAACAGGCGCATAATGATTAGTAATGTCATAATGTAATCAGTTTTTTTTTCAATTCACCTTCTTCCGTCTATATTGAATAGCTAATATGATAATTTTTTATGTAAGTTTTAGTCCTCGTCATTTTTATATATATATATATGTGTGTATATATATATTTATATATATATGCATATATATAAATGACGAGAACTAAAACTCACACACACACACACACATATATATATGTATATATATATATATATATATATATATATATATATATATATATATATATATAGTGATACTTCCGTCGTTCCATCGAAAAATATGCATATAAAATCGAGTGTAGCCATCAACACTTGTAGGTTTTTCAGACTTTTGTCATTTTTTAATTTTTTTAAATATTTTATACTGTGTTATTCAGCTTTCTTAAGATACTTTAATATAAAAAAATAGTTCAAAGTATGTGATATTTTTTTAAACATTTTATATTTGCCAACACCGATTGTGTTTATCAGAGTAATGCCAATCTGAGACTATAGGTTGCGGGTCAAGAGTAGTGGTGCGGGTCAAGAATTCAATCGGTTAGAATTTACTATAGATGATGTGTAATCGATTTGGTGAGTATTTTCATGATTTATTTCTGAGATTTTTGTGATGCGTGGGTGTGACAGTGCGTGCGTGTGTGTTAGGTGCAGTGTTTTGCGTTGCATACGTTTATGCGGCTGTGTCGTTACAATCTGTGATTTTTTTCACATGTGTGTTTTACGTTTATGTGGGCGCGCATACCTCTACGTCTGAGCGTACGGACTTGTGAGTTAAAGCGGTGCGAAGCGTTGCGTGTGTAGTCTCAGATTGCAATTTCCCTGAAAAACACAATCGGTGCTAGCAGTGGTAAAGTATGTTCTATTTACCAAGAAAACTTTTTTATTTAAAAAAGATCTGAAGAGAACTGAACAATTATTCGAACGTGTAATAAAAATATTTACAAATAATAAAAAAAATGATCGTTTCAAGAAAAAACATACTACTGTTGAAAGCAATACTCTTTTTAAATGAATATATATATATATATATATATATATATATATATGTGTGTATATGTATATATATATATATATATATATATATTATAATATATTATCTATCGTTATGTAATGCTGTATGTGCAGACTGATTAATCAGTGAGCCGCGTGAAACAATATAACATATGAAAAAACTAGGTGCTATGGAATGAAAGTTCCTCTCTTATTAACATAAATAATTTTAGTATAATTCACATTCATAAAAAACAATCGCATAATCCTTGTATACTTTATAAACGTATTGCGCTAAAATGTAAGACAAGCATTCATATCCTGATTAAATATTGGAATATTTTATCATATTTTAATATGTGATTACAAACACTACTAACGTTTCATGACACAAAACTTTCAACAGCATTAACTTAAACTGTCGGTTCAATTTATACGTTGCGTTGTAATTCTAAAAATTAAAAAAATATATGAGATTTACATTTTATGCTTTTAGTAAAATATGATTATAGTAAAAATCACAAATTCTCCTAGTAAGTCTTTTTATAAAAATACATGATTACATCAAAAGCACTGTAATTGGTTGCTTGTTTCTGAGTTTTGCTTGCCATGATATATATATATATATATATATATATATATAAGGTATTGCTTGAGTTTAAAAAAGGTATTAATAGGACATTGCGTTTGAGAAAGGCATGTATTAAAAGACTTGATTCACTTATTTGCAAGTAAAATTTACAAATATCTATGAAAGACGGACAAAAATTAACATATTTTACGTTTTATCGGAGATAAATTGAGACAGAAAATGATAAGGATCACGTACAATCATTTCTTTTATTCCATTGTTTTTCCGAAAGTCAACGAGACATTCTAAAACCGTGACTTTACAAAATACAAACTATTCTTTCCTCGCTTTTGTCAACTATTCTTGACATAATCAAACTATTCTCTCTTCGCTTTTGTTAAATACATATGCAATACTACAAACACGTTTGTTTGTTGTATAGTCTATGTAGTAAGATGGTCACATAGACTACACAACAAACACATTGTCCCGAAGATTAACTCTCCACCTCTCTGACTCTAGTTCGATATTACAACGTTTGGAAAAACATAACTGCCATCATTCGGAATTCAGAAAAATCATGGTAGAAACACTAAGGTTTTGCACGGCGAGAAAATTGTTAATATAATAAAAATATTCGAAGCATTAGATAGTAAAACAAAAAAAATAAATAAATAACTAAACGCAGATCCAAAATATCAATTACGAAATATTTCAAAATGCTAAGAAAACAGATTTTAACTTTTAAATATGTACATATGTACATATAAAATAAATAATTGTTCTCTATATATAATAAAAAATAAAAAAATAAATAAAAAGCAGTCTACCCACCTAATTTACAATAAGCCAGAACGTGACCATGATTTATATATATATATATATATATATATATATATATATATATATATATATTCCTATAAATTCGTTTTTCTTTTGGGTGTATTGATATTCATATTAAAAAAAACCTTTTCTACTTATTTAAAAAGAAAATAAAATGTTCTTATATATGGGTTGTGGAATTGCATCCATCTGCAAAAGATCTAGCTAATTTGCATATTCTTTTAAACATTCATTTTAATTAATTTCCTATTAGTTTTTTTCGGTTTTCTTATGCGGTGATCATCTTTATTTAACTATTACGTGTAATTATATTCATGCAGATATTCTACATGATTTATACTTGCGTAATATTTGCGTAAAACGTTTACAGGAAACACAACATTGTTTCCATATATATTTGTATATACGTATATATTTTTGTTGCACAGATTTTGCCTACCAAACTCCTCTTAGTGTTTTTGGTCTACGGACATAAAATCTCATATATAAGGTGTTTGAATCCATGCAAAACATTATATTTAGGTTTTAGCCTGGAAAAATCCGTGCAAAAGTGTGAAAATGAAAAAAAAATGAAATTTGCAAGGTGAAGGTCGAATGCCGCCATTACGAATGCATAATGTAGTTTATATTGGTTCATGTTATAATTTTTAGCCTTGCAGTAAACATGTTTTCATAGCCCAGTCATTTATGGCAGAGGCCAAATAAATCGTGAGCTGAACGTTTCGGTTTCGATTCTCAATGGTGGCGCAAGAGTCTTTTTTTTAAGCATTATTATATATTGCATCCAATCTATCTATCTATCTATATATCTATCTACATCTATAAAAGTGTAAATGTCTGTCTGTCTTTTCTCTATGGTAATTAATGAAGACTATTATACAGAAATACATTACTTTACATATTCACACTTTTTAATATATACATATGCACATAACCTTATGGACAGTATATAGGGCTCGAGCAAAGCCGGGCGGAACTACTATATATATATATATATATATATATATATATATATATATATATATATATATATATATATATATATATGTATATATATATATATATATATATATATATATTAGCAGGGAGAACCGGGATTTAATGATGATCAACGAATTTTTCACACCTCTTTATTTGTATTATATTGTATATATATATATATATATATATATATATATATATATATATATATATATGTATGTATATATACATGATTATTAAAGTGGATAAGATCTGACGATATAACATTTAAAATTGAGGCGGAGAGGCATAGAGGCTTGAATTTTTGCCCGTCTCATGCAGACTTTCTCAAGAGTGAGTGCCAATGACTAAAGTTGTGATGCTTAGGTATATATATATATATATATATATATATATATATATATATATATATATATACTAAGGGAGGGAGTCTATATGTGAATTAAACATATAGAGTTTTCGATGATTGTAAGAAAATTATAAAAACAAATTAAGAGTGGTGTATTAAGGGTTATCCTGTATCTAAATTGTTTTCCTTGATAATGATTCTTGACAGATATATGGGAGAAACCTTTTCTTTGCTTCATAGTGTTTGCAGATTGACGATTGAGTACAGATTCGATTAAACGAGGTGGTGATGTATTGTTTAGATGTTTTAGTAGATTCGAATTTTTAATAATAATAAAATCGAACCTATCAAACAATACACTTATGAAACAGAATACAATATTTTCAATATGTTCATATCTTGTCTAGACTTACATTTAATAAATAATTATAATAACCAACAATATTTAAAGGCCCATCGAAAATAACTAATAAAATGATCATATACACTTCTACGCACATGAGTAAAAGAGGTATAATAATTAGGTTTTATTTCAGAGCCGTAATATTTTGCAGCAAGGAAAATATAAATGAAGACTTTTATTACAAAGGACGAACTTTTTAAAATCTGTAATGACATATAGTTTTTACTTAAAAGCTAAAAGATGTGTTATAAAAATTTACTGTAAACGAAATCTATACAACTCCCAAAATACCAAAAAAAAAGACGAAAGTAAACACTTCTCATAGACAGCGCTATTTCCAAAAAATAAAACAAAATCGGCATTCTAATATCATAAAAAATCCTCGACAATGTGTGTGGTTTTGTGTGTGTACGTACGCATATGTATGAATACATAATTTTTACACGTGAAATAAACTCATGCTGTTATAACAGTTCATCCAATATTATAGCATATCACTTAAAAACACTAAACACATTTCATTGTATGACATAATAGTCGGGTACACGTTCATAATAAATATAATATATTTTTATATTGATTTCTCATAAATTTTGCTAAATATTAATATGCATAACTATTCTTTCATGCAATTCGGAAAATAAATGCATATATCTATACACGGAAATTTGGAAAATCGATAATTAAGTTTGGGTATTTAGTACTTAGGACGAACCTATAGCTAAATACGTCAATGAAATAATAGACTCATTTTTTAAAGAAAACTGAGTAGACGTATAATTTTATAGAAAATAATTATCTTCTATTGTTTAATGATTATATATAATGATTTATACCGTAGTGTCTGATAGTATTAGCCTACCACTGTTAACTGTTCATAAACGCTTCACTCCTCCAGTGTGTGTATAATATTTTCAAGCCAGATACAATGCATTATCGGAAATATGAATCCGTATGAGAAAATAAAACTGTCTTACATCAATGAGAAATATACAATTGTTAAAAAGGATGTTTACTTTCACGCACAATAGATTCTACCAACTATGATATAAACCACGAGGCTAAAACTTTTCTGGGTGAAATATCGCAAATTAACGCGAGACCATAGACGATCAGACGAACTAGTCGGAAATACCGACAAGTATCTTACTATTAATCTTTCTTCTAGAAAATATTCTTTTTACCGAAGCCTGTAGTTTCAGTCTTATTTTATGATAGCTTACAATCATTAAAACAACAACGGGCGACAATGTTGTGAGAACGAAGGCGGGAAAACTAACATTTTAAAGAACTTATGTTTCTTGGACAACTTGCGATAAGTATTCAAGAATCCACGTTTGAAAGTCCAATATATAAACACACACACACACAATTTTCCGCAAAAAAGTGTATTTAAACTAGCAACATATAAGACTCCTTGATACAGCGTCGATCTTGCGAGAAAAATAGTGTTCTAAAGCACTGGAAACGAATTAGACTGTCGGTTTCACAGATCCTATTTAGTAAACATGTTTTAAGAGCCTGTAAGTAACTCTTAATATTGGACTGAGATTTACAAGATTGTAACGTGTTCCCCACAATAACTAAACACACATTCTTCAACACGTGAAAATTTATAAATTTACAAAATAAATTTGATCATCCTCGAGTGGCATTGCGCCTTCAGAAGTGGTCACTTTTTGTACAAAATAACACGCCGTCAGATTTATACCCAGCAAAATCTATTTCCTAGCGAAGGATTAGTCTATTAATCGAAAAATTATTACAAAAGAAAAACTTGCATTGTGCTTAACTAACACTACGCTACTGTAGAAAATGTTTTTCGACATGAAATATAAAAATAACACAAGAGTTAATAAACTGGACGCAGCAGAAAAAACTCTTGAAAATAGGATATTTATAATGTAAAGTCTTAAATTCACAAAGAACCATCACTCAGATAAGGAAGCGTATGTTGGAATATCAAAGATGTGCACTCACAAAGATAAAAGCCAATTTTGAGAGGAACCAAATCGAGAAACTCCGAAACGATATCGATCATGAAAAAAAGAAACTTCACCGATTTTGGATCAATTGACACACCTAAAAAATAATAAATATCCAATACGAGGTAAAATATAGAGAGGGTGTGTCTGTGGTATTACCTCCCGCATACTGAGCGTTACTAGCCATTATATACACCACGAGGCTAACACACATGTGGAGTACACATCGTGATATAACACGACTCCTGATTAAATGATCAGTGTAAAAGTACCGACAATCTTCGATTATGCAACGCCGAACTTCATGTACAATAAATTCAGATAAAAGTATCGAAACAATATAATAATAACGTCGAAAGTATAATGCAAAATTACACATTAAAATAAACAATTTCACAAAATAATTTAAATCTTGCTAAATTATTTACATCTCCAGCAAAATACCAATTAGTTAAACGGAAGTTTAGATTGAATGCACACATAACTTCTTTCTTAGAACTGCACGCCTGTGGAACACTGTTCTGTTTTTCTGCTTTCCAAGTGACTACAATATAGTTGTCTTCATGACATATCACGGAAATATACGAGGACATAATTAATAATGTATACGTATTAAACTCTGACGCGTAATATAAAACCTACGCTCTTTATATAAGAGATATTAAAACAAATGTAATAAAAAAACATATATTTAACCAGAAAAAGGGAATAGCGCTGGAGCCAGGACTTGACGTTGTTACAAACAGCGAGATGGTTGTTTTTGCCAATGCTCCGAAACAGTAATTAAGATAATTAAAGTAAAATGTGTAGTAATGACACATAGATATAAAAGTTAAAGCACTATGTAGTGAAACATAATTACACGTATTTATGTTTAATCTTAACGGCATGATAAAGAGAAGTTATAAATACAGTAGATAATAAATTAGATGTCTTTTTATAAAGCTATGTATTTTTCTATGTATTTTTAAATTGTTAAGATTTCCCCAGAGTATTCTTCATAGAAGATCAGCATGGTATAATATAGTGTGTGTATTTTTTTAATAAAAGTAATGATCCAAAACAAATATTATATTAATATAATCTTATGCAAACATTCGCTTTTATGAATTTTACATTTTATTTTTATTGTTGGTTGCCAATCTTTTTTGAATTTTTTTCTTTCAAAAAGGGGTTACCAAATATCAAGACTTGCAGGACACTCGGGAATAAGTGTTACACCTGTCCCATTACCCTAGCCAGTAATACAGTAATGCTTTGTAGTGGAAATTATCGTTCTTCCGCTCCAGTTGATATCTCAGTGCTGATGCAATTATCTATCTGTATGGGAGCCAAATACGTCCAAGGATGGAGTACTGTTGCTACATATGGGCAGAAGCTACCAGAGGAAGTTTATCATGTTTTGACGTAGCCTAGCGGGGTATGCCATTTCTCTTTGCTCACAAAAGATATGTTGCGAGCGTGTATCTTTATCGTTATTTTCATGACAAGTTCTCATCTGAGCTCCAAACTATGGTCCCTCCTCGCCAAACATTCATGAACAACACTCGAATTACTGAAACCACTATGAATAATTTCACCCACTATTTATCTGTGCCTAAACCTTAAACTGGATTCAATGAAGACAGCTTCTTTCTTAGAACTGCACGCATGTGGAACTCTGTTCTGTTTTCCTGCTTTGAAACTGACTACAATATAGTTGTCTTCGGGTTAACCGTTAACACATTCTTAATGAGTCATCCTCTCAAGTAATCCAATTTACCAAATTTATCCTACTAAATATGACTACATGTTCCCCCCAACCACTGTACACTCCTTTGTAACTATTATCCCCGAGTAGCATTTTGGCCTTGATAAGTGATTATTCATTTGTAAAAAATTAAAAAGCTAAACAAATGCGTTTACGTGGGACTTGGAGACATAAATAATATAGTCAGCTGGAAAACATAGTTAAAAAAACGGGAAGTTCTTAGAAAGAAGTTTTGTTCGTGGATTTCACGTTTAGATTGAAGTCTTGATAGAGAAGAGAAGGATTTAATGATTTTGGCAACGTTAGTGTTTTGTTTTTGTTTTTTTTAGAACAATACATTGAAGGCCAGTCGTGCAGTTGGTAAACCAATAACGATAGTGAAACAAAACAGCTCGCAACATTTTTCTGTTGAAAATAGGTTGCTAAGAAGAGAAAAATCATCACCTACTACATTACAAAGACGGTTTTGAACGCTACCAAAGTAGGATAGGCTGCCCGAGTAGCTGCCTCTAACATGTGGGGCAGTACTTACTATTAGGACCTACTTGGCTCTTACACAGGGGTGGAGTTGCATCGACAGTGAGATATATATTAGATCGGTAGAACGATCCAACCATGTTTCTATCGACCTAGAAATCAGCTTTGATGTATAATATGTGTCTTATTTCAGAGAAAAATGGAACGACTTTGAAACATACACTCGTCGTGTGTGAGAAATATGCACAAACCTATTTGCATAGTAGTATTTTTGTAAGTATGATTTGTTATAGTATAAACCCAGAAAAATTATAATACTTAGGGTAACAATTTTAATAAACAGTGTTTTAACTTTTGCTGAATTGTTGTAACACTATTAAAATGAAAGAAAAAAAATAATACTGAGAGCTTCTCACTTATGTTTTAGTTTAAATAACTTCAGAAATGAACAATTGCCCAAACGAAGCAGATTTTCTACAACGAGCAACATGTTATTTGAAATGGTAAGTTATTCGAAAGGTCATTTGGGTTAGGCAAGGCAACGTTATTGAAAAGCATCTTCGATTGCTTAAGAACTGTAATTTTCGATGAACAAGACTTCTTTCTCCATTCCTCGAAGTCGTTCCTGGTAAAGACAATTAATTCAATTCTTACAAAAGTCTGAAAGTTTCCACATCAGTTATAAAAATTTGAAATAAAAAAAAAATCAATAAAAAGATGCAAGCCCCGTATAGTGTAAGATATAATTTAGTCTGCGCAGCAGAAAAAGATAACGGTCTTAGCGCTATCATTTTGATGCACTCTCCGATGGCACTTGATAAAAAAGGACATTTCCTTAACAAACAGAAGATACTTTACGCATAACTTAATATCTACCTGGAAAAAACGTATTTTTAATAGTAGGCGCACAATGGAAATATTTTAGTTTTTAAAGAGAAAATCAATAAAATAATAAAAAGATAAGCAAGCGTACAGTGCAATATCTATTTCCTCCTCTCATTCTCACTTTATATATATATATGTATATATATATATATATATATTTATATATGCATCTACATACATATACAGACACACGCATATATACATATATATATATATATATATATATATATATATATATATGTGTCTGTAGGTGTGTGTGTGCGTGCATGTGTATGTGGTAAACGGCTAAAAATTATACAAGCGAAAGCAGTTCATGTAGAAGAGAGGAACCAAAATAATTGGTGCATTTTATATACTTAGTTTGTTATTTGATATTTCCACCTTCATTTTGTAAATATGTGTTCAATAACTGGAATAAGTTTGAATGTCCATGAGTTTCGAAAACTATTCTTGTCCTCATCTGATACGTTTGGAGGAACAGATAAGTAACAAGGACCCATTCCGAAAATTAATTTTTCCTCACGAATTACAATGTGTCTTTATATTGTAAATTCTTCTAACTAATGTGTGACTCACCCTTAATTTAGTTGTCAGTCAGGTAGGGATTACTCCAAAAAAAATTGAAACCGTGTGTACGCCAGTGGTATTTTTATTTACCTATTCTTTACACATTTGGACTGTGCTTTGGAAGTAATCTTGTGGTGTATGCTTGCATATCTGTAGGTTTTCTGCGGTAAATTTGGTTCATAAATGTGTGCGTATTTGTGTGTGCGTGAGAACGCGTGCGTCTGCGTGTCCCTAAAATGCGTCTGTGTAAGTGTGTGTGTGTGTGTGTAAAAAAATTAATGTACCCGTTTTGACCTATGTGTATGTTTGTGTATATACGAATACTCACGTACTCACAGAATGGGGTAAATATCATATATACACAAATGACCACTCACCCAATTTTACAGTCACCATTAAGTATAGCTTGTTATTTATATATTTTCTCATATTATTTATTATAATTAAATTTAGTAATTTATTATTGTTGTTATTGTATCGTAAAGTGCAGGTTATATTTTAGTATATTTTCCAGCGCACTTCAATTATCGATTAATTTAACTATTTAGGTTACTTCTTTAGGACAAGAAAACATTTTATCTATTTTTTAAAACCTTTTTGTCTCTTAAATAGCCTATAATAGTTTTATTGAAAGGAATTATAAATCAACTAGGGGGGGTAACCGGTGTTGCCCGAGTGTTTGGAGGTGAGTGTGCTCGGGCGGGGATGGGGAGTGTTAATCAAAATATAAGAATAAGCGAACTAAGAAAAACAAAAAAGAACACAGAAAAACGAAGGTTAACACTCTTTTAAACATCTTAAAAATAAAGCGGTGGGAGGGGGGTACCCGGGCGGTGGGGCATAATAAAAACGTAAGAATAAGTGAAGTAAATATTTTTAAAAGTTAAAACTTAAAAAAATCGAACAGAACCAAAAAAAACTAACGTACGGCAAATAAACGACGTTAAATGTAACAATCAGAAAAACAAAAACAAAAAAGATAACAGAAAAATGAACTTTAAAACTTCTTTAAAAATCTTACAAATAAATACCAAAAAACACGTGAACATGGCTTACATAGACTGTTTCGATATCAAAATTTTAAAAATCGGTGGGTGGGGGTGTTGTCGATCGTGGGTGGTGGGTGTTAATTAAAACCTAAGAATAAGCGAAGTAAAAAGAAAACATAAAAACATAAAAACGAACGTTGCGTAAAAAATAGGTTAAATAACCCTGCTTCAATATTAAAATTTAAAAAATCGAAAAACAAATAAAAAAAATTCTCACGCCACGATTCGAACCAAAAATGTTTAGATAATGACTCAGCGCTCTAACCAAATGACCTAACACGACGTACACGAAAATAGCTCAATTTTTTTTGTTTAAACTAAATCAGGTTACAATGTCGCATAACGCATGCGTCGAAGCGAATTCGTCATGAGAGGATGGTTTTTGCTGTCCCCCCCCCTGTAGAAAAGTGAAAGTTTAAGGGTGAAACAATTAACGTTTTTTGGCCAATGTTTCGATATTTGTCGGGCGAAGAATGATGCTTTCATATGAGATGAAATTTGTGAATTTTTGTGCTGTCTGTTGAAAGTTTTTAGCAGACACACAAACATACACACATACATACAAACATGTTCGCTTATATATGTATCTCTCTCTCTCTCTCTCTCTCTATATATATATATATATATATATATAGAGAGAGAGAGAGAGAGAGAGCGAGAGAGAGAGATATAGCATATTATATTTATTTAGTCATTGCTATTTTCTTGCTTAATTAAAGTTGTTCTTGGTTATTATTGGTTTACATCTTACTTGCGGACTTTAATGGTTCTATTATGTTAGAAAAATATTTTGTGGTATACAGTATTATAGTGTTTACAGTAAATTGTGATGATAAAAACAATGATATAAATATAACAAATATAAAAAATACAATAAAATATAAATAAATGTAAGAAACAGTAATTCCTCAATGTGGATAGCCTAATCGCTATTTGGCTGATATTGAGCCATGTATTATATAGATGTGCATGGCTGTTCAAAAACACGGGCAGAAAAAATTGCACTGTGTACACGCAAGCCCCAAAAGAGTGAAAGCGAGAGAAAAAAGTTTACTTGTGCGTACTTTAACTGACTTGTGTTTTTCTGGTTTTCTGTTTTAGTTGATTTTATCATGTTTTGCAAAATTTCATTTTTTATTCGTTCCCTAATGTAAACATTTGAATCGCCGTTTTGCTTGTATGTCAGCTAATTTTCACACGGTACAAACAATTTTCAACTAAATTAAAGTAGCTAAAAAAAAGGCAAGGTCTGGGACGTAATGTGTTATTCTGATATTATTGGAGTTCATTAAATTGGGAGGAGAGTGAAGAAAAAATATTTTGTTTTGATTACTTTATGAAGAATGCACGGAATGCATTTTTAAGCATCTTTATTGTATATGCAACACGTTGAATACGACTCTTCAATCTGTCGACTTCTTAAATGCTACTAAGTATTTGCAATTTAACAGATTCTAATTTTTATAATTATTTTGTTTACTTCCTAATCTGCTTAAATTCGTTGTTTGCACCTTCGCGGATGTAAGTCGTTTCGCAAGTTTATTTATTTGCACTGTTATATGAGTAAAATAGCTAACGTTTTTATGATACACTTACCATCGCAAAAAAAAAATCTCTTGGCGATATTTTAGAGATAGCAATTAGTTCTTGGCCGGATCTTTTATATATTATGGGAATAGTCAATTTTAGCTGAAATAATATAAGTCTAGTTCAGATATTATTTAGATATTGGTATCAGATATAGATTTTTGGCGCTTCTACACTATTAAGATTTTGGGGTCGATAAATTAAGTTTAAGATAAAAAAATAAACAATGTTTTTAACTGATTTTTTGTCAATTCCCAAAAGTTACAATTGTAGCCTCCAAAGTATGTAGTCGAAATTACCTAAATATCACTGAACAATTAAAAAATCTTTAATCGCGATAGCAAGTTAAAATTGGTGCTATCCTATTTAAGTCGTAATGAAAGATTACATTTTTGAATCATCCTATGTGTTACGATCGTTGTCATCAACTTCAATTTTTATTTTCTTTAACAATTAATGTTCTATGTTATCCATTTTCCTAATTTCTGAATAAAATCATATTAAAAATACGAGAGATACGTAGCTCTCATTGCTTTATGTGTAATTCAGTATTACAATTGCCGAAATCTTATCCTCATAGTGTAGAACAGTAAAATTCTCAAGGAATGCAAGTTAAATATTCACAGTAAAAAACAGCAAATAAAAATAAAACTTTGAATTATCTTCATGGATTTCTGGACAGGATCTGCGTCTTAATGGATTTTAAATAGTAATCATAATGATAGTAAACACACTAAACATAACTACCGATTATACTACGAAGAGCTGCACCCATCATAATATCTAAGCAATTAATGTCATGCGAACAAATATGGGTTTCATTGATTGAGATTGTCGGACTGACTTCCTCATCTTGGTTGTTATTCTCACACCATTTCGGCCGTTTTGCCCTCCGGCCTTCGTCAGGTGTTTTGTATCGAACTGGGGGACCGTTTGGTAGGAGTCTCGAACCCAACCCTTTATTATTATTACGGGGGTACTGTATTCGGACTCCAGCTAGGCTTTGGGACATAGTTGCTGATTCTCTGTTTTGAATGTTACTTTTTCACTGCCTTCGTTCAGGCTTTAACTCAGCACATTTGGGTAACTGTAAACTTTATATTTATTTATTTATGAAACATATGTAAGCCGTCAACTATTAGATTTATATGTTTATCTTACTGTAATCAGTTTCCAGTTGCTGCATAACACGTTTAGAGTTTACATTATGTATTACATGGTATATGAGAAGTAATTATTTTCGATACAAATATATTTTAATCATTCAAGATAAACACAACTTGCAATATTATAATGATTTTAGTATACGTTTGCACGACATACAATGTATAAGATTATATTACATTCATCAGTAAATGTTTAGTTTTATACATAGCTCAAAACTGGAGATTACTACCCGCTGTTTACAGTTTCGAAAATAGTGAACAAATCTTTAAAGACGTGCCAAACAATAAAAAAGTGTGCACTTCAAACTTGATTCAGCAGCACGTTTATTACGTTAATATGAATATACGCATATTATATATATATATATATATATATATATATATATATATATATATATAATAATGATATATATATATATATATATATATATATATATCATTATTATTATTATTTCTACAACCAGATAACGGCTCAGATCACAGAAGCTATGACAGCCAACAAACCGGAAGAACAAGCCCTCGATTTTCGTTCTCACCAGTTAGACACATTGGAACTCGTGATACGAAAACGGAACATCCTACATGCGAGGCGAACACTCTGCAAACTGAGCAAACGCGCTAGACACAAGAAAGTGTATAAACTAAATCAGATCAAGCAAGCTACGGGGAAATCTGACATTGGAATGAACCCACTTCATCGCAAACAAGGGATGTCATATTTTGTCGCAATGATAACATCCCCCGATGAAGACGAAAATAAAAAAACGAAAACAAAAATTTATAAGTATTATAAAATTTTAAAATTCTCACCAAAAACCACCAAAATAAAACTATAGCTTACCTCGAAAATAAAGTCAGCATATCAGGAAATTGTCTTTTCTATTTAAGCATGATAAAATGTTCCAGCTATTCCTCTGGTCAACACCAGCATAGGGACTTTTAATAAAAATGCAAAAAATAACAACACGAATATTAAGAGCCCGTTACTTAACATACATTTTTATTTTTTAATTAAGTTAAACTCATTAACAAAGAGCGCCAACTTATTTTCAATTTTATGACAAAAACAAATATAATCTCGAAAATAAATACTGGCGCTTTTACCCGCAGAAATTATAATAGCTCGCTTTTATTTATTTCACAAAGGCATTTGACCTGGTTTGCATGAGCAGCTTTTTCGTGCTAATACAAAAAAAATTGGATGCACCCCAAACGCCTGAAAATGATAGCCTTTTTTTCGAAAACACATGACGGGACTACTCAAATTCAATGGATCACTTTCAGATTACTAGGGTCCAGATGGATCCCGGTTGAAAATCCGCGTCTAGACAGACGATGAAGGATCTCGTCTGAAAGTTTGTCATAACTGTTGCTGTGACTGATTAGACTGATGCGGGAGCGGAAAATTCTGTTGAACTTCCCGCAGCTATATCCTCTGTCATGCTTTGCCGATGCTGCCGCTGATGCTGCCGTTGATGCTGCCGGTTTGCGTATGCCTCTCTTCTCCTCCCACTTTTCATATTTATCTCCTGCTCAGCCGGATACATTTGTTGCCTTTCACCGTCCAGGAGTCACAGTCTACTGCATAGTATTAATTGTAAACAGGGGTTATGTTGCAGGATTTTGTCCTTTTTGTACACTTCGTTAAATCTGAGGAGGCGTCTTCCGCTTGGTTTGCTGCCGGCTAAGAGCTCGCCATACAGTCTATCCTTGGGGATTCGACCATCCTACACACAAACGACGCACCTTAGCAAGCGCAGACGTCTCTGGGAGAGGAGGGCAATCAAGCTTGGAAGATTTGATGTGGCAAGAACGTTTTTGTTCGGAACGCGGTCCAGTCAGGTAATACCCAAGATCTTTAGTCATTTAGGCATTTAGTCTTCGCTCCATCATAATTGTATAGTGCCCATGTCTCACTACTGAGGAGAAAGACTTGATATATTCTAATCTTAGTAGTTGTTACTCCACGCTCTCTTAGTCAGGCAAGCAATAGCTGTTGCTGCTTTCCCGATGCGGGTGTTTAGCTCAGCGTCCAGTGAAAGGTTTTGGGGGAAGAATGTAACCTAGGTAGCTGAAATCGTTCACTCCGTCCAGTGTGTGATCACCAACAGATATGCAACGAACGTCGCTAACATCTTGATCCATGACATGTGTTTTCTCTAGGCTTATTGTCAGACTAAACTCATTGCAATCATGGGCGAACGCTCAATGAGTTGTTTGAGGGCTTCCAAACACCATTTCCCTGATTAGGATCATGCGAACTTTAGTTTTAGCACGTAGACAGTCCATGTTGTAAAGGCTTTTATCTTGTTTTGTGCGACCATAGCCGCTAACTTCAGTTTCATAGAAAAAATAGTGGCAGAAGTGAGAAAAATATGCAAAATAAAGTTGGGGAAAGAACACAGCCCTGTGTCATACACCTGAGGATGGGAAAGGATTCTGAAAGTGATCCATTGAATTTGAGGAGTTCCGTCATGTGTTCTTGAAAACAGGCTATCATTTTCAGGTGTTTGGGGTGCAGCCAATGTTTTTGTATTAGCACGAAAAATCTGCCTATGCTAACCAGGTCAAATGCTTTTGTGAAATCAATAAAATCGAGATATTATAATTTCCTCTACTACTGACACTTTCCCTTCAGTTGTCGTGAGGCGAATTCCATGTAAACAGTTGACCTTTTTGCTCTACAAACGCATTGTGCTTCTGGGTACAATATCTTTGCAAGTGACTGGGGTCCTTTCAATACAACACGACCGAAGACCTTTCTGACAACCCTGAGCAGAGAAGTGCCACCATAATTATTACAATTAACGCGATCACCTTTATGTTTGTAAACCGTTGAAATGTTCGTGTCACGCATATGTTTCGAGACCGAACCCTCTTCCCAGCAGTGGAGCAGAAATTGTTAGAAATTATCAAAGAGAACTGTATTTTTGCCGGCCTAGATGATTTCAGGTGGGATGCCAGCACCACATAAAGCTTTACAACTAGCAAGGGTGTCAATGGCATCAGTGAGTTCGTCTGGGGAGGGAGGGTTATCCAGCTCATCCATGACTGGGAAAGTTGGGATGCCTTTAATTGCAGCATACGTGACGATATTTTCATGTGAGATGAGCTGCTTATAGTATTTAGCCACCATGCTTATTTGCAGTTTGTGATCATGTTGCTCTATTCTGACTTCTGTGGTGAAGTCTTTACTATACGTGGGTCGAAGGCCCCCGCATACATCCCACGAACGTTTCCGCAGTCAACAGAAAGTTGGATGCTGTTACATATATTTAGCCAATCTTTTGGGCGTCACTTTTATCCTTTAAGGGTATTTTTTTTATATCAAGCGGCGAAACGCGTTTAGCTAAGATAACTGGCTCTACTTCAGTCTGGATTCTTCTTCTCCTGCTTACCAAGCAAATCTGTTCATATCAGAGTTGTAGATGGCCTCACCAATGTGTACCCATCTCCCTTCCGCTGTATTGGTTAGACAGTCTTTTAAGGCTTCCTGGAGTGAGTCTGCAAAGCGCTTGCAGGGGTTGGGAAAAGAGATGAAGGCTATATTTATGGGGGCGGGGGAGTAGCCCTTTTTGCTTGGTGTTAGTTTCTTAAATTCGATAAAGACTTTGGATGTAACTAGCGGTAGGTCAGCATAGCAGTCTGCACCGTGGTCTCTGGGAATATTCCGGACAAAATTCAGCGAGATTCTTCTGGTAATGATGAGATCCCGTTGATACTAATGGCGTTACCAGAGGTGCCGCTAAGAAATTCTGTCATATGGCTTTCCTTGAAATAATGTGTTTGTGATGCATAAGTCATTGAATGTACAAAGCTCGAGGTGTCTCTGTCCATTTTCGTTCATCTTGCTGATGCATGAAACGAGGCAAGGAGTCACGGTCGGCTTTGATACAGGCAGTCAAATCACAGAGGAGGTAGAGTTTTTCTGAGGTAGGAATCGTTTTTATGATGCTCTCTAGCTCCTCGTAGAACTCATTTTTTTTTTTTACCTTAGTACTAGAGTTAACAGAGAGAGCGTAGATACTCAGGATAATGTCTGGGCTTAATTTGCTGGAGGAAATCATAGGGGGAATTCTTCTTGCTCCAGCGACAGAAACACCACGGGGGGACAGTAGTTACGAGTTATAAGTCTTAAGCATATTGTCATAAGCTTGGATGTACAGGGTTGCCTCCGAGAGTGGAACGGATCACCTAAATTCCGACTAGTCAGCCATCGCCCGCCTTAAACTGAATAGTTTGCTTCATTAGGTGACTGAAGCCAGGACAAAATCCGAAAAGCAGATCTCAAACTGTGCACCTGCTAAAACCAAATCTTCAAAATTTTCAAACCCTCCAGCGTTGAGACTAGCAACTTGAAATGTAAGGATGATGTCTCCTGGACTCTCAAATAATCTTCTGCAAATTGACGACGCAAGAAAGACAGTATCATAAACTGGGAGTTAAAGAGCTTCACCATTGTAATTGCAGCCCTGCAGGAGGAAAGTAGCAGTACCAGAGAACAGTATTACACTTTTTTATTCAAGGCAAGGCCAGAGGAGCAACGCTTTCTCTGTGCACGACTGGCAATGAAGAAGAGCATACTGTCCGCAGTTGTAATTCAATCCAAAGGCACGCTGAGAATAGTCATATATATATATATATATATATATATATATATATATATATTTATATATATATAGTCATCTGCACATTGTACTAATTCATTACATCACAAGTAATCAGCTATTCAAGAATAGCCCGTCTCCGAAACCGAGCATTAAGAGTCCGCAGATCGACCTCTACACTCATGGGAGCAGTTCCCGCTAATAATCTCAACAAATATAAGTTAAGCAAACATCCATTCACCACTATTTTTATAGTCCTCAAACCGCTTGTTTACAAACAAACAACGAACCTCGCATTGATCAGTCAATTAAGTAATGGGTGAGATTATTCACGACAGTCTCTACCTAAAGAGAGAGGCTTAAAACATAATTGCAGTCTACCAAGTCAAGGATCAAAACTAGAAAAATCATCTTGAGAGTCGCCAGTTCTACCCATCAACCGCCTGGAACAGTGCTCGTAAACAACCTCAATAAATGTCCAATCAAATAAACATTCATAGAGAGGGAATGAGAGAACGAGACAGGGTTCGGAAGAATATATATATATATATATATATATATATATATATATATATATATATATATATATATATATATACAATTTTTAGTCAGTCAATCAACTTAAAAGATTATGACACGAAATGTTTGAGTTTCAGATAAAAAGATTTGTATTATTCTATGTAAGACAAAGAATACATTATACATATTTAACTCCTTATCCTACAGGATTTCGATGTCTACTACCTTTTAGAGGAGAAACTATTAGCAAATAGTTATAATTGTTTAAATCTTATATCAGTAAGACATGGAAAATCACAATTAAACATTGATTGAGTAATTAAAAGTTATAGAATAAGGGAATTTAAAGAAAAGGATATAAACACTTACATTCAAATTGCATGATAAAATCCGAAGTAAATGTCTCTGAAAGCAGTGTGGTAAAATCATCCAAACTGCATTTTGAGTTATCGACATCACAATATAATGATCCAAATTAGGCATTTTCCTGGAGCAATTTTCCTTTGTTTATATAATGGGTCCAGTAAAAAAGTGTTTATATATATATATATATATATATATATATATATATATATATATATATATATATATATATATATATATATAGGTCCAGTGGATCTGTTTATAAATAAACACATAAATTGATATATTTAATGTTTTATACTCATAGAACATGAGCTTATCATTCCACACTAAAATAACTTCCAAATTGTTAATAAATTAATAATTAAAAAAGTAAAGCAGCTTTAGCAGACAGACCCGGCAAAATGACAGAAACAAAAGTGATACGAAAACGAAAAGGAAGAAAGGGCAGAAAATGCTTGTGCATAATAAAAAAGCAAGTATCAGATAAAAAAAAATAATATAAAATAAAAGGGTCGGGAAGGAAATGTATTAATGCATGGGGAAAGACGGAATAAAGAGAATATAAAAGAGAGAATATAATAATAAATATAGAGGGGGAGATACATAGACAGAGAAGAACATGGCCTACGTAGACGAAGGCAATAAACCTTTACACACTAAAGTGGCAGGACGCGAGATAGGTCAAGACACTCCACATTATCCCAGGCATATGAAAGAAAGAAAGAAAAATAAAAAATAAGACGAAGCAAATCAAAAACAACACATTTCAAACAGAAACTAACCGCTTAAACTAATTTAATTCAGATGTATTTGAATCAATTCGAATTCAGTCAACTATAAATAATATCATCTAATACATACAGTATTACATACAGTAATATTCTTGTTAATTTTATACGTCAAAATAACTCATACTGGCAGGTCGCCGCCCAAGATAATAAGGCCCACAATACACTCAACTTCAAGTTTGCATCGTGGAACATACGAACGATGCTTGATAGGTCTGATTCGGCAAGACCAGAAAGAAGAAATGCGATTATATCGTGCGAATTACTAAAATATGACATGGATATTGCTACCTTGAGTGAAGTCAGGTTAAAAGTGAGGGGTTCCATTAGAGAGTCCGGCTTCACTATTTACTGGATTGGCAAGACCTCTAGTGAGAGAAGCGAGTCCGGTGTCGGAGTAGCCATCAAAAACGAGCTAATGACGAAACTGATAGAAGTGCCCCATAGGATAAAAACAAACTGATGACACTTAGGCTACCTTTATCAGAAGACATACTTTTTATGACACACTCTCAGGAAACTATTGATATGTTCTACCGTCACTTACACAGTACACTTGCATCCGTACCAATACCGAATAAGATCATACTGTTGGGAGACTTTAACGCCAGGTTAGGACAGGATTATATCACCTGGCTCAGAGCAGTAGGGAAGTATGGGTGCGGGAAAGTCAACTCAAATAGGGAGCTCCTCCTTTTACTTTGGGCTGAGCATCAGCTTTGAATCACCAACACATTCTTTAAACACAAGTCTGTTCACAGGCACTCCTGGCTGCACCCTAGAAGTAAACATTTGCTCCTCATTGACTTCGTCATCACTCGTAAACGTGACCTCCAGATATCCTGGGCACGAGATCAATGAGGGGAGAAAACTGCAACACTGACCATATTATAATTCAGACACAAGCGAGATTCAAATTGAGACGCAAAATAAAGATAAACAACCACCCCATAAGCAGCTGGATGGCAAAAGCTTGAAACGTCAAAATGTAAGTGAAGAGCTGGAGAATGCTCTCAATGGGAGACTTGCTGAACCTACCGGAGGTGTAAACTCAGATTGTCTGTCCTTCAAAGAAACTGTTTATGAAACATCCAAAAATGCCTCGGGCTGGTCGAGAAACGCCATGAGGACTGGTTCGATGAAAACTGAGAAGAAATCAAGCAACTCATTAACCAGAGAAACGCTGCAAAAATCCAATGTTGTTCAGAAACACAAGATCTATCAAATCAAAATACGCTAAGACAAACATGAAATCCAGAGCAGATGTAGGGAACTTAAGAACAGTTGATGGGTGGCTAAGGCTGCTGAACTACAGATTCTGGCTGACCCTAATGACATGAAGGGGTTCTATGGGAGTATGAAAGCAGTCTGGGGCATAATGTGAGCCATCCCGATCAACTACTTGCAAGCGACAATTCCACTCTCCTCACTGACAAAAGCGAGGTTCTAAAACGATGGACTGAGCATTTCAAAACATTGCTAAATGAGAAACCAGACATTGAAGAACGAGCAATAATCAACCTGGAGCAGTTCCCGAAACAGCACTGGATGGACAGATGCCTGGACTCAGATGAAATCTGAAAAGCAGTGCTGATGTTACAGAATAGCAAATCAGCTGGATCTGACGGCATATACCTTGAGATCATCAAGCGAGGAGGACAAAAACTACTTAGCACTCTCTGCACAATCATACAGAGTGCCTGGACCACTGCGACTGTCCCTCAAGATTGGAAAAACGCACAGCTCGTGACAATATTCAATAAGGGAGATCGCAGTCTGTGCGGTAACTACAGGGGTATATCACTGCTCTCAGTCCCTGGGAAAGTGTTTGTCCGTGTTCTTCTTAACAGGCTTACAGCGTACGTTGAAACCTTGCTACGTGAGGCACAATATGGATTTCGTGCAAACAGGGGGCACAGCGGATATGATCTACTCACTCAAACAGATACAGGAAAAGTGTGTGGAGAAAAATATGGAGCTGTACATGATCTTTGTGGATTTTACGAATCCTTTCGACACGGTGGATCGAAGCACTGTGTGGGAAGTTTTGCTGAAGCTTGGCTTTCCTGTACACTTCACCAACTTTGTCAGACCCCTTCATTAAGGCATGAACGCAACAGTCAAGCTGAAGGGCGACCTCTCCGATCCGTTCGATGTGCAGAATGGTGTCAGACAGGGCTGCGTCATCGCCTCAACCCTCTTCGAACTCTACCTGTCAGTTGTGCTTCGGCATGCCTTTAAAAATTGTGATAAGGGTGTTTTTTTATACAATCTAGGCCGGAAGCAGACCTTTTCAATGCCAATGCATACAAATCTGCAAATAGAACAACAAATATACTCGTACGGGAGCTCATTTTTGCTGATGACTTCGCATTTGAAGTGCATAGTCACGAGGATCCTCAGGACATAATAACTCGCTTCGGAGGATCAGCCAAGACATTCGAATTAAACATTAGCATCAAGAAAACACGAAATAATGTACCAACAATCCCCTAGATCACCAGCAACAAGCCAGCCAATTAAAATTCAAGAACAGGAGCTTTACAATGTCCGCAAATTCTAATACCTAGGGACCACGGTCATGAACAACAACGAAATGGACGAGGAGATTTCTACAAGAATGGCGAACGCTTCCATATCCTATGGAAAACTCAAACAGAAGGTCTGGCAAAATAAAGATCTGACTTTCAGAACTAAATGCTTGGTGTACCGCGCCATTGTCCTTTCGTCACTCTTATACGGTGCAGAAACATGACCAGTGTACAAACTTTTAGCCCGCAAGCTAAACACCTATATGATGAGGCACCTCCGGCAGATTTTAAATGTCAAATGATATGACTTTGTCAGCAACATGGAGATCCAACCTCACAAGCATGAATGACCTGCTTATCCGGAAAAACCTGAGATGGGCCGGGCACGTAAACAGAATGGAGATCTCCCAACTACCAAAACAGAGACTTTTTTCACAACTGGAGGATGAGGTACGAGGCATAGGCAGACCTTAGCTCAGGTGTCATGACACCGTCAAAATACATCTAAAGGGCAGATTGATGCCTACCGGAAGCTGGCAGACCCTCAGTCGCGTCCGTGACAAGTGGAGAATGATGGTTCACAGGAAGTAGACTTCGGACAGGAAGGACAGCACATGATTAAATGAAAAGAAATTTCGAAAATAAATAATAAAAGTAAATCCCCGCATCGAAACGTAGTACTTGAATACTATAAAGAGAGGAATACGCAATAATCATTGCATAATATGAGGGTATTCGTGTAAGTCGGGAGGAACAAATGATCCCTCTTGCCATTCGGGTCAGGTGTCAAGCATAATTATTTCGAATGACCTCGTTAAATGTAGATGACCATTTAAAAGACAAAAATAGAATTTACATTACACAGCAAGCAAGATTTATAGGCGTTGTCTCGAATTATCAAGCCACGTAGAGCATAGTAGTTAAGAGACGAATAAGTCGTACGACTGGGCCAGAATTTCTGCGAATTAGTGTGGTGAAGGATTTGAAAGGGTGCTGTTAAACAGAATAAAATATTTTACTAGTCGGCGTGAAAATTTATTGGGAATAGGGAGGGAAATATGAATTATATGACTAATATGCTTCGTAAAGAAGTGCATTGGATTCTTATTTTTAAACAAATGATGAGAAATAATAATTAATAACGGAAAGACAGGGTAAAAAAACAAAAAATGAAAATATTGAAAAAATATGCACTAAAACATTTTATTTGAATTCATGTAGTGTGGATGTTGTAGGTTTCAATTATAATTTTTTATTATTACTTCGACGCAGATTTATATAAGTCCCTTGTGAGAATACTTTTTTTTTTAAATAAATAAATGGTATTAGCAGCAGCAGCCCCAAAATATATATGCAAATGATCAAGCCAGTGCGCGAAGTGACATCTCACTAGATACAGAAAGGGAAAGAAAACTGAAAATATAAAGACGTGGGCAGCAAAACAAGATAATTAACACATGTGTGAGGAAAAGAGATATTCATGTTTGGGCAGTGGAAAAGAAATGCTTAACTAGGTGATAGAAGATATAAATAAAGGGACTTTCATTTAAAAATGCGTTATAAAAACATATATAATTTTATTAAATTTCAAGAGAAAGGGATGAGCGATATATATTTTTTGTGTCCGTCTCAGAGAGGACGTGTGGGGCCAAGTATATAAATGTAAAGCCAGCAGTGAAGAAAATGCCAAATGGGATTAATTATTGCTAAGTATAAACCAAGCCTGGAACTCATCATTATTGAATTAACTTTTATATTGACACAAATTGAATTTTTTTTTCATGGTTGAAAACATATTTTTAAAAATACTGAATACTCTATCAAAATAGTCTATGCATAAATGAAACGCATATAAGCTTGTTAATGGTCATACTTTTTCCAAGGCTAGCAATCTATTATCAAAGATTATAACCGACGATACACATATGTATCGTTCATAGAAAACGGCGATATAAATTCGAAACTTTATAGAATAATAAAAAAAATCTCATTTAGAAACACACGCACACACATACACACACACGCACACACATCTCTCTCTTTCCATATATATATATATATATATATATATATATATATATATATGCGTGTGTGTGTGGGTGTGTATTTATATAATTCCGTAATATTTTTATAATAGACCATAAACGAGAAACAAATAAAACAGGCGAAAACGTTATACATAAAACTGACTGTTGAATTACAAGTGAAGATAGGTTCACTTTATCGATTATGCTGGTTGTTTTTCACTGAGAACGTATAAGACAGGCCGGAGATTACGTGTTGCAAAAATAAACCTTTTATATGTATCCCACGGGACCTGTATTATTTTTAGTATGTGCAATTCTCGGCGGAGAAACCGGCGCAGATAAGGGTAATCAAGGTGAGTCTGAAAGCAAGAAATAATCAACAAACTGCGAACTTGAGTAAAAGAGCAATGAAAGTCAAATGTCCATTGAAAATACGAAAACTTGCAAATATATAAGTAACGTTATTCTATCCTTTAAGAGAATTAGGATTGCAAAATGCCTAACATGCAAATGGTTTGACAGATAAGGGATACATTAAATAATCAAAAAAGAATATTAGCACGTTACGTTGTAAAAAAATCTAGCGAGGATTTAATAATTTTCATATATTTAATTATTTATATATGTCTATCTATCTGTCTATATCTCTATCCTTCTCTCTCTTTATATATATATATATATATATATATATATATATATATATATATATATAGTTCCTTCCCAAATAAATCAAACCAATATTTTGTTCAAATTAAAAACGTAGGAACATAAAACAGTTTCACCTAAGAACCAGCAGACTTTCATGATTCTCGATATATTGTTTCTATGTGGTAACCAACGATCTCGATGAACTATTGTTAACGATATCAAATGGGGTTGTATTAGTGTGTACAGAGATATTTGCCATATAAAAACGCCGTTCAAAACCAAAGCGTCTAAAAAGTTGAAGAAGAACTAACGAAGATGTCAGCATCACTACTAAAGGAAAATAATTGTCCTTCACAATTCATTTTCCTATATAGTAATTCAATAAATGTGTATATGACAGATATCTGCTTCTGAATCATAATATTACATTAGTTAATTAATGGAATTCGCACACCGTTAATATCTGCAATAGAAGGTTAAATACTATTACACACCCACACACACTCTCTCTTTATCTATATATATATATGTATGTATATATATGTATATATATATATACATATATATATATGTATATATATGTAAATAATTTAATACCTACGTGAACTAGTGTTTCATCTGTTCAGGAAACATCATTATACGGCGACACGATTACCATCGGTCGGGAGCCCATTAATAAGAAACTACCTTATGATTAATCTCTATCGCGGGAAATATGGTTGAAATCTTAACACTGTTTATACAAATTTCGCAAAGTCTGGTCATAGTGATCTAATGATTACATCACTATGATCTATGCATGCGAGCTTAGGTGACCGACTCTCAATTTCAACTTTGCAGTGCTAAACTATAATGTATATACATGCAAGCATCCATATATATATATATATATATATATATATATATATATATATATACATATATATATATATATATATACATCTACATACACATACTCACATATACAAGTATATATACATACACATATATTCATATAAACATACATATTTAATGTATACATACACATGCATCTATGTGCATATACATATACACATACATACATTAATATATATGTGTGGGTACATGTGTATGTCTATGCATACACCCACCTACATACATATGCATACATACACATATATATACACACTCATATGCACTTGCATACATACATATACATATATCCAGAGGCACATACATTTACATAAACATATATACGTATATGCATAAAACATTTACGTACAGATATATTCATATATACTGCTCACACACATACATATGCGTATGCATACATATACATACTCACATATATATATATATATATACATATATATATATATATTTATGCATATCAACAAAGAGATATACATACACATACACACAAACATATACATATGAGTATGCATACCCACATATGCATGGAAATATACACATGCGCATATACATACACATATAAATGCATATACATACATATATCCATATATAAATATGCATATATATATATATATACATATATATGTATATGCACATATACATGCATATATACGTGTATACGTACAATAATGGCAGATCAGTTCTTACATGCTTCAAGCCTTTTAGGTCTACACATTTTACAACTTTTCCATCGCCCCAGGACGTGATTTTATATTTTTTGTAGACACAGGTCTGATGGAGTATCTATTCAAATATGTTATTGCCGAGATTTTATTTTTGTATGACAGCTAAGTGTCGTACTCCATCGGTTTAAATTTTTCAGATCCAGCATCAAGCAAGGGCAAGATAACAAACAACAAGTCAAACTTTAGACCAGCTTAATGAGTATACTGCTCTTCCAACTTACAGTTTCATAATCAGAGGTTTGCTTCTCCTGTAATATGACTGAGTTGAGGAAGCGGTTTACACCCGATTGGGGAGGGTGAGACTCACCTGGGACCTGACGAAGACCGGTAAATATGCTAAGATTCTTAATTTATCCCGGACGACAGCGGATATCACAAATACTTGAATTGAAATATATAGACATATTTTGTTTTATTGAAACGCCAGCTATATATTTTGTTGGTTAAAAATTCAATAACAAGAAATGTTAGTATAATGACGATGACATTTTCTGGCCTGGAGAACACCATGCCAGGTATTCTAAATGCCAAGGATTAAACTCAAAGATCATGGGAACAGATATCGGTTGGGTCCCAGATTTCAAAACTCTAGACTATGGCTGTACTGCACACACGCATTTAAGGTCTGGGAATCGCCGGACACGTAGCGTGCTCTGATTGGTTCGGCAGATTTTCTATCCTTCACTTGACCTTATTATATAAATCAACGCCCAAGTTTTCTAACGAGATTACAGGTATGAGACACTGATTTTTGTGGAATCTCGAGATAATACTATCGCTCCCAACGTCTTACCCCCCCTCTCCATTTCGCCATTTTGCCTTTACGAACTAGGGAGATTTGAGACGTTAAAAACGTGCTAAGAATTGGCTTCAAAAATGTGCTAAGAACTGAAGTGTACATATCTGTAAATAGTTTGTAATCGGTGTGAAATTTATTTGTAGTAGAATAAACTCCAACTGTCTGTTTTTCGTCGGTGAATGGAATGCAGCTTTCATTTTCCAGTTTCCAGAGAATACTACACCGAGACCTTCCGGATTTAATGATTGCGGAGAACTAGACATCACGAATTAAAGTCCGAAGACGATCAGGGGTCAGTTGTTGACCTCACCACGAGAAGCATGGCACACTCCTAAAGGGGTTTCCCTTCACTAAATCTTATGGAAGCCATTCCACATCAATGCTTTTCGATCCATGTCTGAGAGTAAGGTTGCTGGGCACCAGAGCATATTCTACACACCGGCACGTCATGCATACTGAAACTAACAGGTACTAAGCTTCTCTGGAAGTTTCCGCCAATGTTACCTAACCCTTACCCTAAAGAACCTTAGCGCACATAGCAATGGGGGTCCAGTTATACAGCACCGGACACGCGCTATTCATCAGAGTCCGGCCAATAAGTAAATAAAAACAAACCCGAACAAATGAGACGTAAAACAGATGGTCATGAGTTGCGGTGTCTGTGCAAATCTCAAGCAGAAGGAGCGTCCCTACTGGTAGAACTCGCCAACAATCACGACGACGATGATGAAGGGGCCAATAAAATTAATTTAATTATTTTTCTTTGTCCTATTCATGTTCAAATCAATTTAAATAAGTTATTATATGAATTAAAATAATACAGGCCCGACAAAAACGATGCGTGTAATGTTTTGTATTTTCTGTTAAAAAGTTCATAGAAGAAAACCCGTTTTAGGACGCCTGATCTCTTTGATGTTTCTGACAATGATGATGATGGACGCATGAATAAATAAACAACAGTAAAAACAATACACACCCTAGGAAACGATACGTGTAATGGGCAGACATTCGTCATGACCTTCAATTAAAAAAATAGTCCCATATGAATAAAAAAAACGTATTAAAGACGCCTAGACACTTTTTTACTTGGCTCACGATATTCTGTTAAACACGTTCATACGGGACAAACCGTTTTAAGGACGTTAGTTCTCTTTGATTTTTATGCCGATGATGATCATGATGATGATGAAACCATAAATAATTTAAAATATACTTAAAAATAATACATGTCTGACAGAAACGATACGTGTAAGGAGCATACCTTATAATACATATATGCATACACATACATATATATATATATATATATATACACGCCCACACACCACACACACACACACACACATATATATATATATATATATATATATATATATATATATATATATATATATATAATCTACGAATACAACTTATACACAATCGCTGCATTGCAATTCATTTTTTTTTAGAAGAAAAAACGTTTGTTAACAACGCTGAAGCTGTAGTTGATGACGATGATGATTAGGATGATCATAATTGATGATGAATGTCACAGATTATTAAGAAAAGAAAAAAAAAACAAGCCAATAAATCCAAACGAACAAATTATAACCATCCGCTGCATGGAACTCCATTCGATATTTAAAATAAAAACGTTTGTTTGCAATGCCCGAGCTCTGGTTGACGACAGCGGCGACGACGACGACGACGACGACGACGACGACGAAGACAGCAATGATGATGATGAGGATGATTGTCAAATACTATTTTTAATAGAAAAATCAATAGCTACACAGAGACAAATTATACACAACCGCTGCATAGCAATCCATTCGATATTTAAATAACTTTTTTGTGTGTGTATATATATATATACATATATATATATATATATATATATATATATATATGTTTGCTTATTAATTATAATTTAGTGCCTCCATATGCATTAAACTCTGCAAAGCTATTACATGATAGTAATTCTGCTCATAATGATTGGTAGATTTCTTATTTAGCATTCGAAAAAGAACACATGGACGAATAGGCGACGGTCCTCATAGGTTTAAATTAGTAGTCTAAATAATGAATATACCATTGAAAATTATTGTCCACCATAGTGTATAACTTTATTTTTATAACGTTTTGTCTTCATCTGAATTTTAAATTACTATACATTTTACTTTTTAATAAAAGTATATTAAGTATGGTTTTAATAGTATAATCGATATGAGGATCCATAGGTTACCATTCTATCAATATATGACAATCGTATACAGTGTCGCTTTTAAAAAAAATACCAATCGATTCTAATAATACATCTACACATATTAATTTCCCTCTTGCTGATGAATTTTAAATTCCCGCTCGAAACTGGGGCACAACACAGGCACCCACAACAACAACACGTGCGTTTCTATTCTCTTCGATTCGCTGCATTGCCTTAACCATAACATCATATTAAAAAAAGGAAAAAGAAATAAACACACTCGCGGACCTGACTTCCTACTTTGAAGAGGCTATGTGTTACCAAAATATTTGACTTACAACAAAAAAAGTAAAAACAAAAAATGGTTTTATCATTATATTTAACGTTTCAAATTTTTCAAATTTTTCATTTAAAAAAAATAAATGTCTACAAAAATTTAGTTTTAACATGCGTGTAACCATATCTTGACAGGAGCTGCTAAAACCAACCTATCCTGCCTTGACAGAGTACAAAATAGAATTCGTAGCTTAGTGGGGGATGCCCTTTTCTCTTCCCTGCAGCCTCTCTCCCACAGAAGAGACGTTGCTAGCCTGTCATTGTTTTATCGTTATTTCCATGGCAAATTCTCGTCTGAGCTCCAATATTTCTCCCCCCTTTCGCCAATCTTTCACGACAAACACCCGTCTGGCTGAAACTACTGTCAATAATTTTCCCCACTATTTATCTGTGCCTAAATCCAGACGTAGATTCCATGAGCAGAGTTTCTTTCTCAGAAGTGCACGACTGTGGAACACTCTTTCATTTGTCTGTTTCCCACCTGACTACAACTTGGATGTCTTCAATTCAAGCATAACACATCTCTGACAAACCGCCCTCTTAAGTAAGACACTCTATCAAATCTCCAATACTAATGATTACCACAATACTATCTCATTTATTACTGTACACGCAATAACACTTATCCCTGAGTGGCCGCCGAGCCTTGATAAGTTGTTACATTAATGTGAAAAAAAAAACAAAAAAAAAACAGGCACACGACAAAGTGAACGCAAGCAGGAAATATTTCCTGAAATACGAAATACCCTAACTGGTTCCGAAAAATAACAGCTAAACTGTAACTTGTATGCTCTTTTGTTTTATTATTTTCTAGATAAAGTCTATTACGCCTAGAATGTTAATGTTGATTCCATATTCTTTGCCTTACACTATCTGATATGTTATTATTTGCTTAGATGCATGTTTTCAAATCTCATATCGATAGTGTTTGCTATATTTTTCATCTTCTATGCATTAATTAAATTGCTTTTCTGTTATTATTACATAAATTCCTGTTTACTTTGATTAATGCTCATTTCTTTTAACAACCTGATTATTATTGTTCCACTTTCACTCAACCTTTTCAACTTTTCTTTGTCTGATATTTATTTAAAAATATTATTTATATGCCGTTCTTTTGTTTTGCCATACATTTAATTTGTAAACCGTATGGTTTCTTATGTTTTCCTTTCCCTTTTATAAGTAAATTGCCTTTTTATACGAATCATCACTTTGTTATGGGTTACATTTCTCTTCCTTTCTATATCTGCCTAATTTTATATTTCTGTGAATTATCTTCTATGATGTTCTTTGTTCTTATTATTTGTTTAGTAATACACAACTTGTCGACTCTCCTCTTTTCTATTTTTATTCCCCTGTTCTTCAATAAAGTAAATATAGATTAGTAACGTACATGTGAAATACACCAGTTCGTGTTAAAGTAACTGATGTTTGTTTGTTTTTTTCATATTAGTTAGTAAAATTCCATAAAAACGTGTATACGTGGCTTTAATCTATACAGCTTTTAGGTGGATTGAGAATGTCGAACTTACTTCCTAATCTTGGTTGTTATTGTCACAAGTTTTCAGCCGTATTGCTCTCCGGCCTTCGTCAGTTGTTTTGTATCGAAATGGGGAACCGTTTGTTAGGAGTCTCGTACCCCTAACAAACGGTTCCCCAGTTAGATACAAAACACCTGACGAAGGCCAGAGGGCAAAACGGCCGACACGTTGTGACAATAACAACCAAGATGAGGAAGTCAGTCCGACATTCTCAATCAATGAAAACACCTCATCTAAAAAAAAAATACAGAGAGTCACTAGCTTTTACGTGGATATTTTTTTGATCTTTTGATTTTTGGATTTTATACGAACGTAAAATTATTCAAATTTGTTGGCGTCCATATTCAGGGTATCTCGTCTTTTTCGACATGTAAGTTCTTACTTATAGGTTTCATATATTTTAACAGGTAAAAACTATATACCTCACTAACTGAAACACATATTCCAACATGTTCATTGGATTATCATGCCTTATACTGAAAGTATTTTTAAATACAATTATAGAATATTGAATTGTTTATTACATAAATGATTCCGATAATGATGAAGGAAATACCGATTCGTGTTTGCTTTAACGACTTTCTTTTTTTACTGTTTTATTCGGTCTTGGAGAATTGTGTTGATTTTTACACGTATTTCATAATTATATAGTAACTGTAGGCCCCCTATAATTTGCATTATCGAAATAGACACGGTAATTTTTACCTATTATTATTCCTAAATATGTCTGCCATGGAATGTATACTTACCAGATAAACCACTTTATTGTTTATGCATTTTGAATCGAGTAAGTTTTTATTATTTCCAATTATTACCTGTTCCTTTTAATTCATGAGTTTTTATGCAATAATAATTAAACACATTGTTTTAAGAAGCCAACCTATTATTTGATTTTTGGAAGATTTTTAAAGGAGACTCCGTCAAAATATCTTTACTTTCCTCCTCCGTTTTGGCTATACCTAAAAATAAAGTATTCAAATTAAAAAAACACACAAAAAAAACTTGTCAGTAGAATTTATCTTGTGCGCGTATTTTTCTGAGCTACTTCCGAACATTAATTGCAAATATATTTTTATATTTTTTTTTCTTAGTAGAATTAGAATTCTTATAGAAGTTTTATTTTTTTTAATTAGGCGCCATTTTAAAAAATGTGATCATCGAATGCATTTTACCTGGTAAAACACAAAATGCATCGAAAACAAGATGTATTCAATGGTTGCGCGATCAGATAAAAAGCATGCTGAATCAAGTTTTCTTCGCTTTCTTTGCGTTATAATGTATATTAATTTCAGTCACATGTAAAAACTTTTAAATTTGATAGTACAAGATTTTGCCTGCTATTGTTTATCTGAGAATGGTGCATGACTTAACTCTCTTTAGTAAACTTGGTTTGTGTATTAATTTTTGTGTAAGCTGCTATCCCTATCTAAATAGTTGCTGTTATTTTACAACATTTCGCATTTAGTTTGGCCTTTTTCAACAGCGACAGAATAATAATGTTGAGTCTTGTAACTGTATTCATAGAAATTACTGCCTTTTTATTTAGTTAATGTCGTCTCACCACATCTTGGCCAAAATATTGTCAGGACTGTTTTTAGTATGATAAAAATGGTTAAGTTCAGGCAGTATTTATATTGAACAGTGAAGACTAAATGACTTTATTACTTATGCCAGATGACCCACACACATGGCGTAGTGAAGGAAAGCGACGTTTAATCTTACGGCAAGCCGGCTAGAGGATTTGTTAGCCAAAACTTCGTGAGGCCACGGCGACTATGGCAGAAAACAATTAATTAAGAATCAGAATTTCTATCCCGTCGTGATTAACCACTTTAAGAAGGCCATGCGATTATTTGGCCGTATGAAGTAAAACAATAACTATTAAAATAAAGTAGCTGTCCACAAAAAATGAATACACTAATGTTTAAATCTCATCTCAATGTATATTAAAAAATTAAAATGAAATATTATAGTAAATAAACGGGTTTTACTCATGCAGATATATTACATTACATTACATTACTCATGCAGATAAATATTAACTGGGCTTACGTTTACGTGAGAATTTGAATCGATATGACTATGTATCCATCTGTGCATTCCTATAAGAATTTACGTATTTGTTATAGCATAACTATACGTCAGCACATATATGTACATGCATGACAAATCTAGACTAAGTGTTGTCTTGATAGAAAAGTAATTTGCAGCTGGAATTCCGATGACAAAACTCAGAAATACATATATTTCCGCAAATAGAAAAAAAAAGAAAACTGGTACACGTTTTAACGAGAGATGTAGAGAAGCTGCTTAGTAGAAAATAAGACTGCAGTGATAGATAACGAGATTATCTGGCAATATAATTTGTCTAATTTAAACATCAAGACATTTTAAAATAACATTGTAACAACGTTTCCCTATCTCTCGATTTCTGCCTCTTTCTCTCCACCCTTCTTCCATTTTCTCTCTCTCACAGCCTCCCTCCCTTTTCTCTCTCTCACTTTCTCCCTCTATATATATATACTCAACAACACAACATACATACGAGGGGCGTGTAATTAGTAAAGCCCCTGACCCACTTCCTATAGCAGTAGAGCAACGAAACTTGGCGCAGATATTAGTCTTTCTCTACATCTAACCCCCCCCGAGTAATGTATTTCTCTCATCGTGTGATGCAACTCTGGATACCGTTTTTGTAGAACACGCCCGGTTGGCCCTTCAACCACGACACGACTTCAGATATCAAATGTGTATCATCTGGTAAACGATTTCCTTTCAACAACAACTTCATGGCTGGGAAGAGGAGAAACTCTGAGGGTGCAAGGCCAGGAGAGTAAGGAGGATGGGAAACGATTTAAGAACCACACGCCCGTGCTTCTGATCTGGCGACAGGCGAGTTGTGGACCGGAGCGTTGTCCTGCAAGAGGAGAGTATCTTTGCTGATCTTGCCTCTTGATTTTGATAGCTTCCATTAATTTCCTCAAAAGTGAAGCATAATATACTCCTGTAATTGTGGTGCCCTTTGCCAGTAAATCGGTCATCACTACTCCGTCCTGCTCCCACAAGACTGAGAGCATGACGTGGCCAGCGGAAGACTGCCCCCTTGCCTCGTTTGGAGGTGGGGAGTCCAAGTACTTCCACTGCATTCCTTGGGTCTCTGGATCGTAGTGATGGCCCCAGAGTTCATCCTGTGTAATCAGTCTTTGGAAAAACGTCGATTCATCTTTTTGGCACATCTCCAAATTCATCGTTGAACACTCGACGCGTTCCCGCGTTTTGAATGGTGTTAGCACCCTGTGAATCCATCTTGCAGACACCTTATGCATATGCAAATGGTCATAAATTATAGTTTTCACCGACCTTGTAATAATCTTGAATCTAGGGCTGTGCGCCAATCTTTCAAATGGCAATCTCAACTTTATCCGATAGATGCCTCATGAGGCAGGAGGGGGCGAGCAGGTCTGGGAGCTGTTTCTACAGACTTCCAGCCATGTTTGAATTCAGGATGCCAGCGTTTTACAAGGTCATATGATGTGGCTTATCAGCATCAGTTTTTTTCATTTCATCAAAAGTCTCCTGTGGTGTGCGTCATTTCAAATACAAAAACCTGATTACTGCTCGACATTCAACAGGTTCCATTTCACACTTGACTCAATTCAATCACCTGTAAAACAGAAACCACAGTTAGTTCAGATCTGTAATTTGTCACATACACCCTAGTGATATAAATTATTGCACCTGCCAAATTTCAGCTAGATAAGATAACTGGAAGTGGGTCAGGGGGCATTACTCATTGCACTTCCCTAGTATATACTCATACAAACTACACCAACTTATATATATATATATATATATATATATATATATATATATATATATATAGTTAGATAGATATTACCGCACGAAGTACACACACACACCGACATATATATATATATATATAAAGCTGAAAGTGTGTGTGTGTGTGTGATCACAAACAGGCTCCTATGAAATTGACTTTTATAGAAAACTGATTGCATATAATGATAGAAGATGTATTGAGACACAGGGATGGGTATGTTTGATCTGGCATAATGATGATTCATTAAAATTGTGGCCCACGATGTATGGAAATTTCGCACCTGGTCCACAATGTATTAAAAATAAAAACAAGTTTACAAGTGCTCTTGATATAGATGTACATAAAACACTTTGATGATAATGTTTAACTTAAATAGGTATGGTATAATACACCTGGGGTGTCTGCGTTCGCGCCTGGCCTCCATGGAATGGAAATAAGCACACACTTTAATTAACACTTTTCATATCTATCTGCGTAACGATACTTTGTAATTATGTTTCAGTTTGAAGAAATATATCAGATTAAAATTATGGGTTAATTTTATTTTTATTTCGGACTATTAGTCTCATCTTTATTAGTTGTTGTTTGTTTGTTTGTTTTTATTGGTTCACAAGGTTTCGGCCAACTTCCTCTGGCCTTCGTCAGGTGGTAACCGCGACGGATAGGAACTTCGAATCTCCTAACTGCATTCTCAGCCATCACTGCCATCCGTAGTTGTCGTCGTCTCACCACATTTTTGACCAATTACCTCTGGCACGCGTTGGGTGGGATTGAAACCGCTATCTTCAGACAATGTTCATCTGGAACAAAAAAAAAATTCCAATTAAGGAATAATATATATATATATACCAATCGGTACGGACCCGACTATGGAAGATCATGTGGATTTATAAGATCAAAGAATCCAACCTTGATCGCCCTTCGGGGCCCGTGGCGCAGTTGATAGAGACGTTGAATCTCTACGGTTCCAGATGAACATTGTCTGAAGATAGCGGTTTCAATCCCACCCAAAGCGTGCCAGAGGTAATTGGTCAAAAATGTGGTGAGACGACGACAACTACGGATGGCAGTGATGGCTGAGAATGCAGTTAGGAGATTCGAAGTTCCTATCCGTCGCGGTTACCACCTGACGAAGGCCAGAGGAAGTTGGCCGAAACGTTGTGAACCAATAAAAACAAACAAACAAACAACAACTAATAAAGATGAGACTAATAGTCCGAAATAAAAATAAAATTAACATAAAAATGCTCATCTCAAAATAAAAAATTCCAATTAAGGAATAATATATATATATAAAATTATGGGTTGTTCTTTCGCGCCTGACTTCCATAAAATGGACATATGTCACAAAGTTTAACAAGGTTTTATAATACAGATCCACAGAATATTGTGATAAGTGTTTCAGTGTGAACAGGTATAGTATAATAAAGTATCGGTCTTATCTGGTTTATTTTTTCTTTCATCATATTTTGCTTAGGTTTGATGCCCCCAAATTCGAAGATATCTCTTTACAACCCTTGCTTTTCATAACCTGTCATACTTTTATGACTCAGAGTCAATTTTCTGTAGGCTGTTTTGTAACCAATTCAACGACGGGTACTTTTGCTAGTATATATATATATATATATATATATATATATATATATATATATATATATATACTCGGGTGTTTTTATTCAAAAGTAATGAACTAATGAATTCAAAGAGGTTGTTAGATAGTGCTCAATAAAAAGAGCTGATAATACTTGTTTATTGTTATATAAACACGGTCACATCCTGATGCTACAAATAGCCACTTGTTTCAATCAAACAACAGATATCATCAGGCAGCGACTTGACTATTCAAAAGTTCAATGAATAATGGATTTTTGTTTTAGGTAGGAACTCTTTAAAAGTTGAAGTAAAAAAAAACTTAAAACACAGAACTTTAATTATAAGATGTAAAGAGGGAGAGGGCAATTTAAATAAAGTTAAAAGATTATAATGGAGAGTGAGTGATTAAGAAGGGGGAAAAATAGAGAAAGAAAATAGAGAGAAAAAATGTACATATAATATGGAGAATAAACAGAATCAAGATATAAATGGTTATTATAAAGAGAATAAGGACTAGAAGGGAAAAGAAAGAAGGATGAGTATGGTTAAAGAGAGAAAGAAAGAAAGAAAGAATTAATAGGAATGGAATCTTAAAGAAGTTGCCAGTATATAGAAACATAAAAAGAAAAAAAATCTGCGTGTCAACCAATTTATGAACCATTATGCAATTCAGTAATGAGACAACATTATTACAAATACAAACAGAAAATACAATCTGAGCGTTAGAAATGAACATGTCAAAAAAGACAGCGAATGTATCAAACTGACATATTTATCATCTAACATAGGTCCACGAGTAATATCAACACAGTTCAAACATACGTCTACAATTAATTAAGCCCTTTATACTAAATGATATAAGTTTAAAGTTTTCGCGTTTTTATTAAATGAATATATAAGTAAAAGAAAAAATAGTAATGATAAAACAATATTAAAATTATTATTATTATTTATAATAATAATAATAGTAAAAAATATAGTAATAAAATAATAGAAATAATAATAATAATAATAATAATAATAATAATAATAATAATAACAGAATAAAATTAATATTTATTACCTTTTTAATATAACATATTTAGCCATAAGAGGGGATTAAATAAATTAAATAGGACTAATAAATTTTAAATAATAATCTACTAATACTTATGTATATAAAAAGAATACAATACATAATTATATACATACACGTGCACACATACATATACACATATACACACATATATATATACAAATATGTATATATACATATACACACATATACATACGTATATATATATACATGCATTTAATTAAAGCTGCAACTCTATACTATTAAGTTGAAAGTTTAAGCTAGTTAAATATAAATATAAAGTCATATTAAATCACAAATTAATACATTCAAGACAATATTACTAAAAACATAGATACAAATACACTAACATATAAATATATAAATAGATTCAGGCAAAAGAAAGTAGTAAAATCAACAGATTACTCAAAAGTAGCTACACACGGGTAGATAGTAACAAAATTAAGAATAGTAAAATACATATGTATATACCCACAGAGAACCAACATACATACAAATATACATATATATATATATATATACACATACAAAACAATACACAAACATATGCACACAGTCATATACTAATATAAAACAACGCACACACACACATATATACGCACACAAAATATGTATAATTCACATAAACCATATACATAGAAATACATATGAATACAAATTATTTGGGAAGAGTACAGATAGATGCATACCCACATAAAAGCATACAAATGGTCTGAATAAACACCACCAGAGGGCACACAACAAAGAGGGTATACAAAATAATATAGAAATGTATAAATATAAGTACACACGGTCATAAAATAAACATAGACACATACATATACACAAAGATACACAGGTATATAAGATAGGGGAAATAAAGAATGAAATCAGGCGAGGAGGAAGTGTATTAATAGTATTTGTATAAATTATAGAAATCAGTGACAATTTTAAATTTATATAAATTTTATATCTAAACTAAATTACTTAAAATATGTTTTTTATAATGTTTGCAATTAATTAAATTTTCGTGCTTCTTATTTAATAATTTATCTCTTCTCTAAAAGTAAGTATAAATAATTTCTCATAAAGACATAGCAAGCAAGGTGAGTTTAAAGATGAAAAGGTTTTAGCCTTCTTTAAAATTTTCCAATTTACTATTGGGGAGTAACCTTGCTCTACTAGTTCATAGTAATATTTAGACAAGGAAGTTCAATTTTTATACTCATTATTTTCAAAAGAGCACTTGTAACCAGTAAATCTTTCTTTAAAATTGTTATTTGTCATTCCTATGTAATATTTTTTTCAATAGAATTTTCCTTAGTAGAAATAGTTGCTTGGTACACTACAGCAGTAATTTGACAATTTCCTTTAAGAGGGCATTTTGAATTAATTCTACAGTTACACATTCGGTAGCAATGGGTGTGCTATTTTTGTTTAATATTTTGTTATTATGTTTTTTAATTATGTTTTCAAGGTTTTAATTACAGCTATAACTAAGTTTTATTGTATTTTTATTGAAAATTTTATGTAGTATGTTACTAAGAGGGAAGTGCATTTTAATTAAGTTTAAGAATTTCATTCCTAGATTTGTTTTAAGTTTCAGATTAAAAGGGGGATTTTACTACAGGATTTTTCTCTTACGGTGACTATTTGTATATGTGTTTGGGTGTGTTGGTTCTATGAACTCAATTTTCGTGTTTTTGTAACCACCCTGTTATAGAATTATTGTAAGGACTTGTATGTAAGGAATTGTATGTAAGGAATTGTATGTAAGGACCCTGTTATAGAATTATTTATGTTTATTAAATGTTTCAAGATTGGAAGAATTGTCACTGATTCTTTTACTAATGGATTTTGGGATATGTCTAATGATAGATTTTGGGTGATTTGATAGGGGGTGTACATAAATTGGGTTTGAGTTATCCTTCCTATATGGTTGGTAGATGTGTATCCTTAAATCAAAGTTCACATCCAAAAAATTTACAGTTTTAACATCTGATATAATATCCACTTTTAATTTAATTCTACGGAATTCATTTAAGATAATCTTTTTGGTTCTTTCACATTTAGGGCCGTTGTATTCCTTTATGACCATCAGTCCATCATCACGATACAAGCCTGTACCTATGACATTGATGTATTTCGTTAAGTTGTATAGTATGAATAGACCTACTAAGTCTGTCATTTCAGCAGAATCTAAAGGTCCTATGGAAATGTCAAACAGGTCATTTTGATCTTTTTTCAACCACTGATCATTCCCACTAATCAATGTAGTATTTCTACATGTCCATACAATTTAAATTTCAGTGCCTTTTATATCAAACAGGAGTTTAGCAAACTCCATCACCTCTTCGAATAGTTCCTTAGATATGGAGGGATAGTAATTTACAATATCGAATTGTAAGAAAGTACAATTCTTTTTATTTTGTATATTGGAAAACCATTTAATGGTGTCCGCTGTATTAATCCATAGATTTAGTTTATATGTTGATTTCATTTGATAGTTAACTCTTTCTAGTATATTTTTACTTAATTTACTAATTTCGAGTTTCGTAGGATTAATTAACTTAGTTGTAGGTTTATTTTCCAAATTTATCTTATGTTCTTTAAGCAAAATATATGACTGTTTTTTTTGTAAAATTCCAACTCTATTACTAATTTTAAGTCTATCAGTTATTTCTTTACTATCCTTGTCAATTTTTTTGCAAATATCTATATTTGATTTTTTGTAATTTTTTGTAATATTTTCTTTAATAAGCTTGTTATATTCATGTGTAGTTAATTTGTTGAAATTTTGTGTCTTATCTGCTTTAACGTAAAGGTAATCCGAGGTGTTGGTTTTCTTAATGGTAATATCCAACTGTTTTTGAAAATGATTTTTCCTATGGAAAGACAGGCTTCTAATTAGATCCATAATGTCTGCTTCAAAAGCATCCAATTGGTCGATATGCCGTGCCGAATCTCGATTTTTAAAGCCTTATTCTTGTTTTCATTTTCTCAGGAAGAAAAAAGCTTTCCACTTCATTCTCCTAAAGAGCTCCTCAGTTTTTAGAAGGAGGGCCAACTGGTAATTCCGATTGGTGGTGGTAGGAATCTTTTTCAGGGATGTTTGGATGTTAATTTTTTCCATGTTTTGGTAAAAACAAATCCAGCGTATAATAGTCCTCAACAATAATGGAGCGATGATACTCAGTTCTTTTTTATCCAAAAGTAATGGACTAATGACTTCAACGAGGTTGTTAGATAGTGCTCAATAAAAAGAGCTGATAATACTTGGTTATTGTTATATAAACATGGTCACATCCTGCTGCTACAAATAGCCACTTGTTTCAATCAAACAACAGATATCATCAGGCATCAACTTGACTATTTGAAAGTTCAATGAATAATGTATTTTTATTTTAAGTAGGCATCTTTAAAAGTTGGAGTTTAAACACTTAAAACACAGAACTTTAATTGTAAGATGCAAAGAGGGACGGGGCAATTTAAATAAAGTTAAAAGATTATAATGGAGAGTGAGTGATTAAGAAGAGAAAAAAAGAAATAGAGAAAGAAAATAGAGAGAAAAAATATACATATAATATGGAGAAGAAAAAGAAAAAAAATATAAATGGTTAGTATAAAGAGAATAAGGACTAGAAGGGAAAAGAAAGAATGATGAGATAGAGTTAAAGAGAGAAAGAAAGAAAGTAAGAATTAATAGGAATGGAATCTTAAAGAAGTTGCCAGTATATAGAGAAAGAAAAAGAAAAAAATCTGCGTGTCAACCAATTTATGAACAATTATACAATACAGTAATGAGACAACATTATTACAAATACAAACAGAAATACAATCTAAGCGTTAGAAATGAACATGCCAAAAAAGACAGCGAATGTATGCAACTGACATATTTATCATCTAACATACGTCCACAAGTAATATCAACACAGTTCAAACATACGTCTACAATCGATTAAGCCCTTTATACTAAATGATATAAGTTTAAAGTTTTCGCGTTTTTATTAAATGAATATATAAGTAAAAGAAAAAAAATAATAATGATAAAACAATATTAAAATTATTATTATTAATAATAATAATAATAATAATAATACTAATAATAATAGTAATAAAATTATAGTAATAAAAAATAGTAATAATAATAATAATAATAATAATAATAATAATAATAATAATAATAATAATAATACAAACAGAATAAAATTAATATTTATTACCTTTTTAATATAACATATTTAGCCATAAGCGGGGATTAAATAAATAAAATAGGACTAATAAATTACAAATAATACTCTACTAATATTTATGTACTTATTTACTATGGCTCCCCACGGGACAGAGTTAGACACCACGGCCGTTTTTTAACGTGGAGAAAAGGTACAAAAATAAAAATTGTCTCAGTCGTGAATGATTTCTCCTCCACCGAAAGAGAACAAGAAATAGAAGTGCAGCATCTGAAGAATAGATACTACACTTTGATCTTCTCCCGAAGGTCAAGTAAAAAGTATTAATATTTATGTATATAAAAAGAATACAATACATATATATACACATACACACATACATATACACATATACACACACACATATATATATATATATATACATACATATATATATATACATATACACACATATACATATATACATACATGCATTTAATTAAAGGTGTAACTCTATACTATTAAGTTGATTTATGTTGGTTCTCTGTGGGTATATACATATGTATTTTATTATTTTTTTTTATTTTGGTACTATCTACCCGTGTGTAGCTACTTTTGAGTATTCTGTTGATTAAACTACTTTCTTTTGCCTGAATATATTTATATATTTATATGTTAGTGTACTTGTATATATGTTTTTAATAATACTGTCTTGAATGTATTAATTTGTGATTTAATATGACTTTATATTTATATTTAACTAGCTTAAACTTTCAACTTAATAGTATAGAGTTACACCTTTAATTATATAATATACATATGTGTGTATATATGTATGTGTGTATATGTGCATATGTGTATATGTGTGTGTTTATGTGTATGTGTATGTATATATATGTATTGTATTCTTTTTCTATACATAAATATTAGTAGATTATTATTTATAATGTATTAGTCCTATTTAATTTATTTAATCCCCGCTTATGGCTAAATATGTTATATTAAAAAGGTAATAAATATTAATTTTATTCTGTTATTATTATTATTATTATTATTATTATTATTATTATTACTATTAGTATTACTATAATTTTATTACTATTATTATTAATATTATTATTGTTATTATTATTAATTTTAATATTGGTTTATCATTATTATTTTTTTCTTTTACTTATATATTCATTTAATAAAAACGTGAAAACTTTAAACTTATATCATTTTGTATAAAGGGCTTAATTAATTGTAGACGTATGTTTGGACTGCGTTGATATTACTCGTGGACCTATGTTAGATGATAAATATGTCAGTTTGATACTTTCGCTGTCTTTTTTGACATGTTCATTTCTAACGCTTAGATTGTATTTTCTCTTTGTATTTGCAATAATGTTGTCGCATTACTGCATTGCATAAGTGTTCATAAATTGGTTGACACGCAGATTTTTTTCTTTTTCTTTTTCTATATACTGGCAACTTCTTTAAGATTCCATTCCTATTAATTCTTACTTTCTTTCTTTCTCTCTTTAACTATATCTCATCATTCTTTCTTTTCCCTTCTAGTCCTTATTTCTTTACTAGTCCTTATTCTCTTTATAATAACCATTTTTATCTTCTTTCTTTTTCTTCTCCATATTATATGTATATATATTTTCTCTCTATTTTCTTTCTCTATTTTTTTCTCTTATTAATCACTCTCTCTTCATTATAATCTTTTAACTTTATTTAAATTGTCCCCTCCCTCTTTACATCTTATGATGATATCTGCCTGATGATATCTGTTGTTTGGATGTAAACAAGTGGCTATTTGTAGCAGCAGGGTGTGACCATGTTTATATAACAATAAACAAGTATATATATATATATATATATATATATATATTTATATATATATATATATAATACCTACATTTCATTATTATTTTTCTAGTATTAGACTTTCTTATTTATTTTTGGATCTTTTGTCACCATTTACTTTTTGTATTTTTCTTCTTTTTGTGTATTTGAATTATAAAGACAAATGTCCTCTACGAACGTTTCGATCAATATAATCACTGAACTTTTTTACTGAACCCAAGGATACTTACGGACAACTTGGGAATCTTTTATTCACTTCTCATTTTCGTCCACACCGAAAAATCGATCTTCATGAGTATGTCAGATGGGAAAGTATTGATTGAAGTTTCAATCACACGAGAATGTTCAGATAAAAAATATTATGACATTGAAATTTCATCCTCTGCATATCATAATTCATGCATATTTTTGTCGTTTTCCTTGTGTTTTCAATTTTCATTTTCCTTATTCTTATTTGGCTCATTTGTTGCTTGACTTTTCTATTGTTGTGTTTGTTTGTATTTTGCTATTAACATAATTATTGACATACCCATTTTCATATTATTTCTGTTTTTCTTCGTACTGGTTTTGTCTCTCTGCAGTTTCAGATGAAGAACATTATACGTTATAATCGGTTTTACTAAATTCTATCTAACCTTTTTCATTTCTATTAGGTTATGTTAATGTATGTTGCTATCTTGTAGCGTTTTCCTTTATTGTATATATATTCTTCAGCGTTTCTCTTATCGTCTGTTTTTCATTTTTCTATCGTTCTTTTCTTCATTCCCATAATTTACATACATTTTACTTGTTCAGCTTTCTAGTTTTATTATTAGATTTTGTTCCTATTTGTATGCGTTGTTCATATCTCTCTTATTTTATTCCTATACGTCTTCTTTGCAGTGTTTTTTTATTATATATTATAATATTCAGATTTGAAAAACGCGTTATTTTTTCTAGACTACTAGTCCTTACAATGAATTGATAATGGGGGGGATGCATTTGAATAGATACACAGGAAAAATCAAGACATACATACATACGTACGTTTAGCTCATATTTTTCATAATCATCTAAATTTGTATTATTTGTACAAATCCCGAGTTTCAATAGCACTACATGTCTTCTGATATTATATATATGTGCTTTGTCAGGTGTGTATTGGTGTATTTTTTACCTTAGGAATGTTTATGTAGCATTCCGTAAGCTGTGAGTAATTTGGAACATAACTCTGTGTTTATTCTCGTGCCTTGCTATCCTTGAACATGATTTTAATTTAGAAATTATTATTATTATTATTATTTACTTTTTGAAGTTTTTAGATGAGAATAGAATATTCATATTATTTTAATATTTTTAGATTATTGTTTCGATAGTATCATCTTCACAAGATTTTGCTCGATATCTGCTTCGATTTCTTCATATGTATCTTTTCAAATTCAGGAATATTTCTGTCGACAACTGAGATCATTCTGTTGCACTTCAAAATATGAGTTGAATTTTAAACGCGAAAACCTCTGCTGTATCAGATGAATAGATTTGAATTATTCAATGATAAATATGCAATCATTTTAGGATAAATGTTGGCGGACACTCAGAAAAATAGAGTTTCGTATTATTTATCACTTCTACTTTACTATGGCTAAGGTAATAAGAGCATATAATGAAACTGATGTAATAAATATTTTCGTGAGGTTACATTGGCCGAAACTTTGACAAAATAACACTCAAATCTGTAGTCAAAGAAATCAAAATGCGACGTACTTTTACATAGTTTATTTTACGCGCGACAACTTATGAATACGTATCCGATAGTTTAGTATTCATAGCAGATTATATTGGTCAAAATTTCAGGGAATTAATCGACGATAAAAAATAATCAGAATACTCCAAATAATTAGAAAGAGATGATTAATACAGTTCTTTGTCAGATCAGCAAAATACAATATGCAATTAGTGTATTAGCTTACAGTGAGAATCTTTTAATGTAACCGATCTTTTACAGCCAGTGTTTTTTTTTTTTTTGTAAATCGAAGTTATATTTTGCTATATACAAACCGATTCCGATCGAATGTGTAATCAGAGTTTTTTTCTGTCTGTTTCGATTTACTCAAAACCGCACACACCTCGTCTTCTCATGTATCGTTCTCTTCTTCCTCTTCTACTTCTTGCTCTTTTTCTTCTTTTTTCTTCTCAGTCGTCAGAAGCGTCGTCTTTGTCTTGACTACGTTTTTCCTTCTCCCTTCTTGCTCACAGTGACCCGTTTTTATGCTAAGCTGAACTCTCGTGTGTGCGAGAGAACACGAGATTTTGCGTGATTACTTGGCAATATTAACCGGCCGCCGCGATCTTGCCATTTTTCTTTGGACGTGCCCGCTTTGCAGAGTGCACACCTCGAGCGTTTGTCAGGTAAGCCGGTCTGTTCGCAATTTATTACACAGAATGTTAATGAACATGTTTTATTCAAATGAGAAGTGCCACAAAAAACTCAGAGTGACAAATTACTTTTGTAAGCATGAGGAATATAGTAGAAGGGGGAAGATACATATCAACAATTACTTGTCAAATCTTTATTGTATTCGACAAAGCTTATTAGTGAAAAAACGCAGCGGATATTTCCTGTTTTAATTGTTGCAAGTAAAATGCAGATATTTATCTCCGGAAATAATGCAGGTTCATGTGTCACTTACTAATAAGAATTGTTTTACGAAAATATTTCCATTTGAAACACAGTCCTCGTAAGGTAACCTTTTTGCGTTAGCCGATTTAGAAAAGAAATATATCAATCTATATAATCATAAAAATTCAAATGACATTGTAACTATGTATGCAACCAATTTTCCGGGGTACGACATCCGGTTGCGCATGCGCGCATAAACATTAACTCATAACAACGTAAACAAATAAGAATAAATCGCTTCTTTTGCAGATTTTGAACTGCGCACTGAAATATTTACGTTATTATTTCGAAATTATGTTTTAACATGGGAAGATTGGTATTTAAAATAATTTAAACGTAATACAGAAATGAACGATGTAAAAAAACAGACAGTATTAACAATTGTTAATTTGGAGAAACTTAAACGCGAAAAAGAAAAAAACAAAAGAACGATTAGGACGCTGCAAATTTTACGTTATTATTTCGAAATTATTATTAAATATGGCAAGAGTGGGGTTTTAAATAAACAAAAAACAAAATAACAATTGGGACGCTGAAATAATAACGTTATGGTTTCGAAATTATTATTTAACATGGGAAGAGTGGGGTTTAAAATAATGTAAACGTAATACAGAAACGAACGATGTAAAGAAAAAGCATATAAACCAATATTCTATTTTAACTATAATAAGTAATATGGTATCAGTTAAGTGCACATTTACCTATAAGTATGGTGAATCACTTATAATTCAGTAACTGTAATTTTTTTCAAAAATAATCCATTATAATAAACAGAACGACTTATAGAAATCTATCCATATTCTTTTTTTATTTTAATATACTTTCATAGAAATGTTTCTTTTATGACAGATGAAAAAATATTTTCTTTGCGTCGCAAGTGTCACGCTCATACATGACTCTATAGGTAATATAACATACTGACCCAATAGGTCACGGGTAGTGTAGTTTAACTATACTTCCTACCCACATTGCGTAGACCTGACAAGAAAGCATATATAAATGTACCATTTATTATGTATCCACAGTAAATCGACTAGATTATGTCAGAATGATAACAAAAATAAGCGATTTAGAATTGTAGATTATTATTGTTATACTGATATTTAATTGCCTATTTCGAATTTAAAACTAAAGAAAAATATAATAATGTTAATAAACTAGGGAAAGCACTTAGGATAGATAATACTCACTTCCCCAAACCTTGAAAGATTGTGGTTTTTTTAAAAAATAATTTTTAAACGTATTTCGAAATTTTTAAACCTGATTCCATATAATTAAACATATATTTTTTACACTTTAAACGTATTTTTTGAAATTTTTAAATGTAATTCGATATAATTAAACGAATTTGTTTGTTTTTAGCCGATACCAATACAGATTTTAATTTTTTTTATACATAAGAAAAGAGATTTTAAAATTAATTTGGGTTCAAATTAAAATCGATTTATATAAAGAAAACATTTTTTTCGAAATTAGATCTTAAATTTAAATAATTCAAAGTTTAAAATTAGGTATTACATTATCCGATATATAAAAAGGGGGGGATTAAACAAAACGAGATTTGGACGTAAATTCGCGAGGTATATATACTTCACACTTCCGGTTATAAGATAGACGCATTTTGGCTGAAGAGAGCTTGATAAGGATACCTTAAACGGGCCTTATTATCGGGCTTAATACCGACGGTACCAATGATCTGTCTCAACTAACAACTTTCTGTACACAATATATATATATATATATATATATATATATATATATATATATATATATATATATATATGGGGGGTGTATGCTTATCCGGAAATATGCACACATTCCCTAAGATTAAGATTAAATCATATTTTAAGATTCTCTTCACTCGTTTAATGGCATTGCCCTCTTGACGCCTCTCATCTCGTAGCAATAAGGTAACTCCGATTGTTGATAAACTGTATGTACTCATTGTAATCCAAAAAAAAAAACCCAGAAAATAAGGAATACGTAAATCTATATGCAAAATTACAATTAGGAAAAATGGTCACAGAATAGAAAGTAGAACCTATTTTTGTATGATTTAGGGCTTTGTAGTGTATATGAACTGTCAAGATTAATGGAAACCTCCCATGTTGAGATTGACTTTAGGGGTAGACACCACGAAACTCTCCTTAGACTAGACCCCCCGAACATCTCCATGCTAAGAACGTATATCAGGGCAGATCAACCCCTTTCAAGCTGGGGTTGTAGATAAATAAATCCTCCAAATTTAAGCGTGAAAATCGTAGGCAGTATACCGACCCGCAAATGATATTGTTGGTGACAGTGCTGATAAGGGAGAAGTAGATGTTTGTATTGCGCACGCGAGTACAGATCTGACAGGGATTGCATTGCAGTGCAGAAAATATCTGTTTTATCCCTAGAAACATTGTATGTGCAAAATTTGATTGCAATTTTCCTAATCAGCATATAAAAGTGGCCATTGTAACGAACAAGATAGAGATGAACGTTAAATCCTTGTGAAAACGACCAGAGGGTACATTTTAAGGCCTTTATATATGTAATTCTCGGGTCTGCATTATGCAAAAAAAAGAAATGTTAAAGTGCTTCATTAGCCCATCTTTAACCCCCAAAATCCCCTAAACCTTAACATATGTAAATTTGAGTTTAGCATCATGCAAAACTGCTACATAGACATACATAGGAAATGTTTGACAACGTTGGTAAAATAGCCCCAAAAAGTGAGTGTTATTCTTAGTTATAAAAATGCCCCTGGGACACACCCATGATTTATCGCACAGTATAGACAAACAAAATTATACAGAAATTTGTTACTTTCAACTTTGCATAGAGTTTTATAAAAATTCAAGCCATCAACTTTGGTAATACGTGCAAAAGTGCATATTTTGACCATTTTAACCTCATAGGCATCCCAAGGGGAAGATGGGATTTCCCCGGAAAAGCCAGGCGTGTTCTTTTTTACTGATATAATGTTAATGTTTGTGCAAAATATCCAAAAATTACAAGGCGTACGTAATGAGAAAAATGTGGAGAGGCGAACGGACGAACAGACCAACGGATGAACGGACGAATAGACAAGGGTGGATTTACAGGTCTACCATCCTTTTTTTGGTTGACCAATAATAGAAAACTCGATATTCACAAATTAAACCCTCAACAATTAAATTCTAATAAACATCTTAATGTATAGGAAGTTCGAATTTCCATTTTATAGTGTTTCGTTAGAAATGTTATTCCTTTCTTTTTTTATTTGTGAAAATGGAAAAAAAATACGGAGGATGTGAAACATATTTAAAGCAGCGTTTTTAATTGTTGAAAGGAAAATCTCAGTTAACTTTTTTAATATTATTTATTTCCAGAAATTTCTATTAAGCAATCTTTCAACCTGGATGTGCTCTGAAACATTTTAAATTTTTTAATGTATAAAAAAACAATCAAATTATTGCAAACAAAATAAGTCTTTGGTTAGTTATGTATTTTTATTGTTTGTCTTGAGTCGTAAAATTCACTAAACTGAAACATGAAATGTTTTATTTTAGGAATATGTTAATTTTTTTTGTTTCATGACAGTTATCATAGAATATATTTAAAGGCCCATCATGTTCCACGATGTATTTATGCACGTATATGTTATGTTTCATTATGTGTTTACACATGTATATATTGTTGTGTGTTTTTTCGCGCAGCTATTTTTATTTTTCTCTTACATCAGCACTCGATTATCTCTCAATATACTATCACTCATTATATTTATATCTCTCCTTGCTCATTGATAGATCCATACGAAAACTTCGCAAATGATTTTAATTTGAGTAACATTTTTTTCTTCATAACCTTTAGTAAATCAGTTATTACAATTTCATTGTTCTATGATTCACTTTTTATTTTATTCATCAGTTAATTTCATAGGAGTATTTGAGAGAACACTGGTTACTCTAACGCTTTACTATTTCACTCCCCCTTTTTGTCTCTTCGCATTTCAGTCATTCTTTAGCTGAATTATACATGCTTACTAGGGCTTATATTCTCATATTTCGTGCCCAGTAAATCTGAACGCGCTTATTCAAGGCAATCGAGCTTTAACCAACAGGCGATATTAATTATCCATGCTTCTATTAAATGGATAATGACATATAGTTTATTTTCCTATTTTTTTATAATACAGATTGACGTCATCCTTTAATATCGCCGGCCCCTATTTAATGCAGTTACTGTTCATCCACACACTGCTCTCTAATTTCAGCAATTCTAAGATTCTTTGTTCGTAAAAGTGACCGAGCATATGCCCAATCACTAACTTCTGAGATTAGATAACTTGCATGCCTTGAAATTTGATCTATGGTGGGAAATCGGTTGACTAATCTTGGTCTGACTACAGAAAAAAATATCGCTATTGATATAGCATAGCCGAGGACTGAGAGCACACCAAATGTTACTGGGCACTTTTCTTTTCATGGACCGTGCAATCTGCTGCGCCCTCTCATCATAAAGAATGTCAGTTTGACAGATTTATCTCATTCATATCAAGTATTGTATCTGACCGCCACATAGTTGTCTTTCCTTTGTCTCCAAAATGCACTCCATTTAAAAATTAAATATTTTAGTGTCCCGCATTTATCTAAATCTAAGTAAAAATACTGACACATGAAAGCACAGCACACGGGTAAAACCTTGCAAATAAAATAAAAGTATGCGTAAATCGCACAACATAGCCCGTGCAAATTTTGTATTTCTTATAATAATTGGTAAAAAATAGACCACATAAAACATTTACACAAATTTCTTATTCTTTATAAACTTGAGGTCAGGGTTATTTTTTTTTAATTTTTAGTATTTACCTACTTTTACTTTAATTTTTTATTACTTACATTATTATGAGTTGAAATTGTTTAGACATTTTTGCAGTCTTGCAAACGTCCAATAATCTTTTTTCAAATTTTAAAACTTACTATTTAAACCATCAAAAGACAAACTCATAAAATATGTTGAAATAAAAATTGTTTAGACTGATTTTTTCTCTAAAACAAAAATAACTATTTGCTACGCTGGAATATGTATGAAACAATATCATTTATAGCATGGCTTAATCGCCCGGTAATATTTGAATCCTTTACTTTAGCACAAAATAACATTGACAGTTAACCACAATCATAACTAAACAATTATATAGGACTGGCAGGAAAAAAGATAATTTGAATATCAAAAGAGAGGAATCAAAGAAGCTAACAAATGTACCACCCGAAAAGGGCAATGTTATTTTTTAAATCCTTCAACCTCGAACCTTATTACGCTTCTCCTTTCCAAGTTTCTTCTTCCGTTATAACGTTTATTTTTCTTTCTTTTCTTACTTTATAATTACTCTTTTACAGTAAAAAGCCCAGCAATAGCATCCAAAAAATATAGGTAAGTGGATTAGAGTTGAAGAATTTTAGATTAACAAAAATAAATAAATTCGAGTCGGATATTTTCTGTTTTAATTACATTTTCTCCCCGTCTTGACGGCAGCTAAATTCCTTTGCTACCACATCACCACCTTCTCACCTGGATTACATTTCTGTTTTTATCCGACCGCACGCTGGCAACGGCCAGCCTATTCCCGCTTTTACTGTACACGTCCGCCTACTATGGAGTAGACATTTTTCTTCCCGATCCCGTGGTGTCATTTTTTCTTATTACAATTTGATCAATTGATTGCCTGCAAAAAAATGAACAAATCACGGTGCACCTCCAGGAAGCTTCACATAAGCTCGCAATGACGTATTTTCCAATGCAATGTAGGCTATATTGCAATTTAGTGAACCTACTCTGTTTTACCAACATTTTATTTCATATATAATGTCAGCCATTTAAATTTACAATGCAACATTCAATTTCATGCTTACAATTGTGATCTAAAAAATAATCAATTCGAACTGCCCCTTCTCAAGCAAAGGACTTGGAAGCAGACACCAAACTGCGGACGGGGTGACGCAGAGCTTGTTTTCAGTAAATTTGGAAGAAGACTATTCCCTGAAAAAGTGTTCAACTGCGACGACACTGTTTGATTACCTCTAAAGAGAAAAGACTGCCAAGACACATACCTAAGAAAAGATCGATTACTATAAGCACTGTGTGCAGATGCTTCTGGAGACTGCAAAGTAAAGCTAGCGCATGTGTACCATGAAGAGAAATCACACGTATTTAAAATACATAAAGTCTTAAATAAAACAAATCCAACGGCATGGGTAACCCGGCAGTTATTCACTGACCGTGTTCATTTTATGTTTGACCCTTCATTGAAGTAATATCTCCAGGAGAATTACTTTTATTGTAAATGTTTCCTTATTCTAAATGGCCTTACTTCGCGAACAAAGATTCTTTGAAGGTGGTTGTCCACATCAGCTGCAGGTACGTTCGTGGCTGATGAGCTCAATGCGAGACAAGCAGGCTCGGCCACAGCTGCTGCATTCAAAAGTTCCATCAGGTGCGGTTGCTGAGACTTCCCGAATCTTCATCTTGTAGCGCCTTTCGCGTAGGATCTCTATGCGAGAGAATTCAAAGGAGGTGACGGCCTGGTAGACTGTGCGTCGCCAGGTGACACGGTCTGCAGCAAGAGTAGACACTGGTTGGTCAATGTGGCAGGTTTCAAGTGACTTTTTCAGAGAGCCCTTGTAACGTTTCTTCGGAGATCCTCTATCACGGGAGCCGGCGGATAGTTCGCCGTAAAGAGTTATCTTGGGCAGTCGGTGATCCTCCATTCTGGAGACGTGCCCCACCCAGCGCAGTTGTGACTTTAGCAGCATAGCCTCGATGCTGGTGGTCCTCGCCCGCTGGATGACCTCAACATTACATTGAGGATGGCACGGAGACAGCGCTGATGGAAACGCTTGAGGAGTCGAATGTGATGGCCGAAGGTTACCCATATCTCAGAGCCGTAAAGAAGAGTTGGCAGTACTACGGTTCTGTAGACACAATTTTTGTGTCCTTACTCAGGTGTTTATTCCGCCAGACTCTGTTGTATAGTCTGCCAAAAGCACTGTTCGCCCTGGCTAATCGGTTATCGATTTCCTTGCCCTGCTTTGCATCTGAGGTGATAGTGCATCCCAGGTAGGTGAACTGGTGTACTGTCTTTAGCTCGCTTTCACCTATGGTTATGTGGGGAGGGTTTTACTCTTCCCGAAGTACGGTCTGGTGGAGGGCCTCTGTCTTTTTCATGCTGACCTCGAGTCCAAAGCGCTGGGCAGCCTTTGCGAAGCAGGATGTGAGATGCTGCAGGGCTCTTTCGGTATAGGTAACAAGGGCTGCACCATCGGCAAAGAGAAGGTATTGAATCATATTCTTCTGAGGTTGAACAAGCTGCCGTCAAGGCGATATCGGATATAGATCGCATTGTCGTTGTCGTTAAGGTCTTTGGTTGCATGTTGAAGCATCATGCTAAAAAAGATGCTTGGCAGAGTCGGTGCTAAGACACATTCCTGTTTCACGCCGTTGTTGATGAGGAAGGGTTCTGATAGGATGTTGTTCAGTCTGATTTTGCCGCTCTGATTCTCATGCAGCTGAATAATCATGTGGAGGAGTTTTTGGGGCAGCCGAGGCGCTCCATAATCAGCCAAAGCCCTTCTCTGCTCACTGTATCGCATGCCTTGGTCAAGTCCACAAACGTAATGTAAAGTCCCCTGTTCTGCTCTCGACATTTCTCTTGGAGTTGCCTGAGGACGAAAACCATGTCTGTTGTGTCCCTGTTTTCTCTGAAGCCACACTGGGTTTCGGGGAGATGGTCTTCCACGATAGCAGGTATCAGTGCGCAAGAGTACACGGGCAAGGATTTTACCTGCGATAGAGAGCAGGGTGATTCTTCGGTAGTTTGAGCAGGCCGATCTTTCCCCCTTTTTTGTATAAGGCAATGATGACTGAGTCGCGGAGGTCCCGTGGTAGTTTTCCTTGCTCCCAAAACAGGCAAGGAGTTCATGGAGCTTGATGTGCAGTTCGGGACCTCCACATTTCCAGATCTCTGGAGGGATCCCATCAATTTCTGGGGCCTTGCCGCACCTCAAATGTCTAATGGCCTCAGTGAGTTTCGTCCATGGAAGGAGGCTCATCCAATCCAATTTTAGTTGGCAACTGAGGAATACGGAATATTGCTGAGTCATGAATGGTACGGTCGACTCAGAACAGGGTCTGAAAATACTCTGAGCAACGACTCAGGATGGACGTTACGTCCGTGATTAGTACCTGGCAGTCTGCACTGCGCAGGAGACTCTGGACCCGATGTGTGGGGCGATACACTGACTTGAGGGCTTCATAGAAACCCTTATAGTCACCAGTGTCTGCACACTGTTGATTTTTTATTGCGAGGTTGGACCACCACTCGTTTTGTATACCTCTGAGCTTTTGCTGAAAGATGTTGCAGCTATGACGGAATGCTGCTCTCCTCAATGGGCAGAATGGTCGAGCCAGGTTGGTCCGATGGGCCGCTCTGTTTCCGCTAATAGGTTATTTATTTCAATGTTGTTCTCATCACACCAGTCCCGGTTCTTTTTGGTAGAGAATCCTAGGACGTCTTCAGATGTCTGCAGGATGGCTGTTTTCAGTGGATCCCAGAGTAGTTCAGGTGAGGGGTTTATTTGGCTACTGTCGTTTTCAAATTTATTTTGCAAGATGCTTAGAAGACGGATTTTACCTCGTCTGATTGTAGCCTGCTATGGTTGTACTTTTTTCTTGGTGGTCCTCCCTTCCTTGTTATGGGGTTATGGCGTATTCGGATTCTGCAACGCACTAGGCAGTGATCAGTATGGCATTCTGCGCTGGGCATCACTCGGGTATGTAAGACGTATCTGAGATCTCTTTGGCGAACTAGATTATAGTGTATGGGGTGCCAATGCCTGGACCAAGAATGCATCCGGGTTGTCTTTAACGTGTACTTTTGCTGGAAGATTGTGTTGGTAATGGCAAGTTGCAGGTCCATGCAAATCTCAAGCAGTAAGTGCCCATTTTCGTTGCAGTTTCCGATTCCATGCCTGCCAAGCACACCTCTCCAGGCATCTGCGCCTTTGCCCACTCTGGCGTTGAAGTCGCCAAGAATAATCATCTTGCCCGCTGAAGGAGTGCGCCGCAGGACATGGCGGATCTCTGAGTAGAATCTGTCTTTTTCTTCAGATTTAGCTTGAAACGTTGGGGTATACACACTGAGAATCGTGGCATATTCCTTGTTCTTTAGTGAAAGGCGAAAGCACATGATGCCGCCAGAATGACCAGTTGGCAGGCTTTCTATTGTGGAAGCGATGTATGTTTTGATCATGATCTAAAATTACTTCTCACACATATCCTCACAGCTGAGAAGACGACATGATAGAAGAATTGAAGCTCGTCCTGGTGCACTTTCTTTTCCACTACATACATCATCCAGCCTAAGGATTAGCCGTTGATATCAAACTTACAAAAACAAATTGTACACTAAGCATCAGTTCCGGGATCACTTTTAAGTCACGAAAACACTCAAATTTCCGTTCGTAAGTATTGTAAGAAACATTTCAACATTGCTACTCTTCTGAAAATTATTGATGCTGTACATTGAATTCTGACTGAAAAAATAGGGCATGATTGAATCGCTGAAAAAATCTTTGAAGGGTTCGATCTTAAATCTAATTCCGAATTAATACTGGACGAAATTGCTTGCCCTTTCAGTCTATAGGACTGAAAAATGTGAGGGGGGTATTAACGATCTTTTGGAGTTGAACGAGTGGAAAGTGACATGCGAGTTAAAAGTCCTGTGTGGCAGGCAATGGAACAGCAACACGGACAAAAATGTGCCTGAGATAGTGACGTGTTCAAATGGGAATATAACGGTGTGTTTAGGGGTGAGAAATTGACGCTTTATCTGGAACGAAACACTCAGAAAACGGGGTGCACGCCATAATACATTTCTTTTAATTAGATTTGCACTAATCATTTCCTAAACATCATGAAAGGGAGGCTGGCCCAAACTTCCTTTGCTAGGTTTTTGTTTAAAAGGCATGTAAAAAGTGAAAGTGGTGAAGGTCCAACTAAAATCAAAGGAAAATGAAGAAATTTAAAAAGGTGATAATGTTCTAACACGAAAAATATGAAATTAGTGCCGTAAATTTTTTAGTTTAATTTCATTGAAACATTAGGTTTACTTTAAGTGTAAGTGGGTATATATCCTTAACAGTCTCTTGCGCTTCCCCACGCATTCACAAACGTTAGTCGATGCGGCCTTTCTCCGTGGTACGTTTTCATAAAAACTAACATTTTATTTCCCTCATATGATATTATTTATTATTGCATGTTTGGGTTTGATTATGATTTGAATGTGTTTTAATCATCAGGAATATGTAGCAATCATAGGTGTTTACTTGGGTGAATTGGGGAGCGGAAACGGTTTATTAATTCTCAGTTAACTCTTAATGGGAGAAATCGTTCGAGATACTAGAAATTCTTGATACGACCTCGACCAAGGAACGATTGAATATAGAGGGGCCACTGTACATACACACATATTGAAATTCAGTTAGAAAATATACCAAGAAAAAGAAATACTGTTATTTTGAAATGTCATGTTAGTAATTTACAATTATTTTTAGATACTTACCCTTTCATAATATTAGTAATTCATTACCTTATATAGGGATATATTCCCACCTCCCGCGTGAGATTTACTTTATGCTGGGCTAACCGTTCCTCGTGAAGAATTGCAATAAGTTGAAATCGTAAAAGCCACTATTTCTTAAAGTGTTTAACATTTTAAACAGCCTCCTTAATGCACTGGAATTCAACTATGAAATTTAAAGCAAATTACTTATATCAATGTTGATGCATGTAAAAATTGAAATAAATGCGTTTGTTTAGTTGGTTGACGGGATTAAGTTGGAGGCGGACGATCTGATTCATATCTAAAAGAAAAAAAAGTCAGCGCCATGGCGCCGATCCCTGGAATTATGCTGAACATGAACTTGGTAGGGATAGTGTTTAGAGCCGCATTAAATATGACTTTATCTTTGACCTTATTCTTGAAAAATAGTGTGAAATCACACCTAGATCGGAGGTTATCATCATGTCAGGTGTATTAATGATCGGACTTGCTGTGGAGACTGCAGACAATTTGTATACACCGACACACGCATGGTAATACTTTACGTATTAAGATGGGGTCACTTTTCTCTGGATGAATCATGATCGATTCGGTGGTGTGCACATGGACGTATGTATACATACACTATGACCTTGGCATTTGATCTTAAAAATTTAAAACGTGTATGCACTATCCCAAGGTTGGGAACTATTATCATGCCAGGTTTGGTCGTGTGGGCTGGATAAGAGCTGTACATACAGACACAACCACACGCACGAATGCTAATACTTATATATATATATATATATATATATATATATATATATATATATATATAGATATATATATATATATATATATATATATATATATATATATATAATGAAAATAATGGAAATAGTATTCCGACAAAATAGAGAAAATAAAAAGGAACACACCGTATTATGTGTTCATCAAAGTGGTGTCTTTATTTCGAGACTTCCTATATATATATATATATATATATATATATATATATATATATATACAGAGAGAGAGAGAGAGAGAGAGAGAGAGAGAGAGAGAGAGAGAGACACTTAAATCACCGCTAGTTAAATATTAATCAGCACTCATAGATTTCCAAAATGCAATTAAAATAATACTAAAAACAAAATGTAATTTTCGGTCAGGGGCTTGTAAGTATTTAATGATAAAACAACAGACAACTTACGAGCTAACCTTAATGGTAACATGGTTTAAGAGTATGAAGTGCATTTTACCACAAAATAACAGCGAACAAATATATTAACTGCGCCCATTTAACAAATATACCGCATAGCAAACGACACCAGAAAAACAAAATATGCGAAACTTTCCTAGTAAACGATTATTAAACACACACATTTTCTGGTCGCATAGATTTCAGAGAGTAATATGGCTAAAATACACTAGCTACTCTTTAACGGAAGCGATTAAACAGCTTTACAAATTGTCATAATAGCCTGGTCGAGTAATCAATGAGTTATACTTAAAATAAATACACAATATTGAAAGGGGCATTGCTTATCTACATTATATCATAATAGCATATATATATATATATATATATATATATATATATATATATACATATATATATATATGAATCTGTGTGTCAAGATTGCCTATGAAAATGCTTTTAAATCCAAAGAAGTCAGAGTTTTGACACCACACTTATAAATGACATTTTCTGAACAAAAACATAGAGAGAAAATAATGTATCTCAAACACAAGTCTTGATATTATTTAATATTATTCCTAAGAAAAATGCGTAAGAGACTGCGAGTGAAAAAGCGTTCATTGGGGAAAGATTGACGCTGAATCTATTGAAAGTGGTAATATTGAAAATAACGTGAATTTAATTAATACGTTTTATTTGGAAAACATCTTTCGTGTGGGGTTTACTGGCTCATCATTGTAATTATTTGTGAACGATAATAAATTGGAAATGCCATTGTGTTTATTTCTAATAAAATTCTAACATATATTAATTGAAAATTATGGAAATAGCAAATATTCGAAAACGCATTGAACGTAGTGACAAGGAGGCGTAAATACATGACGTAGAAGTGCAGACCATAAATGTGTTACTTCTGTCAGATTATTGCGTGTTCTATTACTGAAAAGTTTTCCAACGACATTATCTTTACTATAGTGTAACGCCAGATTTAGCTTATTTACTAGATTACGTGTGAGTTTAAGACATTTACATTAATTATCCGTAAAGTATATCTGCTGTTTCCTTGACTATAGTAGAATATTCTTACCAATCACATCTCCGGTCTGGAATCTTAGAGAGATATAATCCATACCAGTTATTATAGGTGCTACATGGCTTATGAAGAATACAGTGAGGTATTTCCTTGCTAGTGCAAAAATTCCAAACAATCACAATTAAGGGAAAAATGAGGATACTTAAAAGAGCTCTCGGTTGGTTTCAATAAAAAAACAGGACAATGTTGGCAGCTGGTTTGTCTACCCCATAAACAGCGTTCAATATTTAAAGGAAGTAGATTAAAAAAAAAGAGAGAGAGAAGACGCGCACAATCACTCTCTATAAGGCCTATGTTAGAAACACAATTTATAGGCGCCATAGCATAGAGAATACTCGACTATATTTTGGAAAGTTTAAAAAAGGGTGTTAGACAATAAGTTTGGGTATTTTGGCTATTATGTTTTTACTACTGCCATATTAAATCATGTTGTAGCAATCAGTTATCATTAAGTGATGCACGTGCAAATTATAAGATGACGTTCAAACGGTGAATTTTTTTAGAATCAAAATAAAACGCATACCTTGTGCTGAAGAAAGATTGTTATTCTGATAATTATGCTCTAATAATAACAGCATAGAGATTGTAACGTAAACCTGTTCAAGATAAGGGCGTTTAATGAATGATCCCCCATACTTTTAAATAATGTGTTTTTACGATGAGGATTTGTTAATTGTATTATTTCAATCTTCTGTCTACGTTTCTCATCTTGAGATACATATTGACAAAATTCCAGTCGATTTACCCTCTGACCTTCTTCCAGTGTGTCTTGTTGAACTCGGGAATACTCAAATTAGAATAATAGTCCGCAGAACCCAAATAATAAGCTTATGATAAGATACAATTCTGATGAATAATAAGTGTCTCTCTTCGATTTATATAATATTTAGTTCGAACTACATTAACAAATGTGCTTGAAAACTAGGAAAAAAACCAGAACTCCATTCAACTTTTACAATAGAGACACCATATGGAAGTAAATATCTGACACACAAAGTTCTTAACAGTAGTGCAACAGATGTTCTCCATGCAGAGCAAGTGATGGATGTTTTGCATGAATTCAAAAGTGAAACTCTATCAAGGATATTCTTGCTGACAACATTAATGCCAACACAAGTTGTTAAGATGGAATAGTGGCAAGTGAGGAGATTTTTTTTTTAAATATTCATACAATTGGTTGCTCTTTGCACCATAACGAACTCTATTTAAGGGCTCATTTTAAAAACATGGATGGTTGCACTATATGCCCTACAGCATTCAGCGGGCCCTGGGGAAATTATGCTAAAATGATTGTCATGATTTACCCCAAATATCGTTTTCCACTATTAACAGTCCTTTGGATTCAATTTTGAAAATTGATGAAATAAATGACCTCAGTGGTGACCAAAGATTACTGTATTAATACATAGTAGGTATTTCTAGAGGTAAGGTTGACTCTCCATATGCTTCCTGGGACATAGTTCCTTTAAACCAGACAAGATGGCGTACTTTAGCCATAAGGTTCATGTGTTTATGAACTCTTGGTGCATACCCACAAAGGCTCACAACTATACTCCAGAAGTTAATACATTTTATTGTAAATGTTTATGCCAGGTTTGGGTTTGAAATTTAAAAAAATAATAAATTCCACAATCAGCAATTACATATTTTTAGTATGATCAAAAGTATTAAGGAGGAGACTCATGAAATTCAGCAGACCGCATTAAAACATACAAGGTAATGCATTTTTTACTGCTTGAAAAGCTTCTATATTCAATGATCAAATCTGGGAAAGATTATGTAAGAGAACAAAATTTAAAAATAATTGTGGCAATTAGGTAAGCAAAGATCATATATTGATGAACAATTTTTTATCCATTTATACAAAGATTTTAAAGATTGTATCTAATTTCATTACAATTAAGCAGTACACATTGATTTTTTTTAATATTCAATAATTTTTTATACTTTTTCAAAAGCGGGGAGTCAACCAAAAAAGAATTAAAAAGAATACCACATATTTATTTTAATGCGACTCATTGGACACAATATATAGATTTGACATTCGGTGGTATTTTAAACTACCAAGTATGAAAGATTTTTTGATTCAGATATTCGGGAATAATTTTTTAATGGGAACAAGCTTGACTTGCCAGATTTGCAATCACATTCTCAGGGCATGGAACGGCAGTCAAGTGTACACGAGAGCAGCACAAAGTCTATATGGTTTTGAATCAAGACATTGACACATCACAGCCAAAGTTTGGAGAAAAAATTGAGACCGCGATTTTTGTCAAAAGCTATTATATGGATCAATTTCATTCTATATATTAACCTCTATTAAAATATTTTTTTGTGTTTTGCTAATTTTTTGTGTGTGTTATATTCATTATAACAAAAATCAATGTAAAAATATTGAAATATTAGTGCTTAATTCATAACATGAAAAGACAATATGCTAATGCAACTCTATGATAAATGGAGAACTTGTCAATCATTTACACAAAATAACCTTTTTCAGTGGCTTGCAATATGGTGCCCAGTCTGAGAGATCAACAGTTTCTGTGCTAATTCAGATATCACCCAAAATGAAGAAATTCATTGGCGAATGTTTCATTTGTAAGGCGGAAGCTCTTAGCATATTTAAGGCATTTGATACGAAGGCGTTCATTAAGTATGGCCTTGACCTACTTTCAATTAACTGATCTAGCTGAAATTTGACAGGTGCAATGATGTATATGTGACCGGGTTATGAGGCAAATTATAGCTCTGAACACATTGCAGTTTCTGTTTTACAGGTGTTTGACCTGAGTCAGGTATGAAATGGAGCCTGTTGAATGTCGAGCAGTGATCAGATTTTTGTATTTGAAACGACGCACACCACAGGAGACTTTTGATGAAATGAAAAAAAACTTAAGGTGATAATAACTCATGATATGACCTTGTAAAACGCTGGCATCATGAATTAAAATATGGCTGAAAGTCTGTGTAAACAAATTCCAGACATGGTCGGTCCTTTTGCCATTGATGAGGCATCTGTTCGTCAAGTTGCGGCTGCAATTTTGTAATATCGGCGCACTACTATTCGCAAAACAGCCCAAGCTATCAAGATTAATACAGGGTCTGTGAAAACCATCACTCATGATTATTTACACATGCATAAGGTGTCTGCAAGATGGATGTCCAGGTTGCACCCATATTTCAAGAAGCGAAAACGCGTCGAGTGCTCGAGGATAAATTTGGAGATGTGCCAAGGAGATGAGTCAAAGTTTTCAAAAGAGTGATTACACAGGAGGAAACCTTACACAAAGGTTTACTTCATACAATCTTTATCTATGGAATAGCTGGAAATATCCTCTCGAGCATAAAATCCTTTCAATCTGATGTATCTATTAACGTGCTCGTTAATGGGCCAAAATACGTTCGTAACAGTATTGATGCTGACATGCCCCAAACATCAATACTGACAAAAAACTGTCTTTCTATCTTTACCAAGGACCTCAGAAATCATATTTTACAAACATTTATCGACATCTATGCATAAAATACTGCCATATATGACAACACTGGAAAAGCCGAAAAGATCAGAATTTTTATTCTCTCTCCTCTGGCCTAACATGGGTGCAGCAATAGAGTAAGTAATGGCTTGTAAGCTTTACTATATCCAAAACCAAACAACTATAAGTTCACCACTAACGGTTATCTACCCAGTTTACGTCAATCAAAATAAATATCTCTTGTCTTGATGAAGGTCCCTCTTTTTACAAACTTCTGGTACTCACGTTTACCCTGAATCTGACTGAACTACCTACATCAGATCCCTAACTACCTCAGGAATATCTCACTCCCGCCGCGATCCGCTAACTGTACAAAAAATAAGTATGTTCTAAGAGGAACTACTGCTACCACATCTTTGTTGGAGCTCCAAAGAATAACCTTTCCTTCCTTGACAGAATGCAGGCCATCTTTTATTAGTAAACCCATATCCTAGAGTTGCCTCAGAGCCTTGATAAGTGGTTACCCTCAAAGTAAAAAAATGAAAAGGGGAAGTGCATATTCTCAATTTGAAGATTATTTATGATTGTTATATTAATATAATTATTTGAAAATTAAAAGCCATCACCTAATTTGAAATAATGATTTGTTTTGGTAGTCACAGGAATATTCAAAACGAAAAATTCTTGCAAAAAGGAAGCATTTTCTGTATATTTGTGTCTACGATTTGTGATAAAGAATGCCCAAGAAATTGCTCAAGCATTTCATCTAATTTTTTTTCATGAGTACTTAATAAGTCCACATACAATTATCGGTAAGGGCTATGATCGACCTGACCTAATATATATATATATATATATATATATATATATATATATATATATATATATATATATATATATATATATATCCTCTGGACACAT
>NC_136506.1:43604501-43649501 GCF_053919585.1 Euprymna scolopes | reverse complement strand
TTTCTCCGGCCATAAGGAGGTATATAGGTTTATTTGGACACTTCCTCGTAGAAACGATGTAATTTGATTGATAACATTATTTCCAGGAAGGCAGATTTGCAGGACGTCTGTAGTGTGCGTGTTATACGTGGAGCTGATTGCTGCACAGATCACTTTTTGGTACACGAGAAGTTAAAAATCTGTATAAGGAGGAAGTGTAGGTTGGGTGGTGTTAAGATTCCCAGTGCCAGATGTCATGTCCGGAATATTATTTCATAGTTATTTCATATATTTGGAATATGACATTGTGGGAGATTGAACCACCCCAAAATTGATATTACTCTCTCAACCCCCACCCCAAAACTGAAGGTCTGTTAATTCATATAGAACGCCATAGCACCTTAAAAAGCAACATAAGCATGTGTCTTTCTACGCACCACTACACTGTGACGTCATTCCCAGATGTTAACATTGACAATTCAGAAAAATATAGCTGATCACTTACAGAAACTGATAAATTTTCTGGGCTTATTATTTCATTACAAACAGACCAATCAATTAACTCACATTTCATCATTTTTCATAAATCTTGAATATGTTACTAAGTGTGACGATCAGTTTTCATAGTTTTAACGCACATTTTCGCCCTCCTCTCGCGAAAAATATTAACATTGATGCATTGTCTGTGTTGATTATTTCATTACAAACACACCAATCAATTAACTCACATTTCATCATTTTTCATAATTCTCGGATATGTTACTAAGTTCGACAATAATTTTTCATAATTTTGACTGGCATTGTCGACCCCCCTTACGAAAATAATAACTTTAATATATAGTCTGGGCCGATTAATTATTTACAAACGCACCAATCAATCGTAATTTTTAATAATCCTTAAATATGTTACTTATTTCGACAATCATTTTTATTTGAATTTTAACCCATATTATGGCACCGGCCTTACGAAAATAATTACTTTGTTATATTATTCGGGTTGTTTATTTCATTACAAACACACCAATCGATTAATTCTTCATAATTCTTGGATATGTTACTAATTTCCAAAATAATTTTTGACATCTGTAACCGACGTTATCGCTCACCCTTACTAAAATATTAACCACGATATATTGTCTGTGCAGATTATTTCATTACAAACAGACGTGATATACGTATATCTGTACGTGATGTTGCCAAGCTAATCAAAAACCTTGATTCCAGTAAAGCAACTGGCCCTGATGGTATTCCAATTATAGTACTCAAAAAAATTCAACCTGAACTAGCGCCCATACTTACAAAACTGTTTAAACGTTGTCTTAAGGAGAATAGTTTCCCATCTCCCTGGAAAATCTAATCAGTATGCCCTGTATTTAAGAATTCAGGTGATCGCTCATCCCCCTCTCAGTACAGGCCAATAAGTCTCCTGTGCGTCATGAGTAAGTTGCTAGAATCTGTGTTAAATACAGAAGTAATCAAACATCTCAACAAAAATAACCTTCTTAGTGACACTCAATATGGTTTCCGTTCTGCTAGATCTACAGCAGATGTCCTTACAGTTATATCGCATAGGATTAGCAAATCTCTCGACGGTGGCAATCTTTCTAGGGCAATTGCTCTTGACATATCTAAAGCCTTTGATAGGGTATGGCATAAAGGTTTACTTCATAAGATCGCTAGCTATGGTATAGCTGGAAAAGTCTTCTCAATTATTAAATCATTTCTTTCTGATAGGTTCATAAGAGTAGTAGTTGAGGGGCAAAAATCAGAAGCTCACAGTATTAATGCCGGTGTCCCTCAGGGATCCATCCTGGGCCCAACTCTTTTCCTGATCTACATTAATGATCTTCCAAATCATATCCTTACATCATTTGTAGACATTTATGCTGACGACACTACCATTTATGGTACCACATCTAAGACAGTAAACGACCAAGTACTCTCCAATTCTCTCTCCTCTGATCTTGAACATGTAGTACAATGGGGAAAGGAGTGGCTGGTTACTTTTAATGCATCTAAAACCAAGCTTCTCTCTTTACATCATCAACATTTTAATCCACATTTGTCATCAATTGAAATGAATGGCTCTCGTCTTCAGGAGGCCTCAAGTTTTGACAAGCTTCTGGGCTTGACCATTACTCCTGATCTTAAATGGAACACGTATATCAAATCTGTTGCCAAGGCCGCTGGAAAAATGGTGGGATCTTTCTATCGATCCAGTAGATATCTCACTGCTGATGATATTCTCTATCTATATAAGAGCCAGGTACGTCCAAGGATGGAATACTGTTGCCACATCTGGGCAGGAGCTGCTAGAAAGGACTTGTCCTGCCTTGATAGAGTTCAAAATAGACTTCGTAGCCTCGTAGGAGATGTCCTTTTCTCCTCCTTACAACCTCTATCTCACAGAAGAGATGTTGCGAGTTTGTCTCTGATGTATCGTTATTTTCATGGAAAGTGTTCAACTGAGCTTCAATCTATGGTCCCCCCTCGCCAAACTTTCACAAGAAACACTCGTCTAGCTGTAAACACTATCAATAATTTCCCCCACTCTTTATCTGTGCCTAAACCTAAACATAGATTCCATGAACAAAGCTTCTTTCTTAGAACTGCACGCCTGTGGAATTGTCTTCCGTTTTCCTGCTTTCCGGCTGACTACAATATGGTTGTGTTCAAGTCTAAGGTAAATAAGTTCTTGATGAGCCGTTCCATATAAGTTATTAAATTTACCAAATTTTCATTACTAATGATTACTATATTGACCAACTTCTACTGTACACTCTTTAACCCTTATCTTTGAGTGGCCTCTGGGCCTTGATAATGTGGTGATGCCTTTGTAAAAAAAAAAAAAAAAAAAAAGACGGATCAATTAACTTATAGTTCATCATTTTTCATAAATCTTGGATATTTTCCTAATTTTGCCGGTCATTTTTTTCGTAATTTAACCAACATTTTAGCAATCCCTTACGAAAATCACCACTTTGATATATTGTATAGGCCGAATCATTACAAAGACATCAATCAATTAACTCAAATTTTACCATGTTTTATAATTCTTGGATGTGTTACTAATTTCGGTAATTATTTTCATAATTGTAACATACATTATTGCTTTACCCTTTACGCAAAAAATAACTTGGATATATTGTCTGGGTGGATTATTCTATTACAAGCGCACCAATCAATAAATTAACATTTTATGATTTTTCCTAATTCTGTGATATGTTACTAATGTCGACAACCATTTTTTCATGATTTTAACCTACATTTTCACACGCCTCGATTGAAAAATAATAACTTTGATATATTTTCTGATGTATCTGTTTCATAAAAAACACATGAATCGATTTATTCACATTTCATCCATTATCATGATTTTTGGATATGTTACTAATTTCGACAAACATATTTCATAATAGTAACACATATTATCGCAACCGTCTTACCGAAATAATAACTTTGATATATTGCCTGGGTCGATTATTTCATTAAAAAATACTAATCAATTAACTCACATTTAATCATTTTTCATAATTCGTCGATATGTTACTAATTTCGACAATCATTTTTTATAATTGTAACGAGCATAATGGTCCCATCATTGGGAAAATAATAACTCTGATATTTTGTCTGGGTTTATTATTTAATTAAATAAACACCAATCAATTATTCACATTTCATCATTTTTCATAATTCTTTGATATGTTACTAATTTGGGCAATCATTTTTTTTATAATTGTAACCAACATAATGCTATCATCTTTGTGAAAATAATAACTCTGATATTCTGCCTGGGTGTATTATTTTATTACACACACAGCAATCGCTTAATTTACATTTCATCATTTTTCATAATTTTTGAATATGTTACTAATTTCGACAATCATTTTTTAAAAGTAATTTTACTCACATTAAGCCCCCTTCCCTTACGAAATATTTTACTAATTTAGACAACAATTTTCATAATTTTAACCCACATTATCGCCCCCCTTACGAAAATAATAACTTTGTATTAATGCCTGTTAAAAATATACATGAAATAAAGTAATGTTTAAATTGTAAACTGTTTCAAACATTCCCGCCACTGAGTTCTTATCCCCCACTACACTGTTATAAATATACATTAAATAAATTAATGTCTAAAACTTAAAAAGATGCATCCATTTCCAGGACTGATCTATAACCCCCACACCACTGTTAAAATCTGAATGAAAGATATAATGTTTAACTCGTAAACGGTTTCGACCATTTCCTGGACTGGTGTTATACCCCCCACCTCACTGGATTAACACATACAGGAAATGATGTAATGTCTAAAACTGTTTCAGCTTTTAATATCAGATAAAGGAATTTTGAGGTCGTAAACTGCTTCAGCCGTTTCCGGGCCTGACTCAGTATTCCTACTCCTTTTAAAATATAAAGTATTTTTGAGATCACAAACTGCTGCTTCAGCCATTACCGGGGCTTACTTCATATTCCCCCGCCAACCTCTTAAATTATATACTGTGTCGGTTATTTTGTATTCTTTTTTTGGGGGGAGAAGGTAATGCCTTGTAGAAAACTATATTACGCTTACTTGGCCTTTAGGCTAAGATCAAAGTGTAGTGTCTGTTCTGATGCAGCCTTAAGCGAGAGCATCTACTGGCCCCCTCTCCAGCAACAGAAAAAATGGTGGTAATGCTTGGGAGAATGAACAGACACTAATTCACCACACCCCAACCTCACCTAAAAAAGAAGGTTTGGTAATCCCTGGCAGCCTCCAAAGTACATTTGAAAGCAACATAATCGTGCTTGTATCCCCACCCATCATCAACACATGACGTCACTTCCGGAAAATGACTCAACAGCTTTTCGAAATCTATGATTTCATTATAAATTGTTTGTATTTTTTTAAATTAGCGTACAATACTGTAGAAGCACCGTATTTTAAATTCATGCTAAGCACCTTATTCAAAATCCATGCTACTCAAAAAATTAATATTTAAAAGTTCAATTAGTGATCAGGCAACACTTGCTTTACAATAAACTAATCAAGAAATTGGATTGAGAAACACACTCTAATGTTTACTAATACAAAAAAATAGAGATAATGCATGCCAGCTTGTTATTTAATAAATTGTTAGGTGAAAGTACAGAATAGTTTAAATAATACCCCCCTCTCCATATTAAGAACCACTTTCTAAATAATAACGTTATTATTTCAGCATTTTCCGTATTCCGTGTGTCATCCCCCCTCCTCTGTCATCAAATAATGTATGAAATTAAGTAAATATGAGATCGTAAAAAAACATTGATAGGTTTGCTTTCATATTTACAAATTTCAAACCGCAAGTAAAATGTACGCATGATTTCTTTTTTTTTTTCACACAAAAACATTAAAAAATGAGTTAGTGTCATTAGTTAGAATTGGAATTAAAAAGAACCGATCGTTCCAGCCTGAGAAAAAAAAAGAAAGAACGCGCATACGCACAAAAAAACAAAATGTCACCGAATGTTAATGAACATTTTACATGTAAATTTGCCGATTTGTTTCTGCGATATACATGCATGTAAGCAAAGATATTCGCTATAAACCACCCTTGATGCATGAATATAATTTCCTGAGAAGTTCAGTGGTATGTGACAACAACTTTTAGAGATTACCTGTTAGACAGTTTTACACACACGTGATTCAACTGTTTTATTTATATATATTTGATCACTATTTTCGCCCTAGCTTCGACATAAAGTCAGTACTTTATCTCTTGCAAAATGCCATTATAGTAAAGATTACACTGTTGAATGAAATATCTGGGGCGCAAAATGATTCCTGATTTTATAGTGTCAATTCCGATTCTTTGTAATAACAAGCAGTGTTCCATACTTTTAAACAACCCTCATTGATACATAACCCAAACAATATTATAATTTCCTAAAACATCTGCATATGTTAAGAATTGCTCTGTGCTAAGAGGTTCATGAAAAAGTTAAACATTACCAAATAATAATAGCTTTAGGGCTTGAGTAGGGAACGCGGAATAACAGAAAATATAACCTTAGCACTGCATAAGTATAAACTACGTGACATATATGCAATCCAGTTATTAAGAGACTTATATATATATATATATATATATATATATATATATATATATATATATTTACACAGTGGTCACAACTTATCAAGGCCTAGAAGCCACATAGGGATAAGGGTTATTGCAAGTACATTACGTTAGTGTGGAGATTTTATGAAGTGTTTACTTAAGGGGGCGGTTCATGAGGAATTTGTTATCGTTGGACTTCAACACATCTAAGTTGTAGTCAGGTGGGAAGCAGGAAGACGGAACAGAGTGTACCCTCTTTGATTCATGTATTTTTCTGTATATATTATATAATCACACATTAACAATTTTTGTATTTCATGAGTCTAAAAATAATAACGTAATAATTTAATAATAGCATTGCAATAAAATATGCATCAAAATATAAAATCCGTGACTAATTAAAGTACTTTACATATATATAGATATTGTATCCATAAAAATACCAAAGTATATAAATATATATATATATATATATATATATATATATATATATATATATATGTGTGAAGTGTGTGTGTGTGTATGTGTGTGTATGCCTGTGTCTATGTCGGTGTCTGTGTGTATATATGTGTGTATATATACATGTATAAACATATATATATGTTATATATATAATATAAACCATATATATTCATATATATATACATATATATATATATATATATATATATATATATATATATGAATTTACAAAATTTATTTCCTTATGAATATAAATTATACACTGGTGGGAGATGATCTTCTCGTAACCCGAAGTAATTATTAATTTCCGATTTCTGATCATCTTTTAATATATATTTATGAGATCTGCACATCCAGGAATTAGCTCGAGAAAATTTAAGCGCGTTTTGTTTCTTGCCAAGCCAAATATTTTTGAATAATATAAAGCAAATAAAAAAAAAGCTTAAATTAAAAAAATAATAAAAATATTAGATATAATATATATGTTATCGGAAATTTTCCTTAGCAACTTTAGATGTATTAGCATTCTATATGAAATATGCAGCTATCGTATTTGCCTGCACTAGTTATTTATATTTACACAATTACCAAAAAAAATAACACAATCGGACACACACAAAAGTTAAATTCATGTTCTTTTCTCTTACTTCCCTCTCTAACCTGCTCAATCCATGTCTGTCGACTTGCTCCACAATCCCCAAAACATCAACATGAATTATCCCCAGAAACAAAACACGAACAGAACTAGAACCCAATTCTCCAACGTAGTCACTACTATTATGTCTTCTCTAACATCAGAGGTCTACGTTCCAACCTTTCAGAGATTGATACCTAATTGTATGAGACGAATTCCGACATATTGTTCTTAAGCGAAGCTGGCATAGCGTCGACCCTTTCCCTAGATGAGTTCATAACTAATGCATACTCTAACATAATATAAAAATCTGACCTCAAGATCGCCATGGGCAGGGAATATGAGCCTGCATTTAAGATGGCTTTCTGCGTGGAAGTAATATCTCCAGAGAAAACCCTAATTTACCTTATATGTGCTTCCGGGTTCATATGCTTACACCACTGCATTAACAGTTGCCCTCTATAGCCCCCAAAACAGCGGAGTTACTGTCTTTAAGAGCATATCTGAGAACATTTACAACATCCTGTCTGCTCATCTTTCGGCTAACACTCACATCTGTGGTGACTTCAATGTCCACAATGTGAAATGGCTAACCCACTCAAACAAGACGGATGATGAGCGGGGTTCTGCCATAAATTTTCCACAGCCTATGCCCTCACTCAGATTGGTCAGGAATCTACCCATGATCCCGCCACTAACAGCCAGTATTCAATCCTTCTAGACCTTTTCTCACAAATTCTCTTGAGCTATATTCATGTTCCGTTCTGTCACCTCTAAAATCTTCCAACCACTCGGTTGTATAAGTTAACATAAAAATGAAATGCAACCATTTCATGCATACCTCTCCACCGTAAGTATATCGATACTCTATCGCTGACTGGGATAGCTTCCGTACATTGTTGATATTTGATCTAAGTCTGCATTCCATGTTCAAAAAGATGTACTCTCTATATTATCAGACGTGACCGAATGGTTAATTGTAGGTAAAGAGCGATTCATACCATCAGAAAATCCAACAAATACTAACTGCCAGCCATGGTTCTCCCCAGAATGTGCTGCTGCCATCGCGCACAGAAATCACTTTTTTCCATAGCTACCAACGTAATGTACTTAGACTAAAGCTGGTTTCAGGACTGCAACCACCCACTGCCAAAAAGTAAAAACATGCAAGAGGGCTATATGTTCAGTCTGTTTAATTCAAAGTTGCTGAACAGCGACTTGGTTCCCATCAGTTTTGGTAAATAGCAAACAGAATCCTAAACAGAAGCGTGCGTCTATCAAAACAATCAACAATGAACCTGAGGTCATCTAGTCAGCATCAGAGAACGCCAAACTATTTGCCAAGAACTTTGCAGCTAATTCTACCCGATGCAACCAAGGTCATCAACTCCTCGTAGCTCATCCCATAAGAGACAACACGACATGCAACATACATATACCTGTGCGTGATGTCGCCAAGCTTAAAAAGACCATTAATTCAAGCAAAGCAACTGGCCCTGGTTTTATTCCAATTATAGTGTTTAAAAAACTTTAACCAGAAGTGACAAATCTGTTCAAGCGTTGTCTTAAATAGAACTGCTTCCCACAACCTGGAATACCTCATCAGTATATCCTGTATTAAAGAGTTCAGGTGACAAGTCATCTCCCTCTCAGTACATACCAATGTTTCCTGTGTGCCATGAGTAAGTTGCTGGAATCCATAATATATAAAGAAGTAGTCAACAAACTCAGCATTAAAAAACCCTCTTTATTGACATGCGATTTGGTTTCCGTTCTGCTAGATATACAGCAGATATGTCAACGGTTATATTTCATAGGATTAGTGAATCTCTTGACAAAAGCTCCCACTTCACAAGATTTCCAGCTACACGAAAACTGGAAATGTTTTTCCAATAATTAAAACATTTAAATAATAATAATTCAATTATTTCTCTCTGATTAGCTCATAAAAGTAGTGTTTGATGGGCTAAAATCAGAAGCCCACAGCACTAATGCTGGTGTCCACCAAGGAACCATTTGGGCTCAACTCTCTTCCTGATCTACATTAATGATCTCCAAAAACACATCATTAACTCATTCGTTGGCATCTATGCTGATGACACGAACATCTATAGCAATACATCAAAGGCCGTAAATGATAAATTCTCTCTGATTCTCTCTCCTCTAATTTTCAGTGCGTGGTACAATGGAACAAGAGGTGGCTGGTTGTTTTTAATGCACCTAATACCAAGATGTTATCTTTACATAATCAACGCTCTGACCCCTATCTGGCATCACTTGAAATAGGTGGATTTTTGTCTTGGGGAGGTTCGATGTTTTGGCAAGCTTCTTGGATTAAACTTTACTCCTGTTTTTAAAATGAAGAGGTACTTCAAATTTGTTGCTAAGCTCGCTGAAAAATCGTAGGATCCTACTACGCTCGAGAAGATATATGACTGCTGATTCAATTCTATAACTATATAAAAGCCAAGTACATCCACGGATGGAGTACTTCTGCAGTATTTGGGCAGAAGCTGCTAAAACAGCCTATCCTGGCTTTACAGGCTACAAAATAGACTTCATAGCCTAGTGGGGGATGCCCTTTTCTCTTCCCTGTAACTTCTCTCCCACAGAAGGGACGTTGCGAGCCTGCTTTAGTTTTACTTTATTTTCACAGAAAGTGCTCGTCTGAGCTCCAATGTGTGGCCCTCACTCGCCAACCTTTCACGAAATACACCCGTCTAGGTGAAACCACTGTCAGTAATTTTCCCCACTCTTTATCTGTGCCTAAATCAAAGGGTAGATTCCATGAACAAAGATTCTTTCTTAGAGGTGCACGGCTGCCTTTTTCCCACCTGACTAAAACTTGGATGTTTTCAAGTCCAACATAAACAAGTTCCTGATCAACCGCTGCCTACAGTAAGATACTTTATCAGATCCCCATTACTTACGATTACTACGACATTGTCCCATTGAGTACGCTACATGCAATAATCCTTATCGCCGACTGGCCTCCAGGCCTTGATATACAATAAAGATACACATGTATATATATATATATATATATATATATATATATATATATATATATATATGAACATATATATGAACATATACATGTATACATATGTGTGTAAGTGTGTGTGTGATTGATATGTATGTCAATTTTCACACTAATTATAGATATTTCTTTTACACTTATTGATTAGCAGCATAAACTCGTTCCTGATATCTCATTTCGTCTAAAAGTTTTCCTAAAAAATACTATTTTTATCTTTTAAAAATGTTATATTAAAATTATTTTTGATCAACATTATAAAAAAATGTATACACACACAAATGCGTATTGATATAGATTTATATATACATATGCACATATATATACATGCACATATATATGTATATGCATATATGTATATATATATACGTACACACATGTATATGTTCATATGCACAATTACTCATATGCATACATGTATACACACATCAATAAAACACATAAAATATAGAAATCAATGAATACATACAATTTACAAATACATGCACACATACATAATCAGGCGAAGATATATAAATGTATGTACAGATTTTGGTATATAGGGGTCTAAGAAATATGCATGTGTACAGCAAATACATAACTCTCACTCTCTCCCCACACACACATACACACACGCACACACACAAACACACACACACATATATATATATATATATATATATATATATATATATATATATATGTACATATATAGTACTATGAGGAAAATAAACACTTAGAGAAAAAGTGTTTTGTTATTTTTAAAAATTTATATTGACATATTTTATAATCGCTACACTGACCATGGTGCTGTTTCAGATAATTGCTTGGCAAAAACCAAAAGTCGGTCGCCAAGCGATGTAATGAAAGTATTTTTCAACGACGGCATTTAGTTATCAAGTGAAAGAAATGAAACATGTACATTTTTTATCATTTATTTATATAATAAAATGTTACAACGCTATATTTAAATTGTTTTTTTTTTACATAGGGGTAACCACTTATCAAGACCCGAGGAGCACTCAGGGATAAGGGTTATAGCGTGTACAGTAATCAATGAGATAGTATTGTACTAAGTATTGGGGGTTTTGGATAGTGTGACTTACTTACGGGAGTGGTTTGTCAGGAGTTTGTTTATGTTGGACTTCAAGACATCCAAGTTGTAGTCAGGTGGGAAACAGGCACGCGGCAGAGACTTCAACTGGCGTTCAGTACTAAGAAAGAAGCTGGAGGGGTTACATTAAGTGCCATTTTTACTCTCAATAGAGGTGATATTGGAAAAGAGAATATCGAGAATTAACAACACAAATAAGAAAAAAAAGGGGAAACAAGGACAACTGCCAATAAAAAAGGAACAGAAAATTAAAGAACAGAAAAAGAGGCCGTCATGATAACATTAGTATAAGCAATGGAAGTAATGAGCAGACATTTACAATCAACTTAGATTAAGAGTTTAGAGTTAACGTGTCAAAAGCGTGAGTATTGGAGAAACAAATAGAAGAGGAGAAAGAAATTGTTAAGACAGAAAGAAAGAAAGGCTCGGCGCAAATGGGAAGATATAGATAAATTAGCGTTTACGTTTTCCAGTGAAGAGCACTCACGCATGCCTGTAAGAAACCCAGTAGACATAAGTGTGTAAATAATGAAGAAAGCCTGTGACTAACTTAAGCATAGGTAATTAGGCTGTGTTTTCTAAAACATAAGCCATATTTATCACAATTAAGTAAATAATTTAAATTAAAATTTCCAGAAAATTAAATTAAAGACTCCAATAATTATACTACTACTACTACTACTACTACTACTACTACTACTCTTATTATTATTATTATTAATAATAATAATAATAATAATAATAATAATAATAATAATAATAATAATAATAATAATTCTGATTCCGTTTATCAAGTTCTCTCTGGAAAGGGATGGGATTCATTTCCATAATATTTCCCTTAATCCCGGCTTCAAACCAGGAGCTTCAAAGATCAAGGGTTTTTCTAAAGATGTTGTGGTACCTATAATTGCAAAGGTTTGAAGGCCGCCTAAACATCGGGGAGTTGGAGTTTTTTTATTTTTTTCAATTGTCCTTCCAGACGACTTGATACTACTCCTAATGTACCAACTACGACCGGGATTATTTGTGTTTTAACCCCGTGTATAGATCTTCGATAGATCTAATCCCACTCCAGAACTTCCTTGCATCTTTTGTATTTGGAGTACTTTTATTTTCCACCTGTTTACTACCATTTAATTTTTTATACAGCTGCGACTGATTGTCCCGGAAAAGGTTATTCTGCCGAAATGCAACACTTTTTCAAACAAAGCTCCTAATTTGCATACCCACCCGTGTGGACCTTCTCTTTCTACATTTTTAGAACATTAATCGTTCTTTTCTACAGCAATCTGTACCTCCTTTCAAGCTCGTCATTTGCTTTCTGTCCTAGTGTAACTCCCTTTCTTATTTCTTCGATTCTACCAATGTGTTTCTGCCACCGTTTAATACTTTCTTCAAGCCGCCTCTGCCAGTGTAGCCTATATCCTTCCTTTCTCCCTTTTTCTTCTGTAATAAGCCAAGACGATTCGCAATAACTTTTGACGCTGTATACAGAAGCCTGTTAAGTTCCTTAATCGATATGTTCTTTCTTATGATCATGTCAATTACCCCTTTAATTATTTTACCTCGTTTTTCACCTTCCGCTATCACGTCTCTTCATACTTGGAATCGCTATGATATCGTCTCTAAGAAGAACCTCTCCTAACTTCTGAAGTATTTATTTTTCTACAGAAGTCAAAGTTCGATGTTCATGAGCACTTCTCCATAAATCTGCTATTTTCAGTGGCTCCATTGTTTCAGAGTCAATGATCTCATCTGTGTTAGATCCTTCAAACTCTTTCTCATTACTTCCCCTAAACATGGGAGTCCATACCTCCTCAGTTGTCCGCCTCTCCTGATCGCTTACATTACCCTTCTGCACTTCCATTCATTCAGTTCTTTGATCAGAGCTAGTTTCCTCAATTTTACTTTCGATATTCATTTCGTTCCTAACCATCCATTCGATCTCTTCTCGCAATCACTGAAAGTAGGTTGTTATTTATAATTTGTTTTAACTGGGATACGGAACTCACGAAACTCTTGCTCCTCCTCCTCTCGATTCCCATTCTTCCTCCACTTTTCTGATATATCCACCAGATTTGGTATTTCCACTTCTTACAAAGCATTTCTACAGTACTCTTCTTTCCTCGTCCGTCCACGTTTATTTTTAACACTCCCTGTTTCTACTACCTTCGTGACTTGGGACCCTCTCTGACAATTCTCACTCCCCCTATATCCAGCCACATCCTCAGAATTTCGAACAGTTGTATGATGATGACAGGCCCCACCCTGTTGACCAGTGGGACACCTATCTGACGTGAGACCATCACAACATCTTCTAGCCTCATTCACATCGTTATTTTCAATATTTTAATTTAACATTCTCCCATAAATGGAGTTAGTTACACCACCACCGATAGTTTCATCGAGATATTATCTCTAGGAGGGTTCCCCACCAAGGTTAAAGATCCCCTCCATCACCAGCACTATTCCTCCATCACCAGCACTATTCCCATTACCACCACCAACAACAATAGAAATAAAACTTACAATGATAATGGCAACATTAATATCGGTAGCAATAATCTTAACAGCAAAAACAAAAATAGCAATGACAGCAAAAACCAACACCTACAATTACAGCTAAATTAATAATAAAAAAACATACCACCACAACCGGCACTACTACTAGTAATAATGTTAGTGATAATAATAACCAATAAAGTAAATTTCGTTTTTTTTTAATAATACTTATTATTATAATTTTAATGATAATGATAATAATAAAAATAAAAAAATAATAATAAGTAGAAGAATAACAATAATAATAATAATAATAATAATAATAAATATAATAATAATGATGATAATGATGATGATTAAAATGATTATAATAATAATGGTAATAATAATGATAATAATAATAATAATAATAATAATAATAATAATTTTAGAAAATGAAAAATAAAAGTGACAAACGAAAATAAACGAAGAGAAGAAATATCGTGATAGTGAAGAAATATCGTGATAGAATTTAGCGAATAATCTAAATAGTTCAGAAAGTATAATACATAATAAAAAAAGATGCAGTGTAAGTATAAGAATAAATTGATAAATAAAGCAACAGGAAAATAAAGAAAATAATATTTTTAAAAAAACATCAATATATTAATAGTCTCAAAAAAGAATTAGTAAGAACCTGAAATTTGTACAAAGTATAGCAATCGTAATAGCTTAAAAACATGTCTACATATACGAAAAATATAAAAATATCAATTAAATATATTAAGTTTAGGAAATAATAAAAAAATATGTATAATATTATGTAGAAGATAAGTTAAAATATACGGATAAAATAAGTGTTATAATAATGCTGAATTATTAGAATGACATAATAGGAGATAAATATTTAAATACAGAAGTAATTATTGAAGTGATGTCCAGGTTTTGAAGTGTGAAATACGTGAAGGCACAAACCTAATACAATCATAGATGTAGAAATAAATAATAAAGAATTTAGTTTAAAGTATTATAAATATTTAAATTATTTTTAATGAAAAATTTTTAAAATAAAAAAAAGTGTTTAAATTAAATTTAAAAAATCTAAGAAATCTAAAAATATTTTTAAAAAATACTAGTAATATTGAGTAACAATTAAAATAAAGGTTAACAAAGCTAAGAAGGGCTATCAACTGGGGTTTACGGAAGGCAAGGACAATCAAACTAACGAAAACTTAGGAAGACAAAAATCGTAAGAGATAGTAAATTAAGAAAAATTAGCAAGAGGATACTCCAAAGAGTCCATTACCCAATTTAATCTGCTTATGAAGTAAAGCTCTATGTAAAACCTCCTACAACAATTAGTAGGGTTGCTAGTATAAAACACAGCATATTTTTTCTTCAATCGAATTTGACTTTGAACATTTCTACCAGTAAATTACTATCAATATTTTCGAGAAGTTGATGGAGTTCACTTCAATTCTGTCTACATTAATATTATTAATTAGTAAAAACATATAGTGGAAGAACAACTGTTAAAACGGTTCGTTTTATGTATCCATGGACTTCCTTGACAAATCAGGAAATGACTGAATTAGTGACGCTGTACATCTTATATAATAAAACTAAGAATTTTGAAGAGAACACTAGATGCCTCAACAGACATGAACGTCTTATGGCAGTAAATAACTCTTGAAGCCCAAAATGTGAAAAATAAAAACAAAACATTTCTCAGTGTATTTAAAAGAATTAAATATAAATCTAATTCGAAGGTGTTGCATTTCCTAGACGTTTTCTGTGATGATAACACAATCATATGAACCATATTAAAAGGAAAATGGTAATCTATTATATGTTCTCCCTATGACCAATCATCCGAATCAGTGATTAAACATATCACGATTTTTTTTTAGAAAAAGACTTTCTGACAACTCATGAAGAAAAAAATACTTTCATAATAAAGCCCTTAAAAACAGTTTATTTAAGAAAACTCAAATAGTGTATATATCGATACATTATCAAAATAAAATAACTCTAAAAACGTGACAAGAAAGGTCATTTGTTTTCCCCCTCCGCAAACTCCTGGTTGAAACATACATATTGGAAAATGTCCTAATCCTATCTAAGTGCATGTTAAACCACGGAACATTATACGATTAAAAAACACACACTCTAAAACTAAGTTATAGTTGTAGTTATAACTTTGAGGAATTATAAAAACACACACAATAGTAAAATATTAAATAGCAACCAAGTGGCAAATATATCTGAACTCAATAATACTAGATCTTGTATTGTTTAAACAAGCCTGAACGCCCACTTGAACACAATTGCTTAGTCAAATCGGGTAGTATACACAGAAACTATCACTAGTGACGAACATCCCGTATATAAGTTAATACTATGTTGATATGGGTGGCAATATCTCCAAAGAGAGGTTCTCCAATCATAAATGTTCGTTTAATAATCAAAAATGCAAGAGCAAAACCTCACTAGTCACATCCTCTGGAAATTATAAAGAGCAGAACATAAGTCCTTTTGTTTAGGAAAACATAAGTCCTTTTCTTAGGAAAACAAGCGCATTCAAATCTCATAACTCGCTTTGCTATCTTTGAGCGATAAGCTGTTTATTTATAGATTCAAGGAAAGAGAGAACATCTCCTATAAAGAAATTGAATTGTATTAATTGTGAACGCTTTATATTCCAACTGCTGAGCCACTTTAATTGTTTTACATAACCTTAGGCTATCTTCATCTTGATTGCTAATTTCATTTTTACACTCACTTATTATGGAATCAAGTCTTAATTACTTGTAATTTCACAATGTAGGTATTGTTGCATAGCTTGTTTTCCTCAGATTTACTATCACTTACTCGTTTGACTTTCTTAGTGTAAGTGTTGTATGTTTGTTCTTTACTTTTCATAACGCAAAACAAGGAAATCCCTTCTAAGTTTTATTCCCTTTGTGTAAAGTGTAATATGTCTTTAAAAAAAAATGTTTTCAGCTTTCTTAGTTTTTTTAGATTTTTTTGTTAAATTATTAATAATGTTCGACGCTTTAAATTTCAGACATCATAGATATTTTAAGTTGATCATTCCTATATTGTAACTTTCTACATCTATGATTATATAATGCTTTAACACTTCTTTTTTGACCTCTTTTAACGAACATATAGTTCCATTAATATCATTGTATTTTTATTTTTATATCCTACGATGTCATTTTGATCATATGCCTACACATATACTCATCCATATATTCTAGTTTACTTTCTACTTAATAATCTAGATATTTTTATTACTTCCAAAATTTTATTTATAATTGCATATTTATTGTATCTTTATTTTTATTAAGCTATTACAATCACGAACGTTTTATCTCTATTTTTTGTTTATTTGCTATTTGTTTCCAAATTATTATTATTATTATTATTATTATTATTATTATTATTATTGCTATTATTATTATTATTTTTATTATTAATTTTATTATTATTATTATTATTATTATTATTATTATTATTATTATTATTATTATTGCTATTATTATTATTATTGGCTCAAAGGAGCTTTCACACAGGTCATAAAATGTATGCCATTTAGAACTTGCAATGTTTCCTGGAAGCTGAGTGAAATCTACTCCCCAGACCTCCATCACTCTCCATCTCCTTCGATAGCATTTGCAAATAAATTTGCGCCATCGCAACAGTCTCCCACCATTAATTTCTCGCAGGGAGCAACAATTGGTCTACGCGGGAATTTGAGTGGCACTAAAATCCACAAGGTCCTAGTCCTCTTCGGAGGTCTGATCAGCACTCTCTCCTCAATCATTCCACCCTCTTTGACTCTACTCGGCTATTTGGTATCCCACTTTTTGGGTCGGGGGGACGGTTATGAGACAAAGAGAAGAGGTGGGTTAATGGGATTTATAACTTGTCGATATGTAGCTTAAGTGTTCTTTGTCCCGCGTAACGCTTCTTCATTTATGGTATCTGCAGCAGTTTGTCTGGTCCACGGATGTGGTTCATGTGTATTAATCACCGCATTTACGGGTTTTTTTGTTTGTTTTTGTTTGCATAATTCCCAGTGTATTTCCCTCCCCACTTGGTCGTGCCTATTTTTTATATTCCGTTTCAGGCAATTTGCCGCATTTACTTACTATATGGTTTATCGTTTTTACACAGACTGTATTTGCTGTTTTCTTGTGTTTTATCAATTAGTTAGTTCTTATCGAATTATCTTGTGCTGAAGTTATTAGGGCTTTAGTTTCTCGGTTTATGTGTGTCATTTTCGCACCCATGTTCAAGTGTTTTCGTTGATCTAATCTTTTTTCATTCTCATGAGTCTTCCATGTAGCAATTTCTCTTCACATTTCTCTTTTCTCGTTTTGTCCTTTGCCTCTCTGCTTTGTTTTGTTGATTTTTTTCCATGTCCCTTGCTGCCATAATTATCCTTCAAGTGTTTTGCCTGATGAATTTTTCTAGAGTGTGTGTCATTCACACAGTTGTCTATTCTTCTCCCGCCGTGGCTCCTTTGCACGTAGAGTCTGTCAATATCGTCCTTTGGGTGTAGTACACTGTGCATGGTAATGGGTTTTCGGGTCTTCTGATCGAGGTGTATTTGTTCTTCTTTTGTTCACCGTAAAAACGGTTCAGAGTATATTACTAGTGATACTGCCTATATATATATATATATATATATATATATATATATATATATATATATATTCAAAGTGATGGTTGTGTAGTTCCAACGAGAGAAAAAATGTATATTTAAAAGAGTGTAGCCATCAACAATTGTGGGTTTTTTTAAAATGTTTTCATCATATTTTTATTTTAAAATATTTTTATAACGCGTTTCGAGCTTTGGGTGTGCTCTCTTCAGATAGTTTCGTAAAAAGTTTTTCTTTAAAATGGGAGTTTGTAGAATTGCCTCCGCTGATATTAAATATGTTTTTCCGAGTGATCTTCAGACATTCTGTTGTTGTTGGTGTTCAGACATTCTGTCTCCAACTGTAAGTGTTCAGTGTCCGGTCAAAGTTGTTTTCAAGGAGTGTGTTTTAGTCCATATGGTGAAGGTTTTTATTGTTTTTTTAGGGTTCTTTTTAAAGACTTTCTTTCCCCATGTATAGCATACACTCACACACAATAACACACGCATACATATACATTCATGTACATGTACACATGCACACGCACGCAAGCACACACACATACACACATGTACACAGATAGAAATATATGAAGGAGCATACATATATACATATACACATACCCACCTACACACTCACACACGTACTCGCATACATCCACCGCTAACAATTATTTTTATTTTTTTATTTTATATATATATATACATATATATATATATATATATTACATACATATATATACATATATATATATATATATTTGTTTTTTTTTTGTTTTTTCCCTTCCAAAACACGCATGTATACATGCGCTTAATCATTCAGACATTCGTACACGCACCCACACACACACAAGTAAGATGGAGAATAGGTAGAAGACATATATACACACACACATATATATGTACACACATATATGTATGTGCACATACACTTACAGACATCCACATACTATGTGGGCACATACACATGCACACACACAGACATATGCAGGGGCTCACACATACGCGTATATCCATATCCACACGAACACATTTACCCACTCATACACGTGCATACATATGTATATATATACATATACACACACATACATACGGATGTGTATACACTCATCCACCCATATATATATATGGGCACATGCACTCACAATCACACACACACACATACATATGCATACATCCCACCTTATGTATATATTGGTTGAAGTTTCCTTTCCAATCCAAGCACATATGCATACATGGATTCGGTCACCCAAACATAAGTGCACGTACACACACAAACAAGATGTAGCATAGATAACATATGATATATACATATACACGCACGCATACACAATCACATGTGCACACCCACGCACACACACATATACACACGCACACACGCGCGCACATACCCATACATACGTTTAATTTCTAGTTGTTTGTTTAGTTAAGAGAAATGGTACTGTACTGGGTATGGGCGCGCGCACCCGCGAAAGCTGGCGTGTGCCTTATTGTGCTTTTTTTGTTGTTTCGTGTGTGAGGGTGCACACCCACCCAAGCATGCATGCGTGTAAGTGTATTTTGTGTTTTGCCTATTTATGTGTATAATTATGGAGAGATATTTAAGGCGGGGTTAAACTTTGCTATGAAATTTTTTTCTAGTGTTAGCAAGTAGAAGTAGTTGTCAGTTTGGAAGATGGGCATTATCTCGAATCTGCCTCCACTGCATGTGTGCATATGTTGTGATACATATAGGTGTCTATTTTCCGCGATTTTGATGTTGGATCGGTGTAGGGCTACTCTATTACTAAGGATTTTTGAAAGCGCCTATATAGGATTTATCGCATGCTGGAAATTTTATTACATAGATCACGTTTTTTGATGTGCAACCCAGGTTTTTTTAAAATTTTGAATGTGTGTATGGGGTTCGTAAATGTGTATGTGTTTCCCTCTAATATTATGTTGCAGACTCCACATCGTTGTTCGTTGCATTTTGTGACTCCTTTTGTTGCGTCTTGATAGAGTTAGGATGAGGTAAGAATGCGTTTTAGGTTTTTGGGTTGGCGTTTGCTTTTTATTATTTTTGCTGTTTTAAGGAAGTTGTTTAGTTTGCTGTTTTGGTTAAGTAGGACGAGGTTTTTCGTTATCTCTGTGAAAAGCTCTGGGTTGTTTGTGTTGTGTGTGGAGACGTATGTAATCTGAAAGATTAAGCGCATGTATACGTGCGTGTTTTGGAAGGGAAAATATATATATATATATGTATATATATGTATGTAATATATATATATATATATATATATAAAATAAAAAATAAAAATAATTGTTAGCGGTGGATGTATGCGAGTACGTGTGTGAGTGTGTAGGTGGGTATGTGTATATGTATATATGTATGCTCCTTCATATATTTCTATGTGTGTACATGTGTGTATGTGTGTGTACCTGCGTGCGTGTGCATGTGTACATATACATGAATGTATATGTATGCGTGTGTGATTTTGTGTGAGTGTATGCTATACATGGGGAAAAATAGTCTTTAAAAAGAACCCTAAAAAAAACAATAAAAACCTTCACCATATGGACTAAAAAACCTCTTTGAAAACAATTTGACCGGACACTGAACACTTACAGTAAGAGACAGACTGTCTGAACACCAACAACAACAGAATGTCTGAACATCACTCGGAAAAAAACATATTTACTATCAGCGGAGGCAATTCTACAAAGTCCCATTTTAAAGAAAAACTTTTTACGAAACTATCTGAAGAGAGCACACCCAAAGCTCAAAACGCGGTTTAAAAATATTTTAAAATAAAAATATGACGAAAATCTTTAAAAAAAAACCACAATTGTTGATGGCTACACTCTTTTAAATATATATATATATATATATATATATATATATATATATATATATATATATATATATATATATATACATACCTTTTATTAGGTTTCTGCTAGATAATTTTGTTTTCTAGAATACCCTAGGTCTCCTGAGGTATTCTTTCAAATTTATACTTCCATGTCTGTTTCTTTGATGGGGTCTGCTTCCAGGATTTTGAGTTTGCTGTTCCTCTAGTGTGCTCATTTCCGTTTTGTTGGGTACTTCTGTGTTTGTGTGGTTGCCAGTTTTCTCTTTTTTATAAATATAAGTGCGCACTTTGCAATTAGAAATTTCATTTGGATAACCTGGATGAGATCCTGGTAGTGTTAATTAATCTATCAAGTTCCTTTGCGGTCCTTGCAAAAGGCTTCAAATCCTCCATGTACATCAGCCGGCCCATTTTTTCTCTCCATCAGGCTTTTCAGTTTCTCAGAATACTGTTCAGGGGCGTCATGGCTACGATGAAGAGTAATGCTGATAATGAGTTTCCTTGGAAGATCCCTCTTTGTATGTTTATTTCTGTTATGTGTTGTTTTTTTCCGCTGCCAATTCCAGTTCCTTTTCTCAATGCATTTCCTATAACGGAGATGATTCCATTTTCCTTGTTCTCATTGCATTTTCTATTACGATAATCATCCCGCTTGGTATTTTATACATTATTATCATTATTATTACTATTATTATTATTATTATTATTATTATTATTATTATTATTATTGATTGACATGGATCTTTCACACAAGTCAACAAACGATCTGATTGGAGACCTGTAGTGTTCTCTGGAAGATGGGAGACAACAAGTCTCTCCAGATGTCCAGCTCTCTCCTCCTCCTTTGATAGCATTTGCAAATAAATTTGTCATCATCACAACAGCCTCTTACCATAGATTTCTCGCTGGCAGTGGTCATTGGTTTATACTGGAATGTGAGTGGCAGTAAGCCTCCGTTAGATCCTAGTTCTCTTCGCACTTGTTCGGCGGAGGTCTGGCCAATGCCATCTCCTCGGTCTTGCCATCTTTCTTGATCCTTCTCGGCTCTTTGGTATCACTTTTCTATTGGGGGGACACGATAGTGAAACAATGGAGTGGGTGCATGATGGGGGTGTAGAGCATATAGATCTTCAGCTTCAGTGTTCTTTATTCCTTGTAACGCTTCTTTGTTATATTGTCCTGTGCTGTTCTCCGCATGCAAGGTTTTTCCTTAATATTTCAGCAGTTTTCATTATCGTTAAGCGTTGTATTTTTGTCAGCTATTCCTCTGATTCCAATTTCTGCAATTCTTTGTTTCCATGTTTTTCGGAATTATTCCTAGTGTTCCTACTATTATAGGTACTATGTTGTATTTTCTTCATCATCAAAATCAATTTTAACTCTCTGGCTAGTTCTGTGTATTTGCTTCGTTTCTCCTTTTCTTTCATACTAACCCTGTGGTCAGCTGAGACAGCAAAGTCTACGATTTGACAGAATTTCTCTTTCTTGTTAATTATTACGACATTTTGTCTTCTTGCTTGGATGGGTTTGTCCGTCTGTATGTCCATGTCCCATAGGATTTTGTGGTTCTCGTTTTCGAGTGCTGTTGAGGGTTTATACTTGTACCATTTTTCTGTAGGCTCAAAATGCAGCTGTTTGCACAATTCCCAGTGCACCGCCGTCCGCACGTGGTCATGACTGCTTTTGTAATCCTTTTGGGGCAGTTAGCTGCATTCACTTATTATATGTTTTATAGTTTCGTCTCTTTGTCCACATAGTCTGCATTTGCTGTTTTATTGTGTTTTATTGATCCTTACATTGATATGGTTGGTTCTTATCGAGTTATCTTGTGCTGAAGTTATTAGAGATTCAGTTTCTCGGTTTATATGCCCTTTTCGCATGCATGTACAGGTGTTTTCGTTATTCTCATCTTTTGTCATTCTCATGAATCTTCCGTGGAGTTGTTTTTCTTCCCAGTTCTCTTTTCTCGTTTTATTTTTCGTATTTCTGTTTTCTGTTTTGTTAATTTTCTCCGTGTATCTCGTTGCCATATTTATCCTTTCAGTTTTTTGCATTATGTATTTTTTCTAGTTATTTTTTGCGTACTTCACACATTTTTCTATAGAGATCAGTCCTCTTCAGCCTTCTTTCCTTTTCACGTAGAGTCTGTCAATATCGCTTTTTGGGTGTAGTGCACTATGCATGGTCATGAGTTTCCTGGTTTTCTGGTTGAGCTGTCTCAGTTCATCTTTTGACCATCCTTTAAACGGCCCAGAGTATCTCACTAGTCACACTGCCTATGTATTTATACCTTTTATTAGGTTCATGCTATATAATTTGGTATCCAGGAGATTTCTTCTTCTCCTGGAGTATTCATTTCCAATTTTTATCCAAGTATTTATAGTCGTCTTGTTCTCCTAGTGCCCTCATTTCTGCTTGGTTGAGTAGTTCCATAACTTCTTTCGTTTCCAGTTTTTCCTTTTTTATAACTTGCAGTGCGCACTTTTTCATTCCAAATGACATGTGTATATTTTTGCTGAAGATCCTGGTAGTGTTAATTAGTGTCACTATCTCATTTACGGTCCTTGCAAAAAGTTTCGGATCGTCCATATACATCAGGTGGTTAATTTTTTTCCTCTGTATTGGGGAACTGTTATCCGGTTATGCACTTTCTCAGAATACTATTCAAGGGAATCATGGCTATAATGAACAGTCATTTTGGCTATGATGGACAGTAGTGGTTATAATTAGTCTCCTTGGAAGATGCCTCTTTGTATGTACATTTCTGTTATGTGTTGTCCATAAGCTGTCAGTTCCAGCCTCCATGTTTTCATTGCATTTTCTATTACCTTAGTGACCCCGCTTGGTATTTCATACATTTTTAGGCACTCTATTATCCATGCTTGGGGATCCTGCCGTATGTTTTTTTGTAGTCGATCCATGCTATGGCTAAATTTTTACTCCTCCTCCTTTTTACCTCCTTTAGGATCTTTTGATCTACATACAGCAAACCATGTGTTCCCCTTTTCCCTTTTTGGCTTCTTTTCTGACCCTCGGGGATGAGTCAACGGTTATTCAGAGAGTGGTAGATTTGTTCCCTTATGTGTTCTGTCAGTATCTTCCACATGGTGGGTACGCACGTGATTGACCTATAATTAACCAATAATATTTATTCTCTGGCTCTTAACTGGGTTCTTGTCTAATGGGGGGTCACTTTTTTCGTTGATATTTTGGAAAGTCATTCCCGCTATTCGATTGGTAAGCGTTTATTTACGCCTACGTGACTTCGGGTTTGGCGATGGGCGCAATAGCAATAACGGCATGTTTTTTACGATCGTTCCTCCATCGCGGTAGAGATTCGAGACTTCCTGCCTACTACCACTTTTGTTTTTGCTCAACAAAATCCTCCGAAAACCTGGCCAACGCCGGGCACCCAGGCTAGTCTATGATATTAAGTCTCTTTAAATCTATGTATGTATATATGTATGCGTCTCTCGCAAAAACTTTCGAGAGAGGCGACAGATTTTGACAAGAATGGTATGATTTTAGAGCGCGACCCTTCCGACTGCAAATATCGAAACATTGTGTAAACAATAATTCTCTCCCCATAAATCAGACACTTTTCTCCATGAAGATATCTTTTTTCCAATATTTTCGAAATTCATCGTCTCTTTTCGATTGTCTAGCCTTGATTTAAACGTACGTGACTTATTTTTGTCCAACGGACGCAACAGATAACGTGTCACTTTTATTTTTAACTTTCTATTCCTCCTTCGCGGCACGGGTTCGAACCTGCCTGACTAATCCCACGTTTTTTGGTGCTCGCATTTTTTTTTCTTTTTTTTTTCTCGCCCAAAACCCTTAAACATGCATCCATTTTATTTTTCGCTTTTACGTCACGGATACTAGCCTGTCTGTTTACTACACCCTTCTTAATTTTTGTTTTTATGCTCAAAACGCGCCTATAAAGACCCGGGCAACGCCTGGCACACAGATTAGTAATCTATATAAAACTAAAATCATTAAAATGTTAGATTGAGTAGTGGACTTTCGGTCAGCGCCCAAGTTGTGGATAACTTGACAAAGACTAAAGTTACTTCTCATGCAAGAGGAGAACTATTTATGGCACAATGGGAGATTCCATTGTGTACACATGGACCAGCCTATTCTTTGGATTGTGATTGGCTGAATCACCTGATTGGATATGCTTGTACATAAATACAAGCCCTCAGTCCAGCTCAATCTGGTGTCTGTCTTGTGCATAAGCTGGACCCTTGGTAAGTGTTGCTGCTATTATTATTATTATTATTGTTGTTGTGTTTTATTGACTAACACAGTTCTTTTGATTATTCTACAATCTATATTAGATTGCCATTTACTATATTTATGGAGACAATATTTAGATAAAGTAATAATATATTATAGGGCTATAATTTCTAGCGAAGTAAAGTGTAACTAAACATAAAATAAAAGCGCCAATACTTGCATTGGGTTTTAGAATACTCTATTATATTGAAGTGTACAGGGAATGTCTTATATATAGTAGCAAGAAAGAATATATGAATAGTATGTTATCGCACGCTTATTATGAATAGGACTTTTCATGGAAAACAATTATTGGATATAGTATTAAATGCACCATCGTACTAAAACAGCTTGCGAAGAAGGATGTAATTAAAGAAAACTTAGCGTGCTACACTGTATTGAACGTGTAATATTTTATTAAATTCCGAACGCAAAGTTCATAATAAAATAAAGAGGCTACAAATATGCTTCCGTTGATGTAAAGCGAAGTTTCCGCTGCTGAAAAAATGGTTTTAATATTATTGGCCTAGAAAACCGGATTTAGGTGCATGTTGCAATGGCGTGATGTAAAATGAAAGCGAATGCGGTTCTTTGTTAAAGAGAATAATCGACAAAGAAATGTCGACGAATCTGAATGTATGTAATGATATCTGATTATAAAATAAAGTTAATAAAAGATTATTGATTATTATTGTGCTTCCGCGTTCGGTCTTTTATCCTCCTTCTAAAGATTTCTACAGAATATGACAATGTTGATTCTATGATTACATTTAAATGCTGGGGATATCATAATGCTTCTATCTTTATTAACTGCGGTGAAATGCATTTCGTTCGTATATGTTATACCCGGCGACTTTATTAACATAAATTAATTAAAGTCCACTTTAAACAACCTCTAAATGTTATTTTAATCAGTATCGTGAGCAAGTAAAAACGAAAGGGATAAGAAACAGGAAGTATATGTTCCTGTTTTTATTTTTAATACACCTTGTTGTGTGTATAACTTAATTGTGTTTTAAAAATATTTTTACCAAATTCGATTGGCTTATTTAAATACAGTTCGAATTATAATCCATGGGCAGTTAAAATATGCGATTGTTTCTCACTAGATTAAAAAGAGAAATGCGGGTATTGGATTTGAATATGTAAGCTTATAATCAATGATATATCTTATTTTTATATCTGTTGGGCATTGAGAGTGTCTAAATAGCATACACGTCAGCGAGGATAGTAAACTACTCATTTAAACGTTGCGTCAGACAAAAGATACGAAATGTAGGTTTTCTGAAAAAAAAGTGATGTGTGAATAAAAATAAATCGGCGATAATGAGTGAAGTAAAATGCACAGATCTGATAGGGTGCATCAATGCATTTCTTCTATTCGTTTCTACAAATATTGTTGTATAAAGGAATCAGAAAATAACAAAACTGCTACTTATATCATATAAATAAGAGCGTTGACTGAGACATAAATTAACAGATATATTTACGGGATATAAATGCGACTATGCACTATGCAACATGATGTGCCATGTCGATTTTCTGTTTTCCGCTTTGCACCGGTAGATAAAATTCATTGTGTTCTAAAAGAAATGCCATTTAAATATCTTAGACCCTGTCGAAATTTCTATGTAAACTTTGATTATCAGTTGGCAAATCAACTATATATATATATATATATATATATATATATATATATATATGTGTGTGTGTGTGTGTGTGTGTGTGTATAGGTATGTATATATACAGACACATATATACGCATATATATATGTATGTATATATACACACATATATATGTACATGTATGCATCTATATATACCCATATATATATATATATATATATATATATATACGTACATATATATAAGTAGATATATACATATATATATATGTGTATATATATATATATATATATATATATATATATATATATATATACATATGTTTCGATATTGGATTTAGTAAAAATAATTTCTAAATATGTATATATTATAGTAGTTTAGACATAACTAGAGGATATCACGGTAACTATGAGTATGTATATAAACCCAAAGCGACAGCTTCTTATGATATAGGTTATAAAATATTTAAAAAAATTACATTAATCTCCAGCGTTAGTCCAATAAATACACGCTAAATCTGTCAGCATTTCATAATGATTTACATCTGTCTCGAGTAAGAGACTACTTTAACACAAGTTTTTATTGGAAAACTGCTCTCATTTTAACTCTCGTTCCGTACTCTGCTCTGACTTCGCACGGGGTCCCCGAAGAACTGTTTATGTTTTGGCTGAATCACTAACTTAATATATTCTTAGATGTACCAGCCTTTGCCAAATCAAATATTAATCTTTTATTTTCACATATCTTTTAACATATAAAATATTGTTAATTATCTTGAAATTATTTTCAAGATCAGTAATTTGTACAATTTGTTTATTTTAATTATTTTGCGGACTATTATCCTCACTTTCTAGTTGTTGTTTCACGACGTTTTGACCAATTATTCCTCTGGCTTTCATCATGGGGTAAACCCCGACGGGGCAGGAATGTCGAATCTCAACCGCATTGATATAGTCGTTTCACGAGGGTTTGACCGACTCATCCTCTGACCGACATTGCGTGGGAGTGAAACCGCTACCTTAAGACAATGCTCGCAAGGAACCGCAGATAGTCCGCATCTCTATCCATTGTGCCACGATCCTCGAAGGGCAATCACGGTTGGATCTTTGGTTGCACATGTTTTTATTCGTTCGTCCGTACCGAATGGTATATTATTGAATTAATTTGGAATTATTTTGAGACGAAACATTTGAACTATTAATTTTATTTAAATTATGTTACATTCCTCAATTTTTAATTTGCTCTTTTCCGACTGTCCCTAGTTTCAACAGGTTTTGTGGAGAAGATAAGTACTGGTCAGTAAAAAGAAGAGAAAAATTAAAAGTGGCAAAGAATGATAAATATGTCAGACACACACACACACTCTCTCTCTCTCTCTCTCTCTCTCTCTCTCTCTCTCTATATATATATATATATATATATATATATATATATATATATATACAGTGATGATCATATTTATTGGCACGGTAAAATAAAAGTTAAATTTTGTCTAATAAATTCTAAAAAAGGGATTAAATTAAAGAAAATAACAAAGTATATTATGTATTTTTAACTGGCCTTTCCGATGCAGCAATCGGATTTTAGAAAAAATAAATAACAAAGGAACAACAAACATAATTGCAAAAAACCCTTGTTCAAAATTATTGGCACGGCTTTGTTTTTCTTTTAGTATCAGTATAATATCAATCAATTTCCGGTTTACGTGCTTTCTGAACTTTTTTATAGCCATATTATGCTTGTTTAACGCTAATTCAGTGAATAATTTTTTTTCAGATAATTTTTAGATAGCGATTTATTTAAACTATTATAAGTGACTAAATTATAATTTTCAATCGCCATGGTTAAAACTAAGGAACACAGCGAAGACTTCAGGAAGCTTGTTGTAGCATGCCATACCAATGGGGAGGGCTATGATAAGATTTCAAAGAAGCTAAACCTTCCCAAATCCACTGTTAGAGCCATAATAAACAAGTTCAAATCGCAAGGCCACGTTATGAGTTTAGAGGGTAGAGGGAGAAAAAGGATTATTTCCCCAAGAGATGAACGGAAAATTGTTCGACAAGTAAAACAAAACCCAAGGATCTCTGTTGGGGAGATTGTTGATGAACAGAGCACCTCTGGAGTGAATGTACCTCGACATACAGTTGGTAGAGTTTTGAAGAGAGCTGGTTTAAAAGCATGTCGTCCGAGAAAGACTCCCTTATTGAAGCCTATGCACCTGAAAGCAAGGCTAGTCTTTGCAAAACGTCATATTGATAAATATGTTGCATTCTGGAAACGTGTTCTATGGACTGACGAAACGAAAATAGAGTTATTTGGCCATAATAAAGTGTTTTATATTTACAGAAAATCTGGCGAAGCTTTCCTGCCTAAGAACACCATACCCACAGTGAAGCACGGTGGAGGAAGTTTGATGTTTTGGGGATCCTTTGCTGCCTCTGGACCAGGACGACTTGTTAAGGTCACAGGTAGCATAAAAAAGGAAGAGTATGCTAAAATATTGGATGAAAACCTGAAAGACTCTGCTAAAGAGCTCTCACTTGGTCGTCGTTGGTGTTTCATGCAAGATAATGACCCAAAGCATTCGGCTAAACTGACTAAGAAATGGCTTGAGGGCAATGATATTAATGTTTTGGAGTGGCCATCACAAAGCCCAGACCTTAATCCAATTGAAAATTTAGGGAGAACATTAAAATTGAGGGTAATGCAAAGGAAGCCTAAGAATCTTATTCAATTGGAGGATTATTGTCAGGAAGAGTGGGCTAAAATTACTACTGAAGAGTGCAACAACTTGGTTGTAAACTATGAAAAGCGACTGAGGAAGGTAATCAAGGCCAAAGGCTATACAATTGATTATTAAATAAATCGTGCCAATAATTTTGAACAAGGGTTTTTTTGCAATTATGTTTGTTGTTCCTTTGTTATTTATTTTTTCTAAAATCCGATTGCTGCATCGGAAAGGCCAGTTAAAAATACATAATATACTTTGTTATTTTCTTTTATTTAATCCCTTTTTTAGAATTTATTAGACAAAATTTAACTTTTATTTTACCGTGCCAATAAATATGATCATCACTGTATATATATATATATATATATATATATATATATATATATATATATATATATGTGTATATATATATATATATATATATATATATAAAGTATTAGCGTCAGTGTGTGTGTGTGTACACCTCTTTTATTACCCACCCACTAAAAGGATCATGACCAAATTTGGCACGAGGATAATCCCCCATTTATTATTGTGCACAGCATTTTCCAAGGTAAACACCTAAGGAAAAAGTCATAGATTATACTTATATTATCCTAAAGAGCACTCCACTTGACCGATCATAACGATATTTGATAAGACGATGGTCGCCGATCGAGGGATTATGCACATATTTTCTAATGTCAAGGTGCAAGATAGTAAGTTTGGTGCGGCTGTTTATAAGCTCTCCCATATAGGGTTGTGCACACCAAGTTCAATTAGCAATTATTCCAGGGGATCCAGCGCGCCGGCAAAACTCTTTGAGAATTAGAATGGATCACGCCTTTTCCCCTCTATCCCCTCAATCAATCTATATGAAATTGGACATGGCAATGGACACTAAAATGGGCGAACATTTATTGCACTGTATCCGTTAACATTGACCTTAGAAATTAATGCTGCAAAAACAATGTAATAAACCATTAAGGCCACTTATTCTTCGATGCTTGTAATTATTTGGGAAATTTTTATGTGATACTTAAAGTATCACCTTAAGTTAAGTAAAGAAATTAGGAAACAAAAAAAAAAACGTTACGTGAGTTCAAATAAGAAGCCCAAAGACGGAAGAATGAATCAGAAACTGAACGAATACTTCGCCTCTCTCAAACGCGGTAGCGAGAAGCTGCAATAGAAAGAGAGAGAAAGAGAAAGAGAGAGAGTATTATGTGCCCAAGCAAATGGTAGAAAAAGAGGCAGTATAAAAACAAATGACTGCGTTTTGCTAAGAAACATAAAATCTCTATAGAAAAAAGAATTGCGCTACGACAAGAATAACTCTCCCTCTAAAGCTGAGATAGAGAAAATTGGAAAATTATGTGAACATTTCTCAGCTGTGAGATTTAAAGAAGATACCTCTGGTTGTTGTTGGTCTTCTGGGGAGGTTGCGCTTGATAGCTTTGAACCACTTTTTCAGTTGCTACAATATAAACAAAGGTCCTATATCTTAAGGGTCCATGCAAAATCTACACAATTACAACAACTGTTAATGCATAACTATTTGGTCATAAAAATGCAGCCATACACGGGTGGAATCCTTCATTTAGAATTCAAGGTAAGTTTTTCCAAAACATTATCTATCTTGTAGCAACGTGACAGTAGATTAAATCAAGGCATTCTATGAATGTGACGAATGGTAACTGAAGTTTTTACCTGAGAATAACAGACTAAGTTGCCAACTGCAAACAACAGATGAAGAAAATTAGAAATAAAAATTTTAAATTAGATGGGAAGTTGATGAGGGAAAATTTGAAGCCGAAAGGGGAGAACCCGCGGCAATTTCATGCTCCAAAAATAACTCAGGACATGTGAATATAAATGGAAAACGAATGGACAGCAAACCGATTTATTGCCTTGCGTTTACAACTTTATATTGAAAAGCATCTCAAAACCATATAACTTATAGGATGCATTTATGCACTGTACAGAGTAGTCTAATGTGAGTAAAGTATTTTTTCATTAATTTGAGAAGACTGCGAGGAGTGTGTCGGTCCAATTGATAAAAACTAAAAGCAAAACAAAACAAAACAAAAAATGGTTTCAAATTTGGTCGGACGTTGATTGCGTCTTGTCAGTTGACCAGAATGATACCATGTGAGTAAAGTATTTTTTTCATTAATTTGAGAAGACTGCGAGGGGCGTGTCAGTCCAATTGATAAAAACTAAAAGCAAAGCAAAACAAAACAAACACGTTTTTTTTTCAAATTTGGTTGAACGTCGATTGCGTCTTGTCGGTTGACCAGCGTAGTCTCATGTGAGTAAAGGATGTTTTCATTAATTTGAGAAGACTTCGAGGAGCATATCGGTCCAAAAGACAAAAACTAAAAGCAATATATATATATATATATATATATATATATATATATATATATATATATATATATATATATATATATATATTCAAATTTAATTGGATGTCGATTGCGTTATACCAGTTAAACGGAATAATCTCATGTGAGTAAATGATGTTATTTTATTTTTTAAATTTTTATGGATTTATTTATTTTTATTGTTTTTTTCATTACACCAAAAATTATGTGAAGAGCATACCGATCCTGGTGATACAAAGTAGGTGAATCTCCGCAAATGTCAACCTTACGTCATAGCTCGTGCGAAAGTTACAACAGTATAGGATTGCCTTAACAGGCTATACCGTCTCATGAAAGAAACACTCACACCAGACCTAACTCGTAGCAGAAATGGGTATTAGTCTACGGTAATAAGTTAGGGCCACTCATAATGGAAGACTGAACTGGTAAATAGACCCTGGTAACGTCATGGGGAGCAGCATGACAGTTATGCGTCCTGCCAGAAGAACTAAAGACTCAGTCAATGGCAGGGCACAAAAGACACTGACCGGAACAATCATTAAGAGATCAACGATCAGGTTCAACTAGTCAAATTGAGAAATTACTGCGATTCGCCTGTAGACGTAGCTCACATAGGTGATATTATCCGAGATTTCGAAAGATTCAATATGACTCTAAATGAAACCAGAATTCGATATCGCAGCGACAGCCACATGGGTAACCAAGGATTGCTACTTGGTGTGCCGGCAATGACCACAGCTATCGAGAAGTTTACTATAGAACCAAAACCTAAGCTAGCAAAATGTAGACATACCATCAAAATATCCACCTTTAATGTACGGACACTTCAACCCACATCTCAAATATCAGAACTTGTTGCTTCATCCAAAGAACACGATATCGATATTGTGTGAATTGAAGAGCACCGCCTCTTCCAGAACGACATGGACATAAAGTATCATGAAATTGGTAATAGCTGGACACTAGTATCAGCGTCAGAGTTTAAAAATTCCACAAATAGTACCGTTGGGGGAGTAGGACTTCTGCTTAGCCCTCGAGCATTGAAACCATTGAAAAGTGCTGAGAAGATAACACAAAGGATAATTCTTACTACCTTCAATGGTAATCCTTCTACTACTGTTATTTTTTGCAACAACCCTGCCAACGTCAGTGACAAGCAAGAGATCCTGATGGTCTACGATGGATTTTAAAGAATAGTGCGCTCAATCCCCAAACATAATTTATTCGTTATCGGAGGTGACATGAATGCACATATAGGACGGGAAAACAACAACCATATGTTCTCTTTCCATGACAGAACAAACCGAAATGGTGAGTATCTATTAACTTTTTCTCATTGAAAACAACCTGCAATCCATGAATACCCGTTTTCAGAAAAGACCCGGTAAGCTCTGGACCCATCAATCCCCAAATGGAGACAAGGCACAACTGGACTATCTTTTAATGAATAAGAAGTGGATCAATACTTGTCATAACTGTGAAGCTTATAGCAGTTTCTGTGGTGTGTCTGATAATCATAGGATTGTAACCTCTAAGTTGAAGTTAAGCCTACAAGCGAACAAAACTAAAAAGTCATCTAGACACTCCTACAACTAGTCAACGTTGTCAAATGACAATCAGATCAAACAGAGATTCATCTTCAAACTGCGAAACAGATTTGATGCTTTTCAAGCAAAAGAGCAGGAACCCACTGCTAATACCACCTATAAAAACTTCGTTAGATGGCACCAAAAGCCACAAAGAAGTGGGTACCTCTGAAGCCAAAGGTAAAGCGAAAAGTATCGTGGGAAAATGATAAAATAATATTAAAACTTGAAAAGTAAAAAAAAACAGAATCAAAAAGTAATATAAATACCCCACTCGACAGAATACAAAATTAAGGAAGCAGGCCTTCAAGAGCTTAGTATGATGTAGCTGTCAGAACAACAGAAGTACGTTTTAGAATAAATACATCGAATCCCGAATGCAGCAGATAACACACAATCCTATCTGGCTTGGCAAGTATTAAATGAGATATAAAGGTAAACACTCCGGAAAATGCATGTTCGAAATGGATAGCACATTTTGAAAAGCTACCCCGAAACAAACCAGAAGTAACAGACCAACCAATTCAACCGATTGTTGTACAGGGACTCGATATTGAGAATGATGATTTTACAATGAAGGAACTTCTAAATGTACTAAAGAAGACTAAGAATCGTAAAGCTGCAGACTTAGATAACATACCTTCTGAAGTATGGTAAGGTGGTTAAAATGACATACTTCTAAATTCATACAATTCTGTATATAATCAACAAAATATTAAGATATGGAGGGAAGGATGCATACTTCCCTTCTCCAAGAAAGGTGAACTAAGTGTACCAATAAAATACAGAGGAATAACACTCACTCCAAGCGCCGCGAAAATCTACAATGCCATGATTCTCCACCGTATCCAACCAAAGATCGAAGAAGTGCTCAGGAAGAACCAATATGGATTTCGAAAGAATCGCTCTCTTCTACTAGTAAAATACATACTGTTAGGGGACTGATTGAATGAGTCAAAGCAAAAAACATTGGGACAGTCATGATCTTCGTAGGTTTCTCCAAAGGATTCAACTCTGTACATAGAGGGAAAATGGGCAGCATATTAAAAGCATATGACATTCCAAATGACGTCATCAATGCTATCATGATGCTACATGAGGACACTCGAGCAAATGTCAGGTCCCCAGATGGGGACACTTAATTTTTCGACATCCGCACTGGGGTTTTACAAGGAGATCCTCTTGCCCCTTTCTTTTCATTGTCTGTCTTGACTTTGTACTTCGCTCCTCTGTTGATATATATATAACATGCTAGGCTTCACTCTAAATGAATCCAGAAACAGACGTCATTAATCAGCACACACAACTGATGCAGTTTACGCAGACGATATCGCTTTGTTCGCGAACAACATTGCTGATGCGCAAACACTGTTACGTGAGCTTAAAAAGTCTGCAAATGACATTGGTTTTCACATAAATTCGGATGAGACAAAATTAATGACTTTCAATGTGAAGGAACAGACCAGGGCTTTGGTTGAATCAATACTGAAAGAAGTCGCTGAGTTTACGTATCTGGGCAGCACCATAGTTTCCACAGAGAGAGATATCGGAATTCGCATCTCAAAAGCATGGACCGCATTGGATGGATTACATTCAGTATGGACTTCGAAATTGGCTGACAAACTGAAAATGCAGTTCTTCAGGGCAGTGGTAGTATCTGTTCTTGTTTACGGTGCTACAACCTGGACACTCACCAAAAGATTGGAAAGAAAACTAGACAGTATATACACTCGTATGCTAAGAGCAATATTAAATATATCCTGCCAAAATCATCCCACGAAGCAGCAAATTTATGGCAATCTACCTGCCATATCTAATACCATCAGAGAAAGACGCCTACGATTTGCCGGTCATTGTCTGAGGAGCAAACATGAATTGGTGAGTAATGTATTGCTATGAACTCTACGACACGGATGTGCCAGCAAAGGACGACCAAGATCCACGTGCATCCAACAAATAGCACACGATGCCAACTGTGAACTTGAAGATCTGAGGCACTGATGGAACACAGAAAACTCTGGAGAGGAAGGGTCACATTGTTCCGGGCAAGAACCCGTCATTATGATGATGATGATGATGATGATGATGATGATGATGATGATGATGATGATGATCCTCTATGGTCCCCACTTCATAAAATCTAGATAAAGACATATAGAAGGAAAAAAGTTACCCACAACTAGTTTTATTGCTAGCAGTTGATGATTCGGATTAGGCACGATTTTCCACGGAACCGAATGGTGTTTCAATGATGGGGGAATTTGTATTCGAGGAGAAGATACAAAGGCTCGTTCAGATATTTATGCGAGAATCTTAAAAAATCTATGTACGCGGACAGAAATATTTCGCGCGACGCGCGGGTGATCTTGCTATACATTTGATAAAATTAATTTTTGATACTAAACTGATATTTACCCTTGAGATTATTTGTAATTGTTTCATTTTTTATGTATGAAAATAGCAATGTAAAATTTTATATTACGTATTTGCTTTAAAATTAATAGATAAATTAAGTCATTTCAGAAAGAAGTTAAAAAACTCATAAAATAATGCTTGCTCTTAAAACTGAACTTTCTGCAAGTACTAATGAAGCGACTATGCTAGCGTATGACCAAGATTTTTCAGGCTAAAACTCAAATATAAATTTTCGCATGGGGTAAAATAAACATTCGTTTAAAGTTTCCTGACTGTAGAGAAAAACAAACTCTAGGATAAGTTTGGTAGCCATTTTTTAAACAAAAAAAAGTACGTATACATAAATATATATGGAAATATATTTTGTTTTTACTTTGAAATTTTCCGCAATTATTAACCAAGTATAAATATTTTAAAATCTCTGCGTTTAAATAATTACACGTAATAGTTTACAAAAGATCATCATCCCATAATAAAATCGTAAAATGACAAGTAATTAAAATGAATGCTTAAAATAATCCAAATTAGGTAGATCTTTTGCTAGTCCATGCAATTTTGCCACACACGCACACACACACACATCTCTCTCTCTCTCTCTCTCTCTCTCTCTCTATATATATATATATATATATAGATAGATAGATAGATAACAACGGTATTTAATTTATAAATAAATAGAAAAGTAGGTCTGTAATAGAAATATCAATTAAAGACACACACATTATATATATATATATATATGTATGTATATATGTATGTATATATATATATATATATATATATATATATATATATATATATATATATATATGGAGTGGGGTGTTACTTTTACGGGACGTTCCCACACAGAATCTGGGTAGTGCTTAGATGTAACTACAACGTATAATAAGATTGGTTGGCGCCGTTAAATCAGGTATTTTTTGTACTAAAGCCGGGTTAAAATTAAATAATTGTATTTTACTACGAAAAAAATTAGTTGCAAAGTCAGAGAGAAACCACACAATCAGCAGAGAAGAATGAAAACGCCGAGGAAAAACAATAACAAACTTGCATTGACCTGTGACAACAATTGTTCACTGATTTCCGCTTCACTTTCGAATAATTTCTCGAAGTTTTGTCGGAAATATCTTGTTACAATGATAGGGGTAATACTATGAATATACGTACGTTGTAAATTACCTGTTTTTTCTAAAATGAACCGAGAAGGTATGCTTACCGAAAGGAGTGGACGGCTGCGCTCTGGGATTTACGGAATTTTCTGGTATGGCTGCACCTGTGCAGACTAGCTCACATTTGAACCGCATGCGTTCATAGGTTTTAGCGAGAGGCACACGTTTTATGGACGGAAAAGTACACTGAAAAAGTTATTTAACCGCGGGTTAATCTGAGCAGAATTAGTGCAGGCGAGACTTGTTTTCTTAAAATGTTTTTGTGGGCACTTTAGTTCACCGTCAATATGAGTTTGAATGTTAAAGACAGATGTGCTACTATAAAAATAAGTTGTAGAAAATGGTTTCATGAGCATTTAAAGTATCAACAGTCTTATTCCAATTTAAAGATTTAGAAATTGGCATAGTTTTCATGATTTTTACAAAGAAACAAATAATATCAATAGTAAATTATCAGGAAAAACGTCGAACATGACATTTTATTTGGGTTCATTTATTCATATTATGTTGATTTTTAGTTTTTGTCCCTTTTTCGTTTCACAACTCGGCGCGTGTTTTAATAAATTCTTAGAAAGGGTATATTTTGGCATGTAAATATGTGTAACAACTCCACTGATATGTATTTTTAACCAGTTCAACTCACAGATACCAAAAGGGGAAGAAAATTATGAGACAACATGAATTACATGCGTGGCGAGAGTTACTTAAAAGAACATACGTGTGCGAGAGGGACTTTTTAAAATAAGATGCCATCTCAACTTTAAGCAAACAATGGTACGACGAACTCATGTCGTGGGCAAGATGCCGCCATAGCAGCTGAAAAAATAAGATGCAAATTTCCCAGTCCACGGACCCTGAAGCAGATGCTGTTCCTGGATGAAAATGAGAAAGATAGAAGAAAATGAGGTTGTGCGGAGGTTGTAGATAAAATGCAACATATTAATGTATGAGGCAATTGATGTAAAGAACTATGATTTATAAATGTAGAAAATAAACAATGAACGTTCATGTAAAAAAAGTAAATCATGAAATGGTATATCTGAAACATAGAACTGCTATAAAACACATTATTTCTTCGTACAAAGGATTATTATAGTTACTAGAAATTTTGAAAATAACTAAGGTGAAATCGAATAAAATAATAAAAAGATGAACTGGCTTAAAAGATGACAGAACAATTTGGAAGGCTCAGAAAATGAAACAACTTAATAAAACTCATAGAGTGAGAGGATTGATAATTAAATTTGTCCCAGACAAAACAAAGATAGGTATATTAACAAAGAGTTCAGTAGTGTTTAAGGTACGAAGAGAGAATATAATGAATCTAGTTTACTTTGGGTCAGAATAACTTCTACAAATAATTTAATCATGCATGCTATTGCTTCAATTAATTAAGAAGAATGTACAGTTTTATTGTAATATTTAAAGTGTTATATGATGATACCTACTTATTTTTTGCTAAAGTATTCGAGATATAAAATAAAATAAGAGGATAGCTTAAGCTAACCGAAGTTCAACACAAATAAAAGTTAAAATAATGCTAGAAAAATTCAAATTAATCGGCTCCCGGTCAGATGGTGTCCAGGTATATTCGATAATCAACTTGAACAAAATGATAGCATCTTCAATCAACAGGCAGCTGACAGATGGTTGTATTGCTGAGAGGGGCAGGTATTGCTTAACAGGGATCTATAAAAATGATACATAATATGACACAGTAATCGATAACTATCTGTCAATCAACTATCTTCAATCGATATGGACACGTTTTGCATCCATTTTGGCAGATGAAAATTTTCAATATATGTAACACTAAAACATCTAATCCGGCGACACAGGGATAGAAGGCAAGGAATTATAGGCGCCAAAGATCAATTTCCGTTGCATATCGCAATAGTCCAGGATTGTACAAAAAGCAAAAAAAAAAAAACAAAAAAAACACTAGTCATGCCTATTATAGATTAACACAAAGATAATTAATTTTTTTATACATAGTTTATAATGCATAAACGAATTTGTAAAAGCTGTAAATGTTCGAGATTTTTGGATAAATATAAAGCGATGATATAGAACATTACAATTAAAGGCAGAATATCTCGGAGTGGTGCATGTGAAGAAAGGTGGGTTTCATAATAAAAAGTCAGCTTTATCATTTTAGTTTTTGATAATATTTATTTCCCGTTCATATTATATTGAACATCAATAAAGCAGTGTTTTACATCTAATTTGTTAATATCTTAAACAATTATTTAAGTACAGACACATTACAAAAGTTAGAATACTCGAATATCTTCTATTGCTGTCGCTGTGTATGATTTCATGTTCATTATTTGAAATGAAAAATATATTAATCTTTATGACGCTACAGCAATAACATCACTTATATTAATTGCATTAGATTATTACATTTTAATGTACATTTAAATTTACCATATTCAAAACAGATGCGCATGGTTTCAATGTTAACTTAAGAAGCTAATCAACAAACTGTTCAAGGTATTGCAACATCTCGCGTGCAGACTTCATATGCCTATTTTTTTTTTTTTACAGAGCCGTCCTTTATTAACGTTCTTTTCTGTTACCATTAGTGTCCATTCCCAAGGGTTACTGCAACCTTTTAACGATTTCTACAATCGTTTACAATATTTATAAAAATCGGTGTAAATCATTTTGACTTTTTTATTGGATAATACTACTGTTACTCATCCTACTAATAATAATGATATTATTAATCGCAACAACAATAGTAAAAAAAAGGACGGAAGCCAGACACCAAATCAAAAACGTCTTTACCCTAACCATATATATTCAGTTGATATAGTAGTGTTATATTGGGAATTCTACTACAATCCAGCAGTTTATATTGAAATTGCTAACATGATCGTGAATACAATTAATGAAATACTTTAGAGATGATGAGATATCACTTAAATTCCATAAAGAATAAATAACAATATAACTGAATATAAAGAAAAAAAAGGAGTTAATGTAAATCTGAGAATTGTTTTCCTCTTGGGCACTACAAGATGCACTTTTGTTTAGTGATATATAACTTAAACACGTCTCCTAGGTAACGTGTAATGATGTATATATTACAATGATATTAAATTTGGGAAAATATTTTTTCTAAAGATAACATAAACAATACAAATTAATAATTTTATAAACTTGATCTCATCAGTTGTGGTTTGAGGAAACGGCAGTGATACAAATAAGTGATGATATTAAACAGTTCAGTCCTAACTTCAAACTTTTAGTAATCGGTAATATACCATAAATACAGTTTTGATCACATATAAAAATAGTGAGTGATGTAAAATTAAATTATGAAAAAAAATATGGCTATATCACTGTGGATACACATTTTCATGCACTTTACAGCGAGACACATATTTTGATATCACTGATCGAGACCCAAAATTAATGATAAGAAACACATTATCATTGTCAGCAGAAAAATAATTATTGTGTTTAACTTAAAGTAAAATGTAGTCCGTTAATGATATTCGGGTAGATGAGAATGTCGCTTAAAATGATTGGTACAAATATAACGTCAAATAATGCCATAACAGGGAAAAATAGTTTATTATTCCGTACATGTAAATATTATATAACCCGCATTATGGGCATAACTTATATTTAGAACAGAATATTAGGTAATACTAATATCCAAACCTACCGTCGCCGGTATGAGATATACACCAAACACATTTTTGCAATTGTTGATAAACATTCCAATGGCAGAGGCCATTGTTGTAAAAGTTACAGAAGTATTACACCAAGTAGTCACAGCAGCAGAAACAATAATAATAATAATAATAATAATAATAATAATAACATTAAAAATAATATGTGTGATAGTGCACGATACTTCCTGTATACATGGGAGCCAAACCCTATATCTGCGTCAGAACCACAAGTAAAACAATGCTGGGCTCGGTGTTGCCACAAACACCAAAATATGAAAAATGTCAAGTACAAATAATTCAAACCATGGTGCTCAGAAGAACGATTTGGGTGTCATGATCGACAGGTGCTCCTTCGGTAGCCAGTATGGGGGACCTGATCGTCATTCTGCGGATGTTGGCCAACTTCTTAATTTCAGAAACTCAAATAACATGGACGCTGAACAGGTAAGCATAATCTCTAATTTCAGGGAACAAAATGACAACGAACAAACACAGCACAACCGTGATAATCATCAAAATCGAGAAAACCGAAGAAAGAAATAGAAAACAAAAGAGAATATACTAGTAATGGAATGCTATTATGGAAGTCATCCTGAATATAGATATGGAGGTTATCAAAAACGAATGAAAGAACTAGGGGACCTATCCAGTGACTTCAAAGCGACAGAACAAAGAATGGCGGACCAAGCAAGACTGATACTCAAGAAATGTTGGCTTTCTAAACTAGAACTAGCAGAAATTAAGATAAAAATAAATGATGAAACTGAACAAGAAGCACACTCCCAACGGAACTGCCCGTAGAAAAAACCCACAAGTTGAAGCCTCACAAGTAAAACCACTAACGGCCCAGAACCTACGAAGACCGAAGACGACAAACGTAGAAACCGAGAACAATGAAACAGAACTAACAGACAATGAAGCAAATGAATTAAATAACATAACACAGTTGAGGAAAGAGGAAAAAACAAAACCTCCATCGTTAAAGAACCAAGACCAGAAGGAATAAAAAACAGGAACAGAAAAGGTAAACAAGCTCCTCCCACACAGCCCAACAATCACAATAACCGACTTAAAAATCCTCATTTACGCAGGCTCCAAAATGTAAGTATGAATCTCAAATCGAGAAAAACAACCGGGGACATGCGGACCGACAAAATCTGGATGGGAAATAAGACTAGAAACTCAAATACAGAAACATAAAAAGAAGCCAACATGATCAACAGGAAGAAAGCAATGTGGAGAAAACGGAATATCGGAAATGTAACTTGCAGGGAGAGGCTAAACTCGAAACATGAAGAACAAGACCAAAAATAGAAGCAAAAAAAGGGAGATTAAGACGATATAGTTATAAATCTGAACAATGAAAACAAAACAGACCATTTGAAACTAATGAACGCCAATTCTACCAAAATGTGAACGGAGGAAAAACAACAACAGAACAACCAAATCCGACAGAAAGAACACTCTACTGGAGTAACATATGGGAAGAGCGATGAGATCACAATAGAATACAGAATGGCTGAGAGACATGAAAGAAGAGTTACAACACATCGAAGAAGGAAGATGGAATGAAATCAGCAAGGAAACCCTAAATAAAAAACATAGGAAAAATGGCAAATTGGAGAGCACCAGGGCACGGAGGGATACATGCATACTGGTTCAAAAAATTCACAACCTTACACTAAAGGGTAGCCCAAAATCTGAGAATTTGTATGCAAGAAGCAAACGTGCCAGATTGGATGACAAAATGTAGAACCACACTGCTAGAGAAGGACACGGAGAAAGGAATTGTCCTCAGCAATTATAGGCCAACCACGTGCCTACCAACCATGTGGAAGATACCGACAGCACAACTGAAGGAACAAATATACCACTCCCTGAATAACGGCGAACTCATCCCCGAGGGACAGAAAGTATGCCAAACAGGGTTAAAAGGAACAAATGAGCTGCTAAATTATTCTAAAGGAGGTAAAAAGGAGGAGGAAAAATTTAGCCATGGAATGGATTGACTACAAAAAAAACATACGATAATATCCCCAAGCATGGAGAATAGAATACCTAAAAATGTATGAAATACCAAGCGGGATCACCAATGAAATAGAAAATGAAAAGTAATGAAAACATGGAGACTGGAATTGACAGATGATGGACAACACATAACAGAAATTAACATACAAAGAGGCATCTTCCAATGAGACTCATTATAACCACTACTGTCCATCATAGCCAAAATGCCCTTGAATAGTATTCTAGTAAAGTGCCAAGCCGGATACAAGTTCCCCAATACAGAGGAAGAAATGAACCACCTGATGTACATGGACGATCTGAAAGTTTTATCAAGGACCGAAAAAGAGGGAAATACACTAATTAACACTACCAGGATCTTAGCAAAGATATTCAAATGGAATTTGGAATGGAAAAGTGCGCACTACTAGTTATATAAAAGGGAAAACTGGAAACGACAGAAGGCATGGAACTACCTAACCAAACAGAAATTAGGGCACTAGGAGAACAAAACGACTATAAATACTTGGGAATTCTGGAAGCGGACACTATCAGAGCAACAGAAATGAAAGAGAAAATTGGAAAGGAATACCTCAGGAGAACAAGAAACTCCTGGAAACCAAATTATATAGTAGAAACCTAATAAAAGGTATAACTACATGTGCAGTGTCACTAGTGAGATAATCGAGACCGTTTATATGCTGGAAAAAAAGAAGAACTGAGACAGCTCGACCAGAACACCAGGAAACTCATGATCATGCATAATGCACTACACCCAACGGACGATATTAACAGCCTCTGTGTGAAAAGGAAAGGCAGCGGGAGAGGACTGATCTGTATAGAAGATTGTGTGAAGGATACGAAAAAAGAACTAAAAAATACATAATGCAAAACACTGGAAGGATAATTATGGCAGCGGGAGATACAGAAAAAACAACAAAGCAGAAAACAGGGACAAATGACAAAACGAGAAAAGAGAAATGGGAAGAGAAACAAATTCAGGGAAGATTCATAAGAATGACACAAGATGAGAATAACAAAAACACCTGGACATTGATGCGAAAATGACATATACACCGAGAAACTGAATCTCTAATGAATGCAGCACAAGATAAAGATAAGAACCGACCATATCAAAGCAAAGATCGATAAAATCAATAAAAAAGCAAATACAGACTCTGTGGACAAAGAGACGAAACGATAAACCATATAGTAAGTTAATGCAGCCAACGGCTACATTTTGAGCCTACTGATAAATAGTACAAACATAAACCCGCAACAACACTCGAAAACGAGAACCATAAACTCCTATGGGACATGGACATACAAACAGACACACCCATCCAAGCAACAAGACCAGGCGTCGTAATAATTAACAAGAAAGAAAACCCCTGTCAAATAGTCGAATTTGCGGCCCCAGCTGACCACAGTGTGAGTATGAAAGAAAAGGAGAAACGAAGCAAATACGCAGAACTAGCCAGAGAGTTAAAATTGATTTGGATGATGAAGAAAATACAAAATAGTACCGATAATAGTAGGAGCACAAGAGAAAATTCCGAAAAAAAAATGGAAAAAAGAATGGCAAAAATTGGAATCAGAGGAATCGCTGCAAAGATACAACACCTATCGATAATGAAACGGTTGAAATATTAAGGACACCCCTTGAATGTGGAAAATAACACAAGACAATATAACAAAGAAGCGTTACAGGGAATGAAGAACACCGAAGCTGCATGTTCTACACCCCCATCCTGCCTCACCCTCCATTGTTTCACCACCGTTCCTCCAATAGAAAAGTGATACCAAAGAGCCGAGAAGGGTCAAGGACTTTGGAAAGATCGAGGAGGGAGAACTGGCC
>NC_136506.1:43444501-43599501 GCF_053919585.1 Euprymna scolopes | reverse complement strand
ATGAAAATAATATACACGTATAAATAGGTATACATGTATATATGCATACATATAGAAACATGTATATATACGTATATATATATAAGTATATCCATATATATATATATATAAGTATATGTATATATATATATATATATATATATATATAAAGATGTTAGATGAACTCACTATGCATGTAGTTATTGACAAAGGCAAAAAAAATGAATTGTTTGAACAAGTATTTTTTGTAAGATTCAAATAACTATTCAGAAGAAAAGAAAAATAGCATGAAAACCTATGAATATTTCTTTGATGAACGCAGCTCATAAATTGCATCAGATAAATCCATACTATAGCTGGAAGATGAAAGTGTATGTAAACAGGTGAGAAAAGACAAAAGCGATATATATGGGCTAGTAGGAGATACATAAGGAATTAAGTGTAAGATGTTATCTTTCTAAATTTGCCAAAATAAAAACAGAACAATGGTGTTAGACAAGAAGTGTATTATTAAAAGACAAAAAATGGTTGCAGAATGAAAACTGTATTTTGCGTTCCACCGAGCACACGAAGTTTACCCTGGAAATAGAGACCTACATTTGCTCGTTCAGAATTCCGCTATATATGGACAGTGGTTGTGTCGTTTCAGAGGGTTGTTCCCCCACAACAATATATATATATATATATATATATATATATATATATATATATATATATATATATATATATAGAGAGAGAGAGAGAGAGAGAGAGATAGATAGATAGATAGATAGATAGATAGATAGATACGTGTGGGTGTGCGTGTGTGTGTGCGTGAGTGTTATCAAATTTAAGTAGTTGATTGGTACGAAATGTAAATTTAAAACCAAGTAACAGGGTATACATATCCAAATGCAAAGATATATAAAGCGAAAACTCATAATATATCAGTAATTAGAATGAATGTGTGTTTACAAATCCGTGTTTTAAAAATATATGCAATAAAACAAAAAAAAAACGTGTATATGACAAGATAGGCTTAAGCACCTTTGTAGACTCAAAAATAGGTTGAATTAACCGGTAAGAAAATTCAAAACCTATATCTAGATTGTGACAACGTGAAATTTAAAGTAGGTGTGAATGATTCAAGCAACTGATAGCTGACTTTAAAAATATGTATGCCATGGCTTTGAATTAGCCACGATAAAAAGAGAACAGTGGCGTATGTCAAGGCGTGTAGTAATTAAAGACAAACAAAAGGGTTCCAGAAGGAAAAGTGTGCTTTGCGTCCCAGCAACCAAGCGAAGTTAATTCCGGAATTATGCCCCTTTCTGAGATAGGTAACTGTTCCGTTATATATGGACAGTGCTGAGCCCATTCTGAGGATGATTCCTCCACACCCCTTCCTCCCAAGCTGATTTTTCCATGTGTGAAATCAGTATTTTTTTCTGTTTTTTTTTTTTTTGGTTAAACCAGCGAGGGATCTGTGCACTTTCTCTTTCTGCCGGAGCATATATGGTCTCGCATGAGTTATGGAGGTACTATGTAAAAAGCCTCATTTACTGCCCCGAGCGTCTCTACGCCTTTCTATGGTGTTTCTCCTGGATCATCGGGAGTGAGTTTCCTTATTTATTGCAGGTGCTTTGTTGGTTCGAATTTTGAGCCCTTAATGATGCATGTGGCATTGTCGATTAGTTGTGATATCGGGCCCTGTTCCCCAAATGGAACGTTGTTCTTGAAGTAAACTTTATCGCGGAGTATCAATGATTTTATTGGCATGGTAGATGATCTCTGTTGCATTGGGTGTTTGGGCAGCAGTTTATACAAAAACTGAGTTGATTTTTCGCCCAACCATGATTGTAACTGGGGATCCGGCATCTGATGTGTAAGTTTTTATTGTGATTGTATAAACTTAGAAAATTTCTGGGGATCCTTTTTCTGTTGGCGTGTCGTAAGCTTTCTTTAACGCCCTTTTTAGCATCTCGACTAAGCGTTCGACCTGCCCGTTGTTCATGGGAATGAACTAAGAGATCGTGATAGTCTTTGGTTGATATATTTCGTCGAATTCCCTGAACTCTGCTGAGGTTAACTGGGTAGCGTTGTGGCTGGCTAGACAGTTCATGGCTCAAAAACGAGCAAACAACTGTAATAAAAATATTCGTAGTTGTGGTCGGTTCTGTGCATTTCATGTCTTCTGGTATTTTCAGTAACTGTTTACAATTATCGGGTAATAAGACCGTTTTCTACTGGTCCCGCGTAGTCAATGTGTATACTTGACGAAGGTGGTTCGGCTTAGTCCAGAGTTTATGATTTATTGAGGTGACTTGGCAGCCACGTCACATCCTTTGCACGTTTCCAATATGGTTGTAATGATTAAGTCCATCTTAGTCGACGAAACTTCTCATAAGGCATTTCATCCGGTTTTTCTTTCAATAAACCATATGTAATTTTTTTAGTAATGTTTTTTCAAGGTTTTACTCTAAAGTAGCACTTCGTCCCAAACAAAAACACCATATCTGAAACGTTGCCCTCCAATATTTCCTTCTGATTAGTTGTTTGGATTTAATTATCATTCATGACCCCTGCCTTTATTTTTAAAGTCTTACCGGCAGTTCCCGAATAATATTAAACTGTAATAAACCATCATTTCAATTCGCTATTAATACGTCGCACCGCGAATACTAAATCTTCGAGAGCTTTTATTTGGGCAAGAATTAGTCTCGACAGACCGTCCGCGTGTGCAAGGTATTTCTAGGAGAGACCTTCTGTTGTAAAGTCTTAATTTACAAGAATCGTTCTACATTTTAATAGTCGGTTCGCAGTGAAAGACGGAAGTCCTTATTTTGATCCAAAAATGTATATCAAAGGTTTATAATCGATTCACAAGAAACGATGTCTTCTATACAGGAAACGGTCGACTTTTAGATTTGCGAATATGATTCCTAATCTATATTTTCGGTTTTAGAGTTGTTTTTCTCCTCTGGAAACAGGGTCCGGAATGCAAAGGAGAATGGCTGCATTGAACCATCCGACATCCTATGTAGCATGCAAGCGCCAACGGCATACGTTTTGTGCAGTAATCCACTGGACAATCGTATAGTGGAAAGGTCTAGGATGATAATAAAATCGGCAAACGGATATACTACCCATATCTCCAGTGTATGGATTCAAACAGACTCAGACATTGGAGTGGCTTATTATCACAAATTCCGGTGAACACACGTGGCTGTTTTATGTAAGAAACAAATAGCCAACTGCTGCTACGATATCACAAAACTATCTCCATGTGTATTGAAAGGAGTTACGAGTATTTTAATCGTGTGTGACTTTCTATCACCCAAGCTCCAAGATATACAACGCATTGCTGTCAGTGAGTAATATTTATTGTGTCACATTTAATTACATATAAGACATTTTCTTCTTAAGAATGGACAATCCCTGAATAATTCTTTACCACCAGATCTGAAACAAGTGGTCGGATCTTTGGATTTCTCAGAGTTTGGGGGGTAATGTTTGTGCGTATCGTCTAGAATAATCGGTCGAAGATTTTTTCTTGTTTTTGGGGTGTTTTTTTTTTTTGCAATGCATGATGTTTATCGCACCGTTTTTTACTTTTCAATTTTTTGACAATCAATCCTCAGTTAATTTTTTCACTGTAAATTTCGGTTCGTTACAACTTTGTGCCTTATTTCAGCATCGTTTCTTGAGGTCAAACCTTGTGCATAAAAAAGCATTTAAACATGTCCGTCGTAAATCCCAAGAACTTGAACCAATCACAATGTATACTGAATATTGCAGCGTGCGGATCAAAGTCGTCATTATCGTATTTGGTCTCGTTTAAGCATCTCACATTCTTATGGAGAAAAGACGTTCTGGGGAAAATGCTTTTGTTAGCAGATTTAATGTCTCATTAAACGATAACTCCGTGGTTTTCTGTAGCAAGAAAAAGTCAAATAATTAGTTTTGTTCAGTCTTTCGAGCTTATGTAGTAGCATTAAATCTTTTCTGGTCAGACCAGTTAGCGCTGTCGATATTGAAAAATTCTCCATATCTTCTGAAATAAACTACGAATGATTTATCATGTTGTACTTGAAAATATCTATTGCGGACCAGATCGCATTTTTGAAAAAGTTGGGTCATTTTCGAGTGCGCGTTACTATTTAGGATTCGTATTAGTACATTCTCTGCCAGTTGTTGGTGCTGGAACGATTTTCTGATGTTTCAATAAATCTCTATGATGTTCCCTTGATTGTTTTTCATGTTCCATTAATTGCTCGGAACATTGTTTCTGTGAATTGACTTGTTGTTCCTCTCGCTTTTGTTAATGTTGTGCTATCATTTCATGTTTCTCTTTATATTTAACCAATAAGATGTTCTTAGATCTTTTTTTTTATTTTTGTGCAATTTGCTGTTTTTGCTCAATATGCAGTTTTAGTAACTGAGCCGAAACTGGCCTTAGCTCCTCCCCTTTATCGGATTACTTTTTATTATTATTATTATTATTATTATTATTATTATTATTATTATTATTATTATTATTATTATTAATATTAATATTAATATTATTATTATTACTATTATTACTATTATTATTATTATTATTATTATTATGATTGTTATTATTATTATTATTATTATTATTATTATCTATATATTAATACAATAGCGTGTGTGCTCTTTAGTGTGCCACGCTTTCCGGCAAATTTGATTGGTTGAGATTTTATTCTGGAACAGGCATTGAATTTCGGAATACACATTTACGAACGCTCTAGGTTCTATTCGATTAGCGTGTTCTCGCAGATATATTTGTTTTAAATTCTATAAAATTTTGGGTTATGTATTTCCAAATTTATTAAGAAACAATTGATTTTAAGTAATGCCGTAATAAAATCCATAACAAATCTCTCTGCCGGCGGACACAAAAATTGAGCAAGTATTTATTTTTATTTCATTCGTAATCTTTTTAAATGTGTTTATTGAGAGAAAAAGAGATACAGCCAGAGAGCGAGCGAGGGACCAAGAGAGAGAGAGAGAGAGAGAGAAAGAGAGAGAAAGAGAGAGAGAAGCTGATGTTTTCAAAATACATTTTTACTCCTACTACAACGTTATGAAACCTCAACTTTCATGAAAAACGCGACAAATTATTGGCGAGACGAAACCTGTTTTCTACATGACATATTTTTCTAAACACATTAACTTAAAATATATATATATATATATATATATATATATATATATATATATATATATATATAAATTAAATTGTAATTCAATGAATTTCAAAAAACTCTCATTGAAATGAAATGAAGTGGTAGAGTTTCATATCAAAGAATTTTTATTATTCTAAGCAAGACAAAGAATGTTTTAGAAAGTTTATCTCCTTAACCTATAGGGTTTCGATGTCTACCATCTCATCAGAGGAGTGAAAATATTAGCAAATAGTTATAAAGGTATGCACCCTATTTGCTAAAGTCAGTGAGACATGGAAAGTCAAAGTGAAAATAATATATTTATCAGAAGTTCTGTAGCAGGAGTATTTGTAGAAAAAGGATATGTTCTTGTTGATCCAACTTGTTTGGTAAAATCCATATTATATGTTCTTTACATCCGTTTGGTAATAGTTTCCAAGTTATATCCTGGGTAATCCGCATATCTGTGTATATATCCGAATCGGGCAAGTGCTTGTTTAAATTTGTCTTGGGTCCAGCCGAAAATAATTTCAAAGTCTGGTGGAAGCCTTTTCATTAGAAGCTTATATTATTTTAGCGGGGGGGTGTTAGGGAGAGTAGGCAATGGTAAGTGGTAGGAGGTGGGGTGAGACAATTTTGTGCATATTCATCCTAATATACACATGAACACACATATACAAACTCAACACTCACACACAATATACATATGTAATACACATACACACATACACATATATATACATATATACACATATATATAAACATATATATACATATACACATATACACACACTTAAACATACATACATCTCTATAAAAATAGATATCTCTTCAAGTAGAATCTAAGAATCATAAAGTTTGACCGGTCGCTTAATTGAGGTCAGGTCGTGTACAAGATATAGGGACTTGGTTCGGGGTGGGGGGGAAGAAAGGAGGAGGAATAAGACTAATATAGATATAAAGACAAAAACCAAAACAAATTAAAACAAAGAGATGGGCCTAAACCGTAAATGGAATAATTCTTTTTTTCCTGATTTTTCCTAGTTTAATCTCAAACCTCATTGTCAATTTAAATCGTATTTGTTCTGTCAACTCAAGTTATAAGTACTGCGCGTGAGGTGCTAATTATTATTAATTTTATACTTGTCTATATTTCCCTTAGAAAGAGGATTGGCATAGAGTTTAGAATATACTAATGTTTATTAGCTAATTGTGAAATTAATTCTAATAATATTGATGGAACGTTTTATCTTTATTTTATGGTCCTTACGGTAATAGTTCAATGCTAAGTAAGTTAAAACAAAGGTAATAAAGTAATGATAATACCTTATAGAAAAAAACGTTTAAAATTAGTATATCCATAACCTTATGCTATTTAATAATATTTAACCGGGGAAATTTTCTATAACTGCATTATTAATACATATACATACACACATATACACATACATATATATGTATATATATATATATATATATATATATATATATATATATATATATACCCACACATAACATATATATACACACACACGTACACATGCATGAACGTGTACAATATATATATTTTTATACATATTCGCAACCATACTTTTAATACACACATACGCTCACTTATTCTATGTATACTTACATCCAAGCCCATATATACCCACAAATAACAGGTGTATCATATATAGACAGATATGTCCTCATATATACAAAAAATGTATTTAGAAATAAAAATTTATGCACTTACTTAACACTATAAATTATAGGAATAATTAGTGTATGTAACTTACCTAAGTTTATCAATGATATTTTTTATTTTTTAAATTTTGTTATTATTTTTTAACCCCTCCTCTGCTAATTTTACATTAATAAGATGAAAAAACATGGGATTGTGTGACTATGGTTATAGAATTTAATTAACCTAGTAGCAACAGGGATGATGCATCAATGAGTATAGTTCTTTCTTGTTTATACGTACGGATCTGGAGATTACCTTGCAATAGGGAATTTTTACTCCTTTTCTGGTTAGCAGATGGGTGCGGAATTATAAATTCTTTAAATGGGAAGCTACATCCTTTTGGAAATACTATTATAATTAGATCTTAGAGTGCCAATTACGTGTAGGAGATTTAAAGTGTAGTATTTTAATGTTCTTATAGTAAGGCTCTACTTAACATGTGAATATACACAAACAGAAAAAGTTATTTTATGTGTTAAAACAGGTTATTAAGAAACTATCTTTAGAAATGAACATTATTTTATTATTATTAAAGTAAGTGTTTAGATTTTAGTCAAGACTGGTGTGTATTTAGTACTTTTTTATTTTTACCTATTTCTCATTTGTACAGGGAGTGTATGTTATTTTATTTTAAGATTACTGTATTTAAATTTTTTCTTGTGTTTACATCTGGACACTAGCTCGTTCTTGGTATTAATTATGGCTTTATTGAAGGTTATGATGTTAACTGCCTCGGATATACAAAGATTGCAACACTTATCCCCTGGGGCATATGATCTAGATTTATTCAGTATTCTCCATTTAATTGAATATGGAATTTTCTTGTCCTCTAGGCTGTTGATTAATTTGGTTAAAGATGTGCTATTATTATCATTGTTTTGAGATCTTTCATTTTTGAAGGAATGTAGGTGGTTTGAGATTCTTATTTTTATTAAGCTTGATGATGCTCCTATATAAGTGAATGTTTTCCTTGTTTTATTACTGTTTATTTGTTCATCGGTCCCATTTCTATTGGGTCCTATATTGGGGGGATGGGCAAAGATGGGGTATGGGGATTCATAGCCTTGGTTCTGGTTAGTACTAAATTGGCCTTCACTGGGAATTATATTATTGGATACGTTAGCTTGGCTGTTGTTTCTGTTGTTATTATTATTCGAGCCCTCGCTATATGTTTCCCTATATATGTTTGCGTTCTGAACGCTTCGACTATATTCATTGTTTTCATCGTTTGATTGGTTGTTTTTATGTTTTGGTAGTTGCGTGACTGTGCAGGCGTATACTAAGTCCTTGTGTATGCAATCGTTATTGAGGGGGCATTCATTTTTATTTAGGCAGTTACATTTGTTACTAGGTATTAGGTCAATTGGTATATCCAGCGCTTTTTTAATTTCCCTATTATTTGTTGAAATTATTGTCTGTGTTAGATTAGGCATTGTGGAGTATGATATTTTTATGGAGTTTTTGTTTAATATGGTACTATACTTATGAGGGTATGTAAAAGATTTTTCCACTATTCTGAAAAATACTTTTGGAATATTAGTGTTTACATTGGAGCTGAAAGGAGGGTTGAACCAAATGGCATTCTTACGTCTTACTTTTCTCTTCTTATTAAATTGTTTTTGATTTGGGATTGGGCTGGTGGCTGTGTATTTAGTGAGGAAATTTGTATTGTTCGGGACATTTTTGCTTATTCTGTTGTTGTTATTTTTTATTGTCATATTATTTTGGCTTATTCTGTTGTTGTTATTTTTTATTGTCATATTATGTGTAATTACTGAGTGTAGTTTTCTCGCTAAAGAGTGTTTTGTGTTATATTCTATGCGTTCCTTATATCCTGAATTCCTTAAAGCATTATTGTAGAATGTCGATACCTGGTCAAAAGCTTTTTTGTCCGCTGATAGATTTGATATTCTTTTGGAGATAGATGGAACTATTGATTTGATTATTGACTTTGGGTGATTAGATTGTTTGTGTAAATAAAATAGGTTTAGATTTGGTTTATGGTACGGGGTGTAAGATTCATTACATAGATTTAAAGATACGTCTAAGAAGTTGGAAGTTTTTTTATTTGTGTCGACATCTATAGTTAATCCAAAGTTTTTGAAAAATTCATGTAGTTTTTTGATAGTATTGTTGTATTGTCTTGGTCTTGCGGGGGTGACGAATAATGCGTCATCCCTGTATAGCCCCCCTTGCATGTTGCTGAATTCTATACTAATTTCTTTTAATAAATAAAGACCCACAAAATCAGGTACTGTGCACTATCGGAGGATCCCATTATTATGTCGAAGTCATCAGGGGTATCTTTTCTTGTCCAATATTTACCTTTACATGTTCATGTGTATATTAGGATGAATATGCACAAAATTGTCTCACCCCACCTCCTACCACTTACCATTGCCTACTCTCCCTAACACTTCCCCCCCGCTAAAATAATATAGCTTCCAATGAAAAGGCTTCCACCAGACTTTGAAATTATTTTCGGCTGGACCCAAGACAAATTTAAACAAGCACTTGCCCGATTCGGATATATACACAGATATGCGGATTACCCAGGATATAACTTGGAAACTATTACCAAACGGATGTAAAGAACATATAATATGGATTTTACCAAACAAGTTGGATCAACAAGAACATCTCCTTTTTCTACAAATACTCCTGCTACAGAAATTCTGATAAATATATTATTTTCACTTTGACTTTCCATGTCTCACTGACTTTAGCAAATAGGGTGCATACCTTTATAATTATTTGCTAATATTTTCACTCCTCTGATGAGATAGTAGACATCGAAACCCTATAGGTTAAGGAGATAAACTTTCTAAAACATTCTTTGTCTTGCTTAGAATAATAAAAATTCTTTGATATGGAACTCTACCACTTCATTTCATTTCAATGGGAGTTTTTTTGAAATTCATTGAATCACAATTTAATTTATTTGCTCTATCTTGAATATCGAGCAATTCTCGTTTAGATGGGATAACTTATAGAATATTACTGCCAGTAATATTTGGTAAACCTACAATCTCACGTTTACATAACCACTGATTGTTAAATAAAAACTACTCCGAAGCATATATATATATATATATATATATATATATATATATATATATATATATATATATATATTAAAGCACAGTTCATTTTTTAAAAATAACTTATTTTTATTAAAACATTGTTTTAACGAACAATAACGTTGTTTTTAATTCTATACAATTAATGGTGTTTTATCTTTCCAATGTTGTTGAGAATAATCGATTTTAAGTTATTCCGTAATACAAAAAAAAAAAACGATAACAAATCTCTCGGTCGGCGGCGACAAAAAATTGAGCATTAATTTTTTGTTTTGTTTTTTTTCATTGCTTATTTTTACATTTGTTTATTGAGAGAGAGAGAGAGAGAGAGAGAGCAAGAGACCAAGCGAAAGAGAATGGCTGATGTTTTCATAATATATTATTACTCCTACTACAACGTTATGAAACGTCAACTTTCATGACAAAAAAGCGACACATTATCAGTGAAACGACCACTTTTTTGTACATAACATACTTTTCTAAAAACATACAGTTATATATATATATATATATATATATATATATATATATATATATATATATATATATTAACAGTTATTTTTCTAAATAAGTTATATTTATTACATCATAATTTTAACACACACTAAATTTGTTTGTAATTCTCTAAAATGTAGGGATTTATCTTACAAAAGTTTTTAAGAAATAATTGATTTTAAGTTATTCCGTAATGAAAAAATTATAACAAATCTCTCGGCCGGCGGGGACAAAAAAACTGAGTAGTTATTATTTTTATTGTTTATTTTTACATTTGTTTATTGAGCGAGAGAGAAGGAGAAAGAGGGAGAAACAGAGAGAGCGAGAGAAAGAGAGGGAGAGAGAAAGAAAGAGGGGTTTAGTTTTCATCAGGTTTGGTTTCGGTTTCGACTATAGTTGATACCACTTAAATCATTTATGTTTTTTTACAGATAATGCTATCAAGAATGCTTCATAAGTTTTTGTTTCGGTTTCGAATATGGCTAAAGGAACTCAAATTATATATATATATATATATATATATATATATATATATATATATATATATATTAAGTAATGTGATTGATAATTTAAAATTTGAAAATCAAATTTCAACTAAATTAAACATCCGTTTCATAAGAAGGAACAACAACAAAATCAATTCTCTGTACGATCGTTTCGGAAAACTATGCTTTTTATTGTGGTAAACATCCAGTTACGAACAATAATTATATATAGTTTTTTAATAAGCAAGGTCTCCTCGTAAGCAAATTTTGAAGGGTTTTTATTAAATTTAAAAGACACCATAAATAAACCCAGCATTAAAAGTAAGGCAGATGTATCTGAAAAAAATTAAAATAAAAGGTCTGGATTTAAAGTTGATAAGAAAGAGAGAGAGAGAGAGAGAGAGAGAGAGAGAGAGAGAGCAAGAGACCAAGCGAAAGAGAATGGCTGATGTTTTCATAATATATTATTGCTCCTACTACAACGTTATGAAAAAAAGAAAAAGAGTAAATATAGATTTGAATTTTAATTATAAATTTGCTTTGAGTAAAATATTTAAAATATATATATGCATATATATGAAAAAAAATAGACACACATATACATAGATATACAGGTATATACATAAAAAATATAGGTATAAAAATTTACCTTTTAGTTTTTCGCCTTTTGAAATCAGGAACTATGGTTAAAATATTCATATATATGTTTGCTATAGTTTTTCACCTCTTTGAATGATGAATTTTAAAAGGGGGGACGTCCGTGTAATAAGTTATTTCCGTTAGCGTACTTTTGATTTAAAGACGCCACGGTTTATATTATAATGTTGTTTATATAATTTCATAATGTAAGGGGGATAAATAGTCATATTTTCTTTTATTAAGGGCGCAAGGGGAATAATTAGTCTAACTTAATTTATTAAAAAAAATAAAAACCCTTCAAAATTTGCTGACGAGGAGACCTTGCTTATTAAAAAAACTATATGTAATTATTGTTCGTAACTGGATGTTTACCACGATTAAAAGCATTGTTTTCCGAAACGATCGTACAGATAATTGATTTTGTTGTTGTTCCTTCTCATGAAACAGATTTTAAATTTATTTGAAATTTGATTTTTCAAATTTTAAATAATCAATCACGTTACTTAATATTGAAGGATATCTACCTATCGAGCTTATTATATATCTAAATTACAACGAGCACTTTCTCTTTCCCGTATTTCAATTAAACTAGTAATTTCACTGCTACATTGAAATACACTCAGCTCTTTAAACTATTGCTCTAATCTCCTTTAAATATATATATATATATATATATATATATATATATATATATATATATATATATATATATATATATATATATATATATAGTCCTGGTGAAAATCATGATACCACTTAAGAAAGTAAGCGTTTACGCATATAATCGAATTTTCATGAAACAAATGGTTGAAACTATTGCCAAAGGGGAAATATGATTGAAAATAAAATGAATTATGCTTCATTCGAAACCTTAACCCTGATCTAATAATTATTTTTTAAAAAACAAACATTTTTCACTGGTCAAAATCATGAGACCACTGATAATTTATCTAACAAAAAGCAATTATGAATTACGAAAAAGGGTATCAGTATTTAGTATAGCCTCCATTCTTGCGAATTACTTCGAAACTTCTCTTCAGCATGCTTGCGACTAAGTTTTTTATTAGTTGCGAAGGAATTTTATCTACTGTACTGAAAACTGAATCCGAAAGTTCCTTTATCGAATCATACTGGGGTCCATCCTTGAACACTTCTTTTGCCATCCCTCCCCAAAAACTTTCAATGGGATTGAGGTCCGAATAACATGCTGGGTGACTTAACAATTCTATATTATTTGAAGAAAAGTATTCTCGTGATTGCCGAGAAGTGTTTATCGCAGCGTTGCCTTGCTTGAAAATCCAATTTCTTCAGCACGGACATGGACTTGATAGGGGCATTTTCAAGCAGTGAAATGTACTTGAATGATGTTTGCCGGCCTTTTACTACTTGACACTTTAGGGTCCCAGCTGACGAAAAAGCACCCCAGATCAGTACAGACCCTCCCCCACTATGCCGATTTGAAAAAAGTCGCTTAGTGCAAATTTTTATCATGCCAATAGTGTTGAAATCCATATGGACCATCTAAATTAAAATTTTTCTCATCGGGGAAAATTACATTTTCCCACTTCTCTTCATCCCAAGTCTGGTATTTGGTGGCATATTTAAGTCGGTTAGTTTTTTCGCTTCAAGAAGACGTGGTTTCTGCAGTAACGTTTTTCAGACTGATATTACCAAACCGGTAGAATAACCACCGATATTTTAAAGCAGAACTTTAAAATGCTATTAGAACAATGAATGAACAAAGAAAAGTCTGTTAGGCGTGAGTCTATACGAGCAGTACGAATAGTGCACTTGAAACAATATATATATATATATATATATATTACTGAAGTATATGTATTTCTGAATAGAATCTATGACACTTCACATTCATCATACTCTCCAGTAAACCTAAAACAACCGAGTGGGAGTGCCAGGGAACAAGTGTCCTTACCAGTAATAAATAGAGGTTGCTACATATAATACTAATGATGAGGCTGCAAAAAATAGGATTTGAAATTACTCAAACTTAATTAGGATTTGCCGAAGGCAAGAAATAACATGTCTTATTCACATTGATAATGCAAACGGAAAGAACTATAAAAATGCATATAACACCTACCTGTGTTTGATCGATTTCTCGAAATATAATAAAACAGAAATACCTGTCCTAAATTATCACTAAACTACCATGGATGGAAAATAAATTTAAATTCTGAGCAATCCCTATTTGTTACTAACAACGACAGTTATATGATGTGAAAAGATAAGTGAGAAAACATCGAAACAGAGAGGAATCCGCAAAGTGTGTGTTTTGCAACCAGATTTATTCAATTTCTATAGCGAAAACATACTGAGATAAATTTTGAACATGCAATAAATACATTTGTATGGTCACAAAGTTAACCAGCTAAGTTATGCAGACACGTCTGGGTTAATAGTTCAATTCCAATATACTCTCCAACATATACTGGATTTTCTGTAGAAGCAAGGAAAATAAAGGACTAACTTTAAATATAATCAAAACGGTAAACATGATAGTATCAAATAATACCCAATCGCTAATATGCAAGGAACAATGCCGTGGTGTTCCAGTGTAAGAGCTTAATATATAATACTTAATTACATCTAATGGAATGTGCACTACAGAAATAAATAGTCGCATATTTGCAGCCAATCGCATTCCAGAGGCTTCCATGACTCATGATAAGGACTATGACAACAGAATATTATTTTCATTGTTTTCAATCTCGAGTGTATATCAGATGATATCTTATATGATTTTATATAGAGTGATGTGGTTTTCATTTGATTAACTGTGTCTAACTTTATCGAGTATATACATTAGACGAAACGCAATGATGAGAATATTATGTTGTCAAAGTCTTATTCATGACGTACAGAAATATTATAATAGACACGAAATTCAGGATACCTCGAACTAATGTATGGTGTGATTTTTTTGTACCGTGGGCGATAGAAATACACCTACAGCAATAGAAAAGTATTGACGCAGTTGAAACTGTTACTGAATGAATTTCTAGATATCCTGGACAGAAAAGACAACAAATCAACAGGTATTAGAATTGGAAAACGCTAAAAGAGTTCGGGTTATACACCTGGGGTTTATGGGTCATATCTACAGAAACAAAAGCCCAAAACGGAAGAGAACTGATTAGTGTGACGGAAAATATTGTTGTTAAAAGCAGCAGAAGAATACAGTGAGTAATATACGTTGACAGTCTAAACACATAGCAACATAAAAAATATGATAAGCAAAAATGAAGCCATGAATGCGTCGCAGGAGTGAAATTGATAGAAATACATATCCGCTAATGTCTGTACCAGGAATAACGTCAGTTTGTGATTATAATGATAATAAACTGTGCAAAAAATTACACTTAAAAATATCTGCTTGAAAACTCAGATGGTTATACATAAAAGACTATGTTTCTAGTGTTTTATATAATTATAGCATTTTCAACAAAATATTTTCGTTCGACCTTCAGCACCAAGATGTTTTATATACAGTACGACTATGCAAGTAAGACACGCCCACTACCTTGTTAAAGACATTAGAATGCATACTCGTTGTTTTGAGTTTTATATGTGTTATATATAAAACCTCCTTTCAATATTTTTGTAACTAATAGGGTAAGTAACATCTTCTTCTTTCGAGAGCTTACAAGCAATGGGAAATTATTCATCAGACTTTAACTCTACGAAGACCTCATCAGACTTAAAATCTACGAAGACCTCATATTCATTTTGCTAACTATTAATAGTACGGCGTAATTCCTATTCCAATATAATTAATATATTACAAAAACAACAGTACGTTCATAGAATTAATTAATTTCTACATATAATTAAATCCGCATTTTATATTACGCAGGCCGCCCACTACGAATAAATTGTTAAAACTACAACACGTAAGCAAGCAACTCTCCTAATATACCACTGTCCTTACTTTTAATGAGTGATTTTTTCTGACAAAGGGAGAAGAAAAATCTGTATAATAGCTTCGGAGATCTTGCGTTAATAGTCGCCAGAGATTTTGGAAAATGTTCTTTTTCTATGTTTATCTTTTTGGCAAGGTCACTAGTAAGGGTGTTGGAGATAAACGTCATTTTCAGCGCTGACGTTATTCGACTGATTGGCAGCGACCTGATTACACTACTGAGAAGGCTGCCCTACGAGTAGGTACAACGTACTGGGGCTACTGTATTGCCATTTGTTAATAGATTCTGGATATGTAGTGCCTTCTGATGAGGCTTCTCGATACAATAGGAGTAGGTAATTGTTACGGTTTTACCTTATCATGTACTACAAATCTATATTTCTCCTTCTCCAACATCAGAGATCTATGTTAAAACAATCACAGGGATTAAAACCCACTTACAGGAGACTAAACCAGACCTATTATTCCGAAGCGAAACTATTTGCCCAATAGAATTTGAAATTAAATGATACGCTAACTTAACAGGTAAATCTGATTCCCAAGATTGCTATGAGCATGAAATATATGCCTACACAAATATCGATTTCCATGTATTAGGGGCATCTCTAGAGAAGATCCTAAATTACCCTATATCTGCTCCCGGGTTGCACTAGCTCACACGACTGCGTTTATATTTGCCCTCTATCGCTCCCACAACAGCGGAGTTACTATCTTTAAAAGCATATCTGAGAATACCACATCCTATCTGCTCATCCTTCGGCTAGCTTCCACACCTGAAGAGACGTCAATGTTCACAATGTAAGACAATTAACCAACGCAAACTAAACAGATAATGAAAGTAGTTCTGTCTCGATTTCCCCGTTGCGTATGAACTTATTCAGGTTGTTCGCGAACCCACCTGCCAGCCTGATACTGATGGCCAATTTTTAACATTCTTACATATATTCCTCACAACTTGCCTTGAGCTATGTTAATCTTCTTTTCCATCTCACATCTTCAACTGGGATCAGACGTACCTCTCCATCATACAGTATATCGATACTCTATGGCTGATTCGGATATCCTCCGTTCATTTATATCATATCTAAAACTGCTTTCAGGACTGCGAGCAACCACTGTAAAAAAGTAATGAATAACACGAGAGTCGTATGCTCAGTTCTTCACGTCAAAACTAGCTGTGCGGTGACTTGGTTCCCACCAGTTTTGGCTAACGGAAAGCAAGATACTTAGCAGGTGACTGTTATAAATGGGCCTGCGGTAATGTCATCAGAATCAGACGAAGACAGAATCTTTTCCAAGCACATTGCATCTAATTCTACTCAAAGCTGCACAATATGTCCTCCTTTATTAGAAACACGCTATGTGTATGATGTTTCCAAACTAATCCAAAACCTTGATTCCAGTAAAACAACTGACCCGGACAGCATTCCAATCATAGTATAGAAAAAACTTCAAACAAAACTAGCCCCCATACTTGCAAAGCTTTTGAAGCGTTTTCTTAATCAAAATTTCTTACCAACGCCCTGGAAAATCTCATAGGTATGCCTTGTATTTAAGAACTCAGGTGATCGGTCATCTCCTTCTCAGTACAGACCGATAAGTTTCCTATGCACAACGAATTTGTGTAAAATGGAGATGTAGTCAACAACCCCAGGAAAAATTACTGTTTTATTGATCCACTATTTTTTTTTCTATTCTTAGTGGATATGTAGTATTTTGTTTAAACAAGATAAGGCCTTAAATAATGGTTTTCAGTTGTAAGAAAATGATTTCTATCCCTATTTTTCTGAACTTCTATCCCTATTTTTCCGGTCGAAAAAGAAATACACGCATCATGTGTTTTTATTAACGTCGTCTTTGTGTTTTAATTCTACCAAAAGGTAAAGTGAAAATTGTCATCATATGTCTGGTATATCATGTGTTTTAAAATGTATTTACATACACAATGTGAACTCTACATCTCATATCTACACTAAGTACGAACATTTTATATATATGGATCTCTTCATAACACAAACACAGAACGCAACATATCTCTCTAAAAGTCAACAATATCCCTCTTTATACAACAACACACCTCTCACTAAGACCCTAATACACACTATTAATAAGACCTAACAATAACAACAAGAAATACGAACAATAACAACAATAATACTAATAAGACATCTATATAACACTGCTACCAATTTTATCAGAAACCAGAATTGCTCCATACCTTTTCTGTAGCAACTTCAGTATGTTTTCTTAGTCTCAACACGGAAATAAACTTTTGTTTGTAAGCTTCACACTCTAGAAATGTCTTATGAGAGCAATTCCAATCCCGGACTTGTGTAGAACAACTGATCATAGAAACTGTTCTGTCCACTGAGAACCATTCACATCCAGGACTTGTGTTGAACACCAAACTATTAGAAACTGTTTTGTCTACTGATAACCACTCACATCAAGGACGTGTATAGAAATTAAACCATAGGAATCTGTTCTGAAACTAAACTTGTGTCATAAGTCTTTTTTTAATGCAAAAGCAGGAACACAGAAATGTAATTAAAACAAAAAATAATAAAGTTATACAAACATTCACGATTAGAATGCATGTATCTTATTCTTTGTTCTGCTAGATGTAGAGCGAGTGAGTTTTCGTTTATATCTCATGAGATTAGCGAGAATCTCAATGGAGGCTTTCTTTCGATGGTAATTTCTCTTGACATATCGAAGGCCTTTGATAGTGTATGTCGGAAAGGTCTACTTAACAAAATCGTCAGCTATGGTATAGCTGGAAATGTCTAATTAATTATTAAATCGCTTTCTCACTGACCAGTATGTTTCCAAGTTCGATAGAAAGATGCTGGGGCCCTTCTATCAATCTAGTAGATATATTCCTGCTAATGCAATTTCCTACCTATATGAGAGCCAGGTATGACCAGGAGTGAGAATTGCTGTCACAATTGCGGCTGCTAGGAAAAACTTATCCTGCTTTGACAGAGATCACAATAGACTTGGGAGCCTAGTGGGAGATGCTCTTTTCTCTTTTTCCTTCCACCTTTTTCCACTGAAGAGACGTTGCAGTCTTGTCCCGGTTTTATCGTTATTTCCATGGCAACATAGCTCCAATCTATGGTCTCCCTCGCCAAACATTCACCAGAAACACTCATTTAACTGTAAACTCTATCAATAATATCCCACGCGCTTTATCTGTGCCGAAACTTAATCATAGATCACATTAACAAAGCTTCTTGCTTAGAACTGCACACCTGTGGAACTCTCTTTCTTTTACCTGCTTTCTAGTAGACTACAGTATGTCCGTCTTCGCGTCCAATGTAAACAAGTTCTTGATGAGACGTTCCCATTTAGTAATCCAATTTACCGAATTAACATTTCTAACAATTACTATGATAATACCATTTGTCCAATGTACACTCGTTAACCATTATCCTCGAGTGGTCTCTAGGTCCTGACAAATGGTAATGATTTTGTAAAAAGATAATAGTGTTAACCAATTCAAAATACGATACATCCACCGGCAATTCTTCTCTGATAATCGTTGAATAAATATTAAAACCTCATCTATATAATCGTTTCATAAATCCACCTGATAATATTGCCTACTGTTTTCTTGTTCATGTATAGAGTATTTAGTAGTATATTCCTTGTGCTATTGCAAAATTCACTTCACTTATTTTCGTAGCAATTGTTCGCATTACTAGCTAGGGTTTTCTCCTGCTCAGTAAACTTCAATATTAACTAACCTACTTGTCCAAAGTCATCGTAGTAATGTGTAATGTAAATGAAATTACGCTGTTCTAAAAAAAACATTTGTACGCTTCAATGTTCTTCTCTCTAACGATTTCTTCTTTTTTATTGATTTGTATTTTTAAAATAATTTAGGTTTTTTTTTTTCAAATGCAGGGGTAGCAGTGATATATAAGCTTAGAATTTAGATCTTTTTATGGAATGTATTTCAAGCATTTATACTGCACCATTACAGTGACTGTTTTTCAGTATTTATGTAGATGCATTCTAATTTACAATTTGTATTAAGACATAAACAATGTGAGAGTTCTATTCTAAAAAAGACAACATGTAAAATGTGCAATTATAATAATAGTAAAATTAAAACACAGGTAGTATGTGAAAATCTCGAAATATTTCCGAAAATTTGTTCCGATGAAAAGTGTTCATTTTATTTACGTTTTGCTTCGACTAAAATTAACTGGACGTTAAATAACTTAAAATAACGACAATTTTAAGCCCACTCAATTGAAATTATACTGATATTATGGTAGACCCTGTTTAATTCTTGGTCAGTTTAAGATTAAATAATAATCCGAAATTATCTCTCCTATTTTTATCCCTAATAGAGCATCGAACGGATATGATAATATAGTGTTAGCTGTAGCTTATTATGCCGAGTATTTTCAGGGAAATGGCGCATGTTAACTCATATTTATAAATACATAATAATTCTTTGTTTTACTCGAGGGGAGACCAACATACTTTGTTTCCTGCAAGTTATACTGAATAAGATGTAACAAAACTTGGAGTCAGATTGTCCCGGAATATTTTCGAATAAAATATCACAAAAATACAGAGTAACATATATAAAGGTTATATGTATTAAATATGCATGCATCTATTCCATCACAGCAAGTTAGATAGTATAGATAGAGTTGTAATTAAATGCATTAAATAATATTGCGCGTTTCCAATAAAAGAAATCATACTTTTAATCCAAATATTAAAATTGAAAGATTATATTACGAGTGAGTTCCGACGCATACCATAAGACATCATATAATTATCCCTTGATTTAAAAGCAAACATAATCGAAATGCCAAGTCAAAAAAAAAAAAAAACATGTTGAAAAAGTTGACATTGAAATTTCTCCCGACAAACGTCAGTGTATTAAACCTATCTGTGAATATATTGTCTTATTGAAATTACAGAAGAGTTTACTAATGCCAGGGGCAGTAAATGATAAAACCTAGACAGTTTACTTTGAAATAAATGGAATAATAAAAGTATGACTAGTAGTTTTTCGAAATTAATCATCTTAGACCTATACATATCTAATAAATTACACTTTTTGCTACAACTGATTGCAGTATGTACAAAGAATCCATGTCATATATTTGACATGGTTATTGTATATATATATATATATATATATATATATATATATATATATATATATATATATATATATACTAGCCTTAACGCCCGGCATTGACCGGGGGTTTGGAGGGGTATGTTGAGCAAAAAAAGAAAGGATCATTTTTTTTTTATTTGACCCCTATTTTAACCCCTAAACTTTTATTGCCTTGGGGGCAAATCAAGTTATGAAGTTAGATCCATGTCCAAGGAATCTATATCTAAAAGTTCAAGTGTTTAGACCCAAAATTATCGGAGGAGGTTGGTAGAGTTCTCAATGGTCAAATCGTTGAACTTTGACCCCTTAAAAGTCAAATTTCTGGCCGAAAACTGATCACATAGATTCTCCAAATTCTCAGTACACTCTATATCAAATTTTGAGTATGTCGACTTAAAATTGTCAGTTATTGCGTAGGGAAATGCACACACACACAGACAGATACACAGACATGTTCACATTTATAGATATACTAGCATTTCAGCCCGGCGTAGCCCGGGTGTTTGGATGTGTATATTGAGCAAAATAAAGTGGTAGTAGGAAGGCAGGCTTGAACCCATACCGCGAAGAAGGAAAAGAACGGGGAAAAACTGACGGCTTTGCAGTTACAACCAGCGGCAAACCTGTAGTGACTTATATTTACATTAAGAATAGACAATCGAAAGGAGAGGATATCTTTAAAAAGTATCGACGAAAAAAGCGACCCCTCCCTGTAGAAAAGTGCCTAGTTCAAGGTGAAGATTTTAATCTTTTAGCCAATTTTTCGAGATTTGTCCTATGAAAGGTCGCACTTCGAAACTATACTGAACTTAGAAAAATCCGTCGCCTCTGTCGAAAGTTTTAGGCGAACATGCAAACATTCATACATACATACATACACACATACATACATACATGTATATGGTAACTAAAAGTTTTCGACCAAAACCGATGAAAACGCTTGCCTTATCTCTGAATACCCTATATGTAAAATTTCAAATATTTAAACCAGAAATTGTCTGATTAATTAGGTAGAGACCGCAGAAGTCAATTTTTTTTTTAAATTCACCACAATTATGACCCCTTAACTTTTATGGTTTGAGACTCAAATGAAGTTATTAAGTTAGATGCATGTCCAAGGAACCTATATCTAAATTCTAAGTGTTTAGACCCAAAATTGTCGAAGGAGTTTGGTAGGGTTCTCAAAGGTCAAATCGTTGAACTTTGACCCCTTAACAGCCAAATGTCTGGCCGAAAACCGACCACATAGATTTTCCCAAATCTCAGTACCCTGTATATCAAATTTCGAGTCTGTAGACTACAAATTTACAGTTTAGGGAGCAAATCAAGTTATTAAGTTAGATCCATGTCCAAGGAACCTATATCTAAAATTTCAAGTGCGTAGACCGAAAATTGTCGGAGGAGCTTGGTAGAGTTCTCAAAGGTCAAATCTTTTAACTTTGACCGCCTAATCGCGAAATGTCTGACTAAAAACCGATAACATCGATGTTCTTAAATTTCAGTACCTTGTATATCAGATTACGAGCCTGTAGAATAAAAATTGAGAGAGTTATTGCGTAAGGAAATGCACACAGACACACACTAAGCCACACAGACAGGGTCACTTTTATATATATATATATATATATATATATATATATATATATATATATATATATATATATATATATATATTTAAATAAGGGAGTAGTCACTACCAATGTGTATTTTTTATCATTATTTTATTATTCCGTGCCTTGGTTATTCATTGAGAATTATGTTTGGATCATTGTAATAATGTTTTTAAGTCATTGAAATCGTTTACGCGCGTTTCAGACGGTCTGTGATGCGTGCTCGTAAGAAATTATTTCCAAACATTTGAAAATAATTTCTGACGAGGACGCATCACAGACCGTCTGAAACGCGCGTAAACGATTTCAATGACTTAAAAACATTATTACAATGATCCAAACATAATTCTCAATGAAAAACCAAGACACGGAATAATAAAATAAATTGAAAAATACACATTGTTGGTTACTACTCCCTTATTTAAATATGCATCTTTCTTTCGTTGGAATTTATTAACCCATTTTATATAAGTATGTATATATATATATATATATATATATATATATATATATATATATGATACTAATGATATAATATATGTATCTGCCTGTGTATACGTGTGCATTGTCGATTAATAAATCATTAATCCTATCGGTATATAAATACATATTTACAAAAATCATATTTTCATTTCTTCTATTGGGACGGGAAAGGTTACAGCTACAAAGCCAACATTTTCCTAAGTGGATACAATATTTATTTCATAATAGTAGCTAATAGTTTCTTCTTTCGATGAAAATATGTATTTACTAAAACCATTTAGTTAGGCGATTCTATTTTACTAAAGCCTTCAAATAATGTTAATGCGTGTGTTTAAAATAATATATTAAAAGCTGCGTGAATCGTTGAATTATAAGTGGCTTAACTAGTTTTATGTATAATAATGAAGACTTTTCTTTGTGGAATATTGCATGCTACTCTATTTGTTAAAACATAAAGATTGAAATTGATATAAGTGTATCAGTATGTCGGAATGTAAAGTATTTTACATTCTTGTTTTCAATTATAACAGATTTTTATGAATGATGAATAACATTTTACAATGTTGAATTATATTAACGCAAATGGATTATTGTCTTAAAGGGATAAAACATTATAATTACAGTGACATGCTTTACACGGTAGTTCATAAAATCTTTATAATATCATTGGTATTACCAAGAACAATATATAAATATAATATGAATAAATATATTCGAATACAAATTTTGAATTTTATATGGGGTATTTAGTGAAAATATTCATGACTTTCGTGAATTACGAATATAGACACAATATACACAATATAGACAATACAGAAAATACAGACACAATATAGATAATATAGAAAATACAGACGCACTATAGGGAGAATATAGACAGAATATATACAATATAGACAATATACACCCAATATAGACAATATAGACATAATAGACAAAAGGTTGTAAAACAGTAAGGAGTTTAAATATGCGTGAAGCATGTTACTAATAGATTAACCAAATGCTGGATATTGCAATTTATAGTTTGCATAAGTTATATGTAGGTGGATATATAATGTATATATATTATGTTTTTCTTTACATAATATCAATAATATATTAAAAAAATGTGTTATGATATTCACAATGAAATGCTTATTATTACCTTCAAAATAACTTTTTGGACCTTTCGAGCATCTAAATCTTTTAAAGCCATGCTCCCCATTATCCTTTTCAAGTTTTTAAGTCTAATAGCACGTATCATACCGTTATATAAATTATAAAGACACAATTTATCTGTAAGCAGTGTTGATCAAACAAGAAATCGACGTGCTCAGCTTACTATTTGGAGCCCACAGTTCCCATTTACTGAATACTACTGCATTCTTTCATTTACTAATAAACAATAAATAATTCTCATAATAACTATTTCATTATTTGGTATGGTAATTTAGAAATGTCAGATAAGAGAAAAGGAAATTCCTTACATCGCCAAAATCTCGCATTTTTAATTGAATGACAATAAATATCCTAATTAAATTGAATAAGGGAGCGTTTATATTTGTTTTAAATGTAAATGAAGCAACAAATTGTTTCAGTCCTGTTGATCAGCAACTTTAAAGTATACCCAAATTTTGTGCGAGTAGCATTTTTTTAATTTAAGATGTTTTTTTTTTCTATTTTACATATACACGGGCTCGTAGTATGTTAAATCTATTAAACGTTTTATTTTAGCAAAATGTAATTTCTGGCCTTTACAACTATTTACCTTTCATTGTCATGCAATGTATTATTTCACGGTAATTTGAATTTTTCCCCAATAGTTCTATAATGTGCAAGATAAGTTATTGTAATTTTTTTTTTTTTTTTTTAATTACATTTTCACCCCAAACAAGGCAAATTGCCACTTGGTGTAGGGGGCTACTATCAGGGGCAACAACTACTGGGGTACTATGTAGGGATTTGGGCAGCAAGGTGTCGGTTCACGTTACACTTGAACTTCTGCACGTCAGTACTGTTGGGGAAGCAGGGACCTGGAATGGAATTCCAGAGTCTTGCGGTTCTGGGGAAGAAACTATTGGAGTAAAAAGATCTTTTACATCTAGGGACCTCTACAGTGTGGGGGTGGGATCTAGTAGCCTGTCGGGTTTGTCGAGGGTGCTCGCGTCGTGGGGGCACAAGTGATTGCAGTTCATCAGAGCATTCACCACTAAAATACTTGTAGAACAGGCAGAGGTAAGCAACATTTCGTCGATGGGACAGAGGCTTAAGCTTAGATGCCAGTTCAGGGCCTATCAGATTTGCGACTCTCTTTTGAACCTTGTCAAGGAGCGAGAGACTAGTAGCAGATGCACCAGCCCAGATGTGGCAGCAATACTCCATACATGGGCGAATGGTGGCCTTATAGAGGTACAGGATACTTTCGGGTGTTAGTAGTTTTCTAGCACGGTAGAGAGAGCCTACCTTTCTTGCAGCGGCCCTGGCAATGCCTTCAATATAATTGTTCCAACTCATGTTTCCTGTGAACGTTAGGCCAAGGAGTTTGAAAGATGGACTCTCAGATAAAGGGTCGTTGGTCATTGCTATTGGTGGTAGAGAGGGTTTCTTGTAATTATTGAATGAAACTAGTTTAGTCTTGGCAGCATTGAACGCGACCAACCACTTTTGTCCCCATTCCACTACAGATTGGAGGTCTTCCTCTAGTGTTTCTGCCATTTCTTTAGAAATGTGTTCATTCGTCTTCCTGTCATGTCTGCCATAGAGTGTAGTGTCATCAGCATATATACCCATCTCAGAGGCAATGTTGTCGGGGAGGTCATTTATGAATATCAGGAACAATAGAGGTCCAAGGATAGAACCCTGGGGCACCCCCGCATTTATATCATATTGTTTAGATGTGCGACCGTCGAGGACTACCTGGATTTTTCTCTTATCTAAGAAGGATTTAATTATGTTAAGTATTCTACCAGTGATACCGTAAGATCTAATCTTCCTGAGGAGACCCTCATGCCATACCCTGTCAAAAGCCTTAGATATATCTAGAGCTACCGCTCTGCCTTCCCCCGCTTTGTCCAGTGATTGGTATATACGTTCAGAGATCACGGTGAGGATGTCTGCTGTGGAACGGGCTTGTCTAAATCCATATTGTTTGTCAGTCAGTAGTTTAGCATCTGTAAGATGATGGACTAGAGCATTTAAACGTATGTCAGGTATTAGACATTTTCTAGCATGTTAGATAGAATATTCTTTCGGTCAAGAAAATGTTCAATGTCAATGTATATTAATGTTAAATTTCGAGGTATGAAATAAGAGCTGCCTTTCTTTCTTTACTCACCTTATCCAGTGAAAGGTGTGTTATGCGTATTGGCTGTTAGTGGATGAGCCTTTTTTTTAATTCTTTAATGAAAAACTTTTAGTTGCATTAAATGTTACCACATATTTATGGCTCTATTACGCTAGAGACTGGGGTAGTTTTTACGAATACGGTCATTAGCTAAATGTGAACTTCCGTCTTTTCCCGTGTGCCTTATATATAATGTTGTATCACCGGCAAATCCACGCATCTCAGACAACATATTAAAGGACCGTAGTTTTTTAATACAAAGAAAATAGAGGGGTATACATATACCACAAAGAACCCACTGCATTAATATTCTGTGGTTTACATGTTTTTACAGTAGACTTTCTTCATGATTAAGAACAATCTCACAATATTTAACATTCGTTCAAGATTTAATCTCCATGAGAAGCACATTGTGCACGGCCTTGTCAAATCGTTTCATATTTCTAAATCTACTTGTCTGACTTCCTCTGTTTTATCTAATAAAGGGTGTATGCAGTCAAAAGTACTTTTCCATTCTGTTAGACAGAGAAATTATTTTGTTCGAATTGGTGAACAAGTGTTTGATAAAGCAATGACCCTACAGGAGGGAGGAACGTGCTAATTGAGCAGATCAGCTCTTTCTCCATGGTTCTTGTACACTGGTGACACGCTTTTAAAAAACTACGATTCAGTAAAACATTTGTTGTAGAATTTTCAGTTGTTTGCATATAGCTGTCGAATCCTAACGGTAGACAAGAGAGCACCACGTCATAATAAATCAGTTTCACGGTTTTTGGAAATGGAGATAATTTTAATCAATACTCATAATAATGGCGAGTTTACTACGAGAATACATTCTACATCATTTAGGTTACTTTTTAGTTTACGGATATTTGTGAAGGTGAATATCAACGGAGGAGGTAATTTAGTGAATTAGAGGGTGTTTTCTGGTTTGATCCTAATATTTCGGGGTAGAAAATGTTTCATTACGTTTTTTTTTAATGTCGCGTATAAAATATGGGGGAGGTGCTTTCAAGTGTGTCATTTTCATGCCAAATATGCATACATCTTTAGATTATCAGACGAAGTTTTGTGTAGACGTGTTTTCTCTTAGTAAATACCAGCAGAGATAACTGGAGTGTCTCATTTAACACATGGCATGACACAGCAACTATTCAGGTATTAAAAAAAATGATGTGAGAGCAGCCGCTAAAATGTCACCAATTGTTTCAGCTACTGTTGTGTTAGTTGGAAATAGCAGTCAGCCCTACTGTACCTTTACATCTCTGCAAGGAATCTGTGTTTACTTGAGCGAATATAATTGCCCCGAAAGCACGCACAATTTTATTCATCCTCAAGTATTATTGTAAATTAATTACTTCTGCGTTTTTATACGATATCATGTATCTATGCATTATATGTGATAACGTATTTTTAATGCAACATTTGTGTAAATGTATCGGATCTATTTCTAGCAAATTTGATATTAGATTTTCGATTAATTCCTAATACACATTTATTGTATGAGTTAATATATTCTATAACGCGTGTCGCTTGCTGTTTTGCGTCACCTATTTGGGGGCATTTAATTACATCAGCAATGCGTTTCGCATCAGGAATGTACAATATAGAATATGTAGATTAATCGAGGTTTAATAATACTATACATCTGGCTCAGACATAATGTGCTGACACTCACATCTCCACTAATTACTCCATCATTTTACGATCAAATCTTTCGGCACTATGTTCTCTAAAATATTACCTCAATGCAAGTAAGTCTTACTAGCGTGATAATAAGTATTAAAAACTCATTCCTTATTCAAAATGTAACATTAGGTTATAAAGAAACAATGCAATGTGATGCAAATTCATATATTATACGTTAAATCGTAGCATAATGATAACTCCGGTCAGTGAAATAAGGATGCAATTAATATAAATATGTAAGTTTAATATTAATATATTTTTGCTTGCGATTTTCTTGGAAATCCAACAAATAAAACGTATTCGTGAACAGCAATCAAATAGGTATATCTCAGGTGTCTCATTTATATTCCAAGATGATACGCTTATTGGACAGCGTATTCCGACTAACAATTCAATACAATACATTTTTATGAGGCGTATTCAATGTAAACGTCGAGTAAAAAATATGTGATGGCATTCTTTATGAAAACCTTTCGAATGCGCACGAAATAACTAACACGCGATTGCATGAAAGGGAAACAGGCACATTAGATCAAAAGCTATATCAGATATGCAAGACAGAGGAGAGCAAAAGAATCAATATATTGTAACATGTGACTTACCGATAAAATATGAAAAATAAGTTCCTTACCACGCACGAACATAACAACACACCAACCCTCGCAAATAAGGAAGGTTATATATATATATATATATATATATATATGTATGTATATATATATATGTATATTTATATATATATATATATATATATATATATATATATAACTATTTGAGGTAATTTTTTTCCAAAGAAATAGCTTTCAATGAATTTATACCCGGTTTATATACGAGTGTTTAATATCGAAGTACGGCAATAGTTATTGAGGAAGTATCTAGTTACTTGTTACTGGCTAAGCGAAACATACTCATGATTGCGTTACGACTCATGAATGTTATATAAAACAAATAAAATGTTGGTGTATATATATATATATATATATATATGTAAGGAGCGAAGGATAATAAGAACTATGCATAGTCAGTTTCTTCAATTGGTATACTACTTCCAGGTTAGTATTGCATTTCGCTTCTTACACTTATTCCAGATAATATTATATTCCATGCATGAGTTAAATCCCACTATTATTATTAAAATATAATGTAATTGAATAATTTAATATAAACGTTTTTTTTTTTTAGATTAACCAAAAGTTTATGGTAACAGACACAGATTTCTGTATATTGAATTGTTATTCGAAACAGGATAAATGCACAATGTAAGCATAAAACTCATATAGATTATTGTAAGCACACTATTTAATATAAGCAATTGCATGAAATGAAAACTTATCTCCATAATATTATACACAGATTCCACGAGTGTTTATATAATGGTGTGACTTTAATAATGAATCTTTTTAAAATGGAATCATATAATAGTATTTAAAGAAAACAACTGCACTGTGATTAAACGTAAATCTAATATATATATATATATATATATATATATATATATATATATATATATATGATATTCAACATGATACGCTGAGATTTGAGGGATACGTGAAAGCTCCTTGTGTGTTTCATTACAAATACACTTTTCACGTTCATTCACAGCATTTCAATGGTAACTGGGGGCAAAAAAGTAAATGTTGACAGCGCAAAATCCATAGTATATTATCCGCAATGGTTGGGAATATTATATTTACTGGTTGGAAAAAATGTCCAAGAGGACACTTAAAACACGGATAAGGCGATTTCACTTGTGTTCAACGTTGCGCTCAACAAAAATGAAGCAGAAAAGACTGATCCACAACTCCTAATCCAGATACTATTTGTGCTATCTACCAATAAACCATCAACCAAACAGCAGCAATAATATTTCAAGTATGAGCTATAAGGTTACCACCTGCAGATTTCGATTATTTTGGATAACCGCGAGAAACAAAACTGGCTTTGACAGACGCAATATGGGAACTGATTACCGCTGTGCAATCAGGTCCAAAATCTTGAGATCCACCATATCACTTAGAGGGTGGAGCATACTTCAACTCCTCACATGGAAAAATGGCACAGTCTTGATGAGAGGTGTGCTTAATACCGTAGATATGTCACAACGAGATATGGAGTCTTTGATTAATATGAAAGTGGTGTATCCATTGAACACGTGAATCACTGACTCGGAGCAGGGGACTTTGTTGGTGTTAATGTTGATATTTTAGATATCTGGTCTGTTCCAACATTCTTTTCATTCGTACAGTACTGGGTTGTGATTCTATATCCGGGGTTCACGGATTCGAAAAGTGATGAATAATAGAAACCTCCTCAAACTTATAGAAATATATGCAAGGATAGCAGTGTAGAAGAGGTTATCGAAGTTGAGGAGAAGGTATTAGAGTGTCTTTAAGATGTTAATGATAGGGAAAAGATTAATCATCTCCAACTAAGACGCTGTAAGAGAAAGGTTGCACAAAACTCAAAGTATGTTGAGGCCAAATCATTGCCACCAATTAGTTAAAAAATTCCACAGCCTTCGAACCAGTTAAACCTGAGGAGTGAAAATCCAAACTTCAGATGGCAAATTACAACTAACCAATACTGACTTGCCACCTGCTCCTGTAAAGTTGTTAGTTATAATTGCGTACTTCATGGTATCCTAAGGCCAAATGCAGCTGTAGAAGACATGGCATTCACTGTTAAAACTTGTGTGGTAATTGCAAAGTCTTCCACCTCATCAACTCACCACACTAAATCTTGATGATGATGATGATGATGATGATGATGATGATGACGACGACAACGGGGGCGGTGATGGTGATGATGATTATAATGATGATAATGATGGTGCTGGTGATGCTGCTGATGATGATGCTGATGATGTTGATGATGATGATGTGCCCTTTGACTAGTTCTTGGAATAAAATTTTTTCAAAGTCCATTCATAAAACTGTTTCTGTGGTGGTCATGCAAGGAGAATATTGCCTAGGCAAGTTCCTGTATTGTAAAGTGTACTTATTTCGTACCTAGTTTTCAATGAAATTTCAGGAATTAATGTAAAAAGTATTGCCTTGAAAAAAGTTAATTAGTCTATTTTCGTATCTAGTATGTTCATATTTTTATAAGATAGAAAAAAAATTCGGAAAAGGAGAGGTGCTAGTAATTTTAAGGTGATCATTTATTATTAAGATTATAGCTACCTATCATTATAATTTTATCACCAAGAAATTATCAACCTAGCTTGCAGTGGGCGATGTGTAGGCTTTCGGCAAAAAATATTTCTAATTTAATAAAGGTTTTTCATCAGGAAAACATATATCTGTCGGTAATTATCAATCGGAAATGTCAGCAAATATATGTCTCGAAATTTGAATATTGTTAATTTGGAGTTGGACCTTTTAGACTCTTAAAGGCCTTGGCAACCTCGCCAAAAAGGCGATACGGTAGATATTTCTGCTTCATGATATGGTAATTAATAATTTTGTGCATTACGTATACACGTTTGCGCTAATTATCGCAGTTAACATCTAAGTGCAAAGTTAAATTAGAATTAAACCTTTTCAACTCTGAAAGAGCGATATATCGGTATTGGCTCCCTAGCAAAAATACCACGCGGCAGAGATGTTGATCTTTTATGATATTCGAATTGGTGATTTTGCTAATTATATTTTGCCTTTGTCGCTGGTTATTTCATTTTACCTCAGTGTCCATAGGGTGAAAGATGGTTAAAAGTTGGGTGCAAGATGACGGTAGTTGTCCTCTGTCGCCAAGGCTAATTTTGGTAGACTTTGTTGGTATCTAAAAAAGAGATGTTATCCATGCCCGCAATGCAAGTTAAAAGCTGTGTTAGTAATTTGTTTGAGGTTTAGCCACAATTTCACTGGACTATTGCTGTCAGTGTTGGGACAATTAATCGGAATTAGTATCGGGAATCAGAAACCTCGGATCTTTTGGAGGTATCATATTCGGTATCGGAATCGGAACATTTTGTGCCTGATTTCCGAGTCCAAAATCGATTCTTTTGTTATTTTTCAAATTTAATTTTCCATTGCTTGTATTGATGATAAATGTTTATTGTTTTGAAATTATTAGTAAAATTAATCTTTAGAGATCATAAAAACATAAATAAGATGTATTTTATTTACGTAAAATAAAGAGAATAACACTCGAAACCTACAAACGATTTACTAGGTAAACTCTACAACCATGCGGATTATTTACGAAAAATCCAAACTATTGTGTAGAAATTAAAAATATTTTATCAAGAAAAATATTAATCATTATTACTAATTAAAGAAAAGTGAATATAAACAATTGTTTTAATATTTAATTGATCTTTTTTATGTGGTTATGCTATTGCTAGTTGCGTTTTGCCCGAAAGGTTGTTGTCTGCACCTTCACCCAGCATTGAGAAATACGGCAAGGTATTTACAAAACGTTGAACTGAATTTTAAATAAGTTTGTGAATTTTAATGCTTTCGTGTGAAAAACTTTTAGCATCAAACTGTGCCGTTATTATTACGTTACGCTTAGACTTTGGGGTTCTTTAGCGCGACATGTAGTTCTGAAGACCGATCAAATGTTCAAGTATTTTCTCGCATCTGATTGCCACATGTCAAGATGACGCTTCTCAGAGAGTTTACAGTTAAACGAAATGACACGTTTTATTTTATAGAGTCGCTTTGTCTGACCCCATCGTTCTTTGAAACTGTTAATGTGCTATCGTATTTTTCTTTATAAAGTTAAAAATATACATGAATATCTCACAGTAAATTTGCCCGTATCTTGGATAAAATACATAAAGAAAAAACGTTAACATCAAATCAAAAAAAAAAAATTATATCTACATTTAAACGTACCCCACCCCAATGATAATCTATTCTTAGGCGATATTTGTGAACCCACTAAAAACAAAATTATTTTAAAATTTAGGATAGACGGTTAGGAGGGCATATAAATTTATGGAAATTATTGAATAAATATCGATTGAAAATTGCTATTTTTTAGAGTATCTTTAAAAAGCGATTACCCCCCCAAAATATACGTTAAAACATATCTTAAAATGGTAACGGTTCTTTACAACCAAATAAAATCAGGTTTATAAATTATCAACACGCCTAGTATTACTGTTCACATGTTGACTGTTTCTAGTTATTTCCCCCCTAGAGGGTAAAGTTAGAAAAAAGGTATATTTTTTTAATGTTGGGAATATCTGACTCCAAAATATGGGCACTCTGTGTCGAAACAAGAATAACATTTTTCTTCAGTATAGAAGGATTTCTCTTCATTGAACGAGGAGAGAATCGGTGGAGGGTAGCAACAGAGGATAGACTATAATTTCGTAGTGTTTCGATCGATGTAACCTCAGGCCGAAATTCTCTGTAGATTCTCGCATTCAATAGAAAAAAATCCCGAGTTCGAGAACACAAAACATAACAACTTGTATATTAATATATTTTTAATTTGAGTGAGAGATGGGCTACCTCGTAATAAAACGATACCCCCACAAAAAACTGTTCAAAAATATATTTTACATCGATATTTAATCCATAATTGCCCAGTTTTCAAAGCTGGCCAAAATAGTCGTTTTTCCCTTGCCTTTTTCCGTTGCCCAATTTTCCTAAATCTATAAAGGTACCGTATATAATCACCCGTTTCCGGGCGTCTCTAATTGCTTTAAAGCAGTTCACTTATTGTTTTATCTCTGATCCCAAATCTTAATCGGAAAAATCATAAAACCGTAAGTAATCCCTTTATTTTTCGTATTATAAGACAGACTTAGGGATAGTAGTAGGAATGGGTCGTGTCTTTTATACTGTTGACAATGACATATTTGATACTCCAGTTGACCAAGAACATGAACATGCCCCAAATTTAAAACAAAAGTAATACGGTTCGAAAGAGGTAATTATTTTACGTTAAATTTATATGCAAAACTGTTTTTCCTGGTGATTTATATGCAATAGCCTAAACAATGGAGAATCGAATTTTTGTATTCGTTACAAAAATAAATAATTGTAATTGGCGAACAACGAGCACCGAAAAAAAGGTTAATTTCTTGAGAATACAGAATTTGCATGTACCGTTTAACACGTATATCTAAAAAATTAAACAAAAAAATTGCCGAAAATTACTTTTAATAATAAATATCTATTATATCTATGAAAGTGAAAGGGTCTGTCTGTGTGTGCGTGTCTGTGTACATTTTCCTACGCATTAACTTTGGAATTTTTAGCCTACAGACTCAAAATGTGATATACAGGGTACTGAGATTTGGGAAAATCGATATGATTGGGTTTCGAACAGAAATTTTGCGATAAAGGGGTCAAAGTTCAACGATTTAACTTTTGAGAACTCTACCAAACTCCTCCTAAAATTTTGGGTCTAAACACTTGAAATTTTAGATATAGAGTCATTGCCATGGATCTAACGTAATAACTTGATTTGAGCCCAAAAGAATCAATTTTAGAGGTGTCATAATGGGGGGCAAATTAAAAAATATTTACCGTTTTTTTGTTTTGTTTTTGGGTCTTAATGTTTTTTTTTTTGCTCAGCATACACCTTAAAACACCCGAGCAACGCCGGGCACCCATGCTAGTATAGCATTAAAAGTGAAAGTGTCTCTATGTCTGTGTACATTTCCCTACAAAATACCTCCGTTAATTTTAAGTCTACAGATCGGTTTTCGGCCAGAAATGTGGCGAGTAAGAGGTCCAAATTCAACGATTTGTCCTTTGAGAACTCCACCGACAACTGTAGGTCTAAACACTTGAAATTTTGGATATAGATTTATTGGACAGGGATATAACTTAATAACTTGATTTGAACCCAAAACAATTAAATGTAAGTGGTTATAACAGGGGTCACAAATTTTAAAAAATGACCACTTTTTTTTTTTTGCTCAACATAGGCAACGCCGGGAATCCATGCTAGTATATCTATAAACGTGAACGTGTATGTGTGTGTCTGTGTCTGTGCATTTTTCTACGCAATAACTCTGTCAGACTAAAAAGTTTATACACAGGATACATAGATTTTGGAAAATCGATATGATCCGTTTACAAGGCATTTGGCGATTAAGGGGTAAAATTCCAACGATTTGACCTTTGATAACTCTACCAAACTCGTCCGAGAAATTTTAAGATATAGGTTGCTTGGATATGGATCTAACTTTATAACTTGATTTGAGCCCCCAAAATATAATTTATAGGGGGTCATAATATAGGCCAATGTTAAAAAAGTTGACAATTGTTTTCTTCCTTTTTTTTTTGCTAAACATACACCTCCAACTACCCGGGAAACGCCGAGCACCAACGCTAGTATATCATAAAAGTGAAAGTGTATGTCTGTGTATGCATCTATGTGTCAGTGCGTGTAAACATTCCTACGCAATAACTCTCCATTTTAAGTCTACAGACTCGAAATTTGATATACAGGGTACTGAAATTGGGAAAAATCGTTCTGATCGGTTTTTGGACAGAATCATTGAGATAAGGGGTCACAGTTCAACGATTGGACCTTTTAGAACTCTACCTTACTCCTCCGACAATTTTCGGTCTAATCACTTGAAATGTTATTTATAGGTTCATTGGACATGGATCTAACTCAATAACTTAATTTGAGCCAAAAAAACTAAATTTAAAGGGAACATAATAGGGGTAAAATTTACAAAAAAAATGCCCACTTTTATTTTTTGCTCAACATACATCATCAAATAACCGGGCAACGTCGGATACCCATCCTAGTATAAATATAAACCGATTTATTATGGAATGTACGGTGCAGGATCAGTATACATACATACATATATATATATATATATATATATATATATATATATATATATATATATATATATATATATATATATATATATATATCTTGGACTCCCCCGTCGTGTTCGACACATGAGGACCAAAAATTTGCTCTGTTTCACTCTGCCTTCAATGGTTGTGCCGCATGTGTGGCACAAGGCCGGCTCTGCTCCCATAAACCGCACGACTCACAGGATACAGGCTGGGAAGGTGCTGTTCCTACTCTTGCTCTACGAAGATTTGCTTGATTCGATAGCAGTATGCCAATGCACGTGTTAATGCCCGCAAAACATTTTTCCCTCCAAAATTTTCTATCAGCAGCCGCTTCTTCAAAGTTTTTTGGGTTCAGGCCTGCGTTCTTAAGATTGTCTTTCAGTTTATCCCTGTACCTCAGAAATGGACGACCCGTATTTCGATTACCCTCTTTCAGTTGACTGTATGCTAGTTTCTTAGGAAGACGGTTTTCATCCATGCGAAGTAGGTGACTAGCCCACCGAAGCTGAGACTTCATCAGGCCGGCCTCAATACTTAAAATGTCGCACCTAGCAAACAATCCCGAGTTAGGGGCCTTGTCTTTTCATGTTAATCCATATATACTATGAATTCAACGCTTATGGAATGTATCCAGTTGCGCAATCTGCCTACGGTATGGGGTCCAGGCTTCCGATCCATACAGGAGTATCGAAATAATCACTGCACGATAAACTGAGATTTTAGTCTTTAGAGTCAAACCTCTTTCATTCCGTACTCTTGACCGGAGTTTGCCGAAGGCATCAGTCGCCTTTGAAATTGTGTTCAATAACTCATCATCAAGTGATGCTGACGAATTCACTTTACTTCCGAGATATGCAAAGGATTTAACATACTTTAGAGGCTGTCTATTCACTAAGCTTTTCTGAAGCGGTTCCACGTATGCTGGTGTCGGAATATTCACATCACCTTACTGCAACGGGGTGGGCTTTGGTGGTTAGATAACTTCTCTCTTTTAAGACTAATCGTTGAACTAAATGTTTTTGCGGCATTGAAAAACTTGTGTAACTGATTCTTCTGCTTCTTGAAATGATGTAGCCACGAGTGCAGTACCGGCTGCAAAAAGAACATCACGAACAATTTAGCTTCTTTTTAGTGTTTTAGCTTCGAATCTTTGATTATTAAAAAGACCCCCGGGAGTTCCAAACTCAAAATGGGTCATCTTTCAAAGCATGCTCGAGCATGATTGAAAAGAAGATGGCAAAGAGCACAGGTGCAATAACAGAACCCTATTTCGTACCGGTTTTTACATTGAATGACTCAGAGAACTTTTCGTCTGCCCTTACACGTGCCTCCACATGCACTTATATATATATATATATATATATATATATATATATATATATATATATATATATATATATATACTTGCAGAAGTACCCGTCGTTGACTGGGTTCAAAAAACAGCCTACAGAAAATGGACTCTGATTTATGAAAGGGTGATATGTTATGAAAAGGAAGGGTTATTAAGAGATAGCTTCGAATTTGGGGGTATCAAAACCAAAGCAAAATATGGTGAAAGTAAAAATAATATACATAAACCGCATAATTGATTATACCATACATGTCCTCACTGAAACACGTATCACAATGTTCTGTTGATCTATATTTAAAAAACATTGTTAAACTTTGTGACATATTTTCATTCTATTATAATCTTATTATATCATATTTCTTTATACTGAAACCTAATTATCAACGTATACTTACGCAGATAGATATAAAAAGGCTTTATTAAAGTGTGTTCCTATTTTCCTTCTATGGAGGCCAGGAACGAACGCAGACCCCACAATTTTATGATACCATCCCTATTTAAGTTAAACATAGTCATCAAAGTAGAATTATGTGCATCTATATTTAAAAAAAAACACTCATAAAGTTGTTTTTTTTAATTTTTAAATTTTTTATTTCCATACATCCTGGAGAAGGCGCGTACCCAGACCCCACCATTTTAATGAATCGTCATTATGCCAGATCAGTCATACCCATTCCTGTGTCTCGATACATCTATCATTATATGTGATCAGTTTTCTCTAATAGTCAACCATATATTGGTGACCAGGCACATACACAGACGTTCAGCTTTATATTATAGATATATATGGGGGCGACGCTGGTGTGTTTTGCGCATATGTGTGCGTGTGTGTGTGTGTGTGTAGTTATGTGTGTGCATGGAACTTCAGACGTTTCACGGGATGTAAAAATGATAAACGACTACTTTACATTTCTATATTTTATCGTCATCTGAATATATAGAAGCTAGATGTAACGTTAAGAAAGAAATAGCGACAGCTAACAGATAATTTTCTGAAACCAATAAAAAACGCATCAGAGCACAAAAATTGGGAAATCCTGACTTCTGAAAAATCTACAACAGTGTAGTAAATAATGGGCAATCAACAATTCCCCCACTAACCAACAATCACGAGGTTGTTTGCTCAGCAACCGACAAGGCTAATATGCTTGCCAGCCGGTTTGCCTCGAACTCCACACTGGAGCCTTCCAACCACCCACTCCTGAAATTTCTTTGCGGACAGACGCCATGCTAGACGATCTAAAATCACCCCTTCACATGTACACGCTATCATAAAAAACCTTGACACTTCAAAGGCATGTGTATCTGATCTCATCCCAGCTGTGCTATTAAAAAATGCTCAGTCGAAGTAGCTCCAGTTCTCTCCAAACTCTACAACAGATGCCTTAATGAATCATGCTTTCCGGGCTGTTGGGAAACTACTTATGTAATATCAGTATTCAAGAATTCTGGGGAAAGAACTGACCCATCAAATTATCGCCTCATTAGCCTCCTCCCACTTTTCGCCAAAATATTTGAGTCCATAATTAACCATGCTTTAGTCCGGCACCTTACAGATACTAAACTTCTGACTGATAAAAATATGGATTAAGACAAGCCCGTTCCACAGCAGAAATACTCACTGTAATCTCTGAATGTATATACCATTCCCAGGACAAAGCGGGAGACGGCAGAGCGATAGCTCTAGATATATCTAAGGCTTTTGACAGGATATGGCAGGAGGGTCTCCTTAGGAAAATACAATCATACGGAATCACTGGTAGAATATAAAACATAATTGAATCCTTCTTAGATAAGAGAAAAATCCAGGTTGTCCGCGACGGTCGTACATCTATACAGTGTGATATAAATGCGGGAGTGCATCGCGGGTCTATCCTTGAACCTCTATTGCTCCTAATATTTATTAATGACTTCCCCGACAAATCTGCCTCTTATATGGGTATATATGCTGATGGCACCACACTCTATAACAGGCATGAAAGGAAAACAAATGAACACATAATAAAGAAATGGCAAAACCACTAGTGGATGACATCCAATCTGTAGTGGAATGGGGACATAAATGGATGATCACATTCCATGCTGCAAAGACTAAACTGGTGTCCTTCAATAATTGCAAGAGACCTTCTCTGCCACCAATAGCAATGGGCAGTTACTCCCTGTATGGGAGTACATCTATCAAACTGCTTGGCCTAACGTTCACAGGAAACATGAGTTGGGACAATTATATTGAAAATATTGCCAGGGCCGCTGCGAAAAAGGTAGGCTCTCTCTACCGTGCTAGACAACTACTAACACCCGAAAGTATCCTGTACCTCTATAAGGCCACCGTTCGCCCATGTATGGAGTATTGTTGTCACATTTGGGCTGGTGCATCTGCTGCTAGTCTCTCGCTGCTAGACAAGGTTCAAAAGAGAGTCGCCAATCTGATAGGCCCTGCCCTGGCATCTAAGCTTCAGCCTCTGTCCCATCGACGAACCCTTGCATCCCTCTGCCTGTTCTGCAAGTATTTTAATGGCGAATAGTTGATAACACATTTTTACCATTTGTGAGTCTAGAATCTCTTTTTTTTCTTTTTTTGGGGGGGGCCATATAATCCCCTCGGTGAAATCATCTTTTTGTGTTTTTACTTGTCCTATTTCTATTTTCCACAAGTTGGCACACTCTGAATTTATGTATTTTTATTTCTATATTATTATCTTAGATTGTAATTATTTTAACTGACCTTTGACACAATTTATGAAACAGTTTTCTATTTGTTTCTACACGTAGGGGTCGATCATTCTGTCACTGCAACTTACTGTGCTACGTTTTCGTACTGTTTTTTGTTTATTTTCTTTCGTAATGAAAGGACCGATTCTAGTTCACACGAAACCTTATATGACACAATGTAGTTCCACAGACAAGCCGCCAATCCCGGGTGTTGTATGTCGTAAATATTTTCTTAATTGTCATATTTCAGTTTATTTGTTTTAGCCGTGTTATCATCTACTTTTTCACATTGCAGATCGTCGATTGCGATGCAGGGGTGCACAAGCAGAAAAACATCACACAGATGCCGATACTTCACATATATGTCGATTTCATTCTGGGTTCATGTATCCACATGTGAAGTTTACATCTAAGCGTGAATCGATTCGTCAGTTGCCGTCAGATCATTTCCTTATCTTAAAATCATTCCGGCCTGGCTCAAGCCACGATCCCTCTTCAACTATAATCAATTCTAATTGTTAAAGTATTCAGCTCAATTCTCGACTTTAATTGTTTAAAAAAAGTCTGACTCACACTGCCGTATGTAGATCGATAGTTGACCATTGCTGTTCGTAAATTATCTATATAGTAATAGGATAGCGTTCGTGTTATTTTCTGTCATGCTTACATCCTGGTCTTTTAATTGCTTTTTACTCCCATTTCTTTCAAAGAATTCTTCATACGTATTGGTTTCGATTTCGATTATAATTGATTAGATTGGGTGCCTAGGTGTCCGGAAATGCTCGTTGAGCACAACACAGTGGTAGTAGACAGGCAGGATCGAACCCTTTGAGAAGGTAGAAAAGAATGTGAAAAAAACATGCCGCCTTTGCCGTTGCGTCCATCGTTAAATCCGAAGAGGCGTCGGGTATAAATGAGGTGCGTAAATTGAAAAAAAGTGGATGACTTTTGAAATCATCGGCAAAAGTGTCTCCTTTTTGTAGAAAAGTGCAGAAAAAGGGTGAAGAAAAATGATATTTTTGATCAATTTTACCGTATTTGTCGCCGAAAGGTCGAGCTTCAAAACCATACGCATCTCGCGAAAATTCGTCGGCTCTGTCGAAAGTTATAGGTAGGCATACACACATACATACATACACATATGGAGACATACATAATGCATAATACAAATATACATACATACATACATACACACATATATACATACATACATACATACATACATGCAAACATACGTATCTTTAAACAGACGGATGAGATTGTTTCCCGGTTTTTATAGGTGGTTTTGAGCAACAAAAAAAAAAGAAAAATGGCAGTATGTGCGCAGGCTCAAACCCGTGCAGCGACGGAGGAAAAGATGTGAAAAATTGGCGAGTTTGCTTTTGCGTCTATCGTAAAACCCGAAGTGGCGAATGCTTAAATTAAGACGAGTCAATCGAAAAGAGGGTGTAACTTTCGAAAAGATCGGCGAAAAAAGCGACCCCATTCTTGAGGAAAGTGCCAATTTGAGATTTAAGAGCTGAATGTTTTCGGCAAATTTAATGATATTTACTGTCTGAAGGACCAGGCTTCAAAACGGTACTGATCTCGTGAAAATATGTCGTCGCGGTCGAAAGTTTTAGGCAGGCATGCGTACATACATACATACATACATACATACATGCATGGTGAGTGCGACGTCTTGTCAGACGAGTGCCACTCCCTAGGACATTTAAAATCCATGAGCCCAAATGCCTGAGGGAGTATCTATACAAAGATGATGTTACAGCGTCTTAGCTTTGTACGACAGCTAAGTCTCTCTCTCGGTTCAAAATGTTGAGATCAAGCAACAGGCAAGACCAAGATAGCCAGCAACAAATTAAACTGCAGACCAGCTTAATGCGGGTACTGGTCTCCCGCTTTGTTTTTTAAATCAGAGATTTGCTTCTCCTAGAAAGGTTGCCTTCACCACGGCTTACCGGAGCCCTCTCCACCCCAATATACACACACACATACACACACGCACACACACACACACGCACACACACAAATATACACTGTGCTAGTTGGCCGATGACCCAGAAAAGGAGTTCATTCGCCCTTTGGAAGGTCTTGTTTTTTATTCCTTCAGGGAGACTAGCCACCCTCCTCACCAAACAAGTCTGGTGGGGGAACCAGTTTAGTCGCCGGTGACCCGACCATGAGGCAGGTAGTACTGGGTCACATGGTACCAGTAGCATATGACATGACCTGACATAACATACATACATACATGCATACGTACATGCATACGTACATACTTACATACATAAATGCATACATACATACATAAATACATGTATAAATACATACATACATACATACATACATACATACATAAATACATGTATTTAAACAGACAGTTGAAATTTATATTATAGATGGCACTCAAGTCATTCAATTTTTTATGCAAAATTTTCCTAAGAATTCTTCATAATTTTGGTTTCGGTTTCGATAATAACTGATCGTAATTAATCATCTTTATTTCATAAGTAATTTTACTAAGAATTCCGCAGAAGTGCTGGTTTCGATTTGATTGTAGCTAATGGAATGGGACCCCTAAAAATCTATTTTTTGAAAATAATTTATCAAGTATTTTGCATAAGTCTTCGTGTCGGTGCTCATTTTAGCTGATGGGACATAAGTAATCCATTTTTTTTTTATAAAAAAATATTATCAAGGGTTCTTCATAATTTTTGATTCGATTTAGATTATAGCTGAATAATGTAAATTTATATATATATATATATATATATATATGTATATATGTATAAACTCACTACTCGTTCAAGCAGCCGCCAATAGCGTAATGGTTAGGAGCCTTGACTGCCGTACAAACGGTCGGGTTTCAATCCTGGCTTGAGGTAGTTGCCTGTCTAGCCGCACTGATGAGCTGTGAAACAGCGAAACAGTACTGTATGTGGATGACTATAGTGCTCCTCACCTTGAGTTGAGCATATTGAGAAGTGAAACACGAAGTACCATTAGCATATAAGCGACGCTCTTTGTGTAAACAAATCGAGCGGAGGTATTTCAGACGATATCAAAACATCGTTAAACTCACTACTCGTTCAAGCAGCCGCCAATAGCGTAATGGTTAGGAGCCTTGACTGCCGTACAAACGGTCGGGTTTCAATCCTGGCTTGAGGTAGTTGCCTGTCTAGCCGCACTGATGAGCTGTGAAACAGCGAAACAGTACTGTATGTGGATGACTATATATATATGTATATATATATATAAATTTAGATTATTCAGCTATAATCTCTCTCTCTCTCTCTCTCTCTCTATATATATATATATATATATATATATATATATATACATATATATATATATGCCTGAATAATCCTACAGTGGATGAAACGCAGAATGTACAGTGTAGCTTAATCGTCATATATATTTTATAAATTACTAACTAGCTCTACCTACGTATTGAATATTTTGAAGTAAATACTTAAAGTTTACGAATAAATTTATAATTTCGTGTATTGATTTTATGTGTGTAAATGAAGTAGTTATATATATATATATATATGTATATATAATATGTATAGTTATATATATATATATATATATAGTTACCTACTTCATTTACTCACATGAAATTACTACACGAAAGTATAAATTTATGCGTAAACTTTAAGTATTTACTTCAAAATTGCTCAATACGTAGGTAGACCTAGTTAGTAAGTTATAAAATATGTATGGCGATTAAGCTACACTGAATATTCCGCGTTTTATCCACTCTAGGACTATTCGGGCTTATGCACGAATTTTGTTGTGGTCTGTCGTTTTTATATATGCACATTCTATTGAGATTTTAGTTAGCCAATCAGCTATCTAGTATCCACCGCACCCTTCCTATTAGCCAATGAAAATACACTTACCGGACAAAGGCCTATTTGACCACTGGTTGACATGCTCCTTCGTGTGTGCTCTATTCAACCTGGATATCTAGTTTCTTGATCTGTTTTAAATCAAGGTTATGTTTTTTATGTCAGTTTATATATATATATATATATATATATATATATATATATATATACGTATTTAATTTACTATAAAATTAAATTGCATACGTATATGATTTACTATTAAATTAAAAGTATACATATTTCATTTGCTATTAAATTAAATAGCATACGTATTTCATTTACTATCAAATTTTATAGCGTACCTATTTCATTTACTAAAATGTGTAATAGCATACGTATTTCATTTACTATCAAATTAAATAGCATACGCATTTTATTTACTATCAACTTAAATAGCATACGTATTCCATTTATTATTAAAATAAATAGAAAGCGCATTTCATTCACTAATAAATTAAATAGCTCGCGTATTTCATTTGCTAATATATTAAAATCTTTGTGATAATTAAATAACATACATATTTCATTTATTGTCAAATTAAATAGCATACATATTTCATTTACTATCAATAGCGTACGTATACCATTTACTATTTAATTAAATGGCATACGTATTTAATTTACTATCAAATTAAATAGCATACGTATTTCATTTTCCATCAAATTAAATACCATACGTATTTACTTTACCATCAAATTAAATAGCATACAGATTCCATGTAATAATAAATGACATGACATAGGAATATAATTTATTATCGAATTAAATAGAATACGTATATCATTTACTATCAAATTAAATAGCATACGTATTTTGTTTACTATAAATAAAATAGCATGCATATGTCATTTAAAATCAAATTAAATAGCGTACGTATTTTATTTACTAGTTAATTAAATGGTATGCGTATTCAATTTACTATGAAATTAAATAGCATCTAATAAATTACATAACATACTATTAAATAAAATAGCATGCGTATTTCATTTACTATTAAATTAAATAGCATATATATATATATCATTTCAATTTACCTATTAAATTAAATAGCATACGTATAGCATACGTATTTAATTTACCATCAAAATCAATAGCATACAACCACAATATTCGCGCATAAGCCTGAAGAGTATTAGAGTTGATTAAACGTTGCGTATTCAGTGTAGCTTAATCGCCATATATGTTTTATGACTTACTATATATATATATATATACATATACATATATATTCATACATATATATATAATTATTTTTGTGTATATCCGTTAGAAGCGTTGAGTTAAATTTGAAGAATAAAACCTGCTTTATTCTTCATATATATATATATATATATATATATATATATATATATATATATATATATATATATATATATATATATATATATAAGTTTGGTATTCCGTTTCGTTTCAAGCTGATAAATCCAAGCCATATACATACGTTTTTTTTTATCTTGGAAATCACAACTTTCTGGTATATAAAAATCGATAGAACATTAACTCTATAATGAGATGTACGAAATATGCAAGAATTAAAATATCATATTTAAGCGTAATTTAGGACCTCGATACGCCGGTCGTCCCTGTTTACTTGAATGAATTCTTTTGCAGTTTCAACAAAATAGCTACAACTTGGCCTTCGGGACAAGATCAAAGCGTAGTATCTGTTCTTCAGATGCTGCACTTCTATTTCTTGTTCTCTTTCGGTGGAGGAGAAATCCTTCACTACTGAGACAATTTCTATTTTTGTACCTTTTCTCCACGTTAAAAAACGACCCTGGTGTCTAACTCTGTCCCGTGGGGAGGCATAGTAAATAGGTACGATAATATCATAACCTCTCCATTTAAGTTGAATATCTATAGAATGCCAATATGAATATATTACATATGACTCAGTTCCCTGTGAATCTCAACTGGTTCTGATAATTTCTATTGTTATTCCAAACTTATTGACTTTCGCAACCCATGTAACTACTTACGGTCATATAACAAACTATCTCTATCTATTGTTTTTTCCTTTTGCTATCGTCATTCGTTACCTCGGTATTTATATCTACCCTTACTTGTTTTGTCTACATAAGGAACAAATTATTGTCTATCATCTATTCATACTTTTATTTCCTTATTTATTTGTTTACAACATACTAGCTTAACAACCGAGGGCGACCATAGCCTAGCAATTATATTTTAAAATTCTATTAATTTGGCAGTTTAGAACTTATTAATGGATAATTATGACTTCCACTTAGATTGCTATATAGTGAGCTACGAAGCACAAATCGTAGTGAATGCAATCGCAACTATGATCTTGAATTTAACTTTTTTCTATGTGTCCCTAATAATACCACGTGCTGTATGTTTTCTCTGTTTATCTTGTCAAGTTTTCCAGCTATCCTTGAATCATTTTTCCAACGAAATAAAATAACTATGTTGCAGTCTGTAATTTCCCCACTGATACCCTTGGCCTCTTTTAAATGGTCTATAAAGATCAAACAGGGAAATCGTGGTGAAGGGTGACATATTTAGCATATTAATCTCGAAGATAAATATGTAAATTTGAATTGTAAAGAAAGATAATAAATTAATGGCGTTTTACGTATATTATTTACATACTCTTTTCCATAATGTAATTTATCAGTTGATATTATCATGTTGCAGGGTGCAACGATAAAATTCCGGTCTTACGGATAATAAGATACGGGTCCAGAACTTGGATATTGCCTTTTATACGAGCGTCAGCGCCATTTAAGCGAATACGCGGGTGAGATTGGAAATATTTGTGAGTTTGGTGTTGTGGGCGATCAGGTTAATAATCTTCCTGACGCACGACGAAACGAAGTAGTCCAGCAGATGCAGGTCGGAGGGAGAGCAGGGTAGTGAGAGAAGAGTAAATTATAAAATTAATCAATAATCTATCATTTTTGCAAGATAAAACTATCTATGTTAACAGTTGCCGATGATATTCAACTTCATGTTATTAAAAACACGTATCTTATTTTATAAACTTTTTCATATGTAAATGTCTTCTCTTAGAATTCCTCGTTGGATTTTGTTATTCATGTTAAAAGATTTCTTTCTGATGTTTTTGTGATTTTCTATTTGCTTGTTATCATTTTTTAAATAAACAATGAATTCAAAATTAATCAGACAAAATAATGAAGATATTTCTTCGAAAGCACGTAATCTAATTTTATTTGGCGCCTGGGTCAATTGTGTAATGGACATTCGTCTCTAGAATACGTGATAAAATCTAAAATAATGTGAAAGTTCTTAAATAAGTGACAGCAGTGCGTAACAAGTGAACTTATCTGTTTGTGTGCGGGTATGCTTGTATGTATGTATGTATGCATGTTTTTAATCCTTCAGGGACTAGCCAAAGGGCGAATGAACCCTTTTTCAGGGTCAACGGCCACTAGCACCGTGTGTATTTGTGTGTATGTGTGTTGGCGTGGAGAGGACTCCTGTAAGCCGTGGTGATGGCAACCTTTCTAGGAGAAGGAAATCTCTGATTTACAAACCATAAAGCTGAAGACCAGTATCCGCATTAAGCTGGTCTGCAGTTTAATTTGCTGCTGGCTATCTTGCTCTTGCTTGTTGCTTGATCTCAACATTTTGAACCGAGAGAGAGACTTAGCTGTCGTACCAAGCTAAGACTCTGTAGCATCATCTGTGTATAGATACTCCCTCAGGCATTATTTTTTTATTTTTTTAATTTTTTTATTCATTTGTTTTATGTACCTTATTTTAATTTTAACTTAATTCTTGCATAGTTATAGTTATTGCCTAGTTTCAGTGCGTGTGTGTGAGTAAAATAACACGAACGGCATATATTCGCTTTTGAATATCTGTATTAACGTGTGTGTGTGTCTGTGTGTGCGTTGTGTGTGTGCATGTATGTGTGTGGATGGGTGTAGATTGAAAGACACCGGTCAGTACTCAGTGACCATAGGAAATGTTTTTAATTTACAGATTGCAAGACAAAAAATATTAAATTCTCAAGTACCTTATGCCATAAAAATCAAAAGATGAAATGGATAAAGAGAAAGGGAAATGAAACTGAAGATGTTTATTATCTTCAAAAGACCTCATTGTCCTCTCACCGCTTTATGATTCCCACCCAGGTTACATTCTAACTTTACAAGCGAAATAGGAAAATGTTTTTGATGAAATATCAGTTTTCGAAGGTAATTCTTGGCCTAAAGATGTAGTTCCCCAACGCGGGTGATTACAGAAACATGTATGCATATATGTAGCCATTAATGTTTGTATAAATAAATTTAATATATCTGCTCTGTTCACTCATTGAGCACTCTTTGGTAGACACATGTTGTTTCATTGGATGTACTCCTAGGAAACAAAACTCTACTGGCTATATATATATATATATATATATATATATAAATATATATATATATATATATATATAAATATATATATATACATATATATACACTATATATATTATATATATATGTATATATACATATATTATCAATATATTATAAATATAGCCTGTATATATATATATATATATATAGATATATATATATATATATATATATATATATATATATATATATATATATATATATATATGCAAACACACGTTAGCATACTAAAATAATTACAAAGATATAAAAAATATCCACATCAACAGTTCCCAATGACTGTACAACAAATGCCCATAGCCCACTCGGGAATGCTGATCACGCTGTGATAATGGTAGAAATCAGCCTAAATTCTCGCCCTAAAACTGAAGACCCACTACTCAAAACAACGAGGTATTACAAAAAGGCTGATTGGGAAGCCATCAGGGAGCTCATCAGAGATGCCCCATGGCAAAATATCTTTACTCTTCCAGCGGAACAGTGTGCAAATGAGACAACTGAATGGTTCAAAACTGCTATTGAAGCACATGTTCCCGCACGGAAATACTATAGCAAGCCCCACTCCCCCCAATGGTTTACTTCTGCTTGTGCAGCTGCCATTTGTCAAAGGCAGCATGCGTTCCGCAGATTCAACCGACATAAGTCCAGCTCAAATAAACAGAAGTTTATAGAAGCTAGAAATAATTGTAAGAGAGTGATAGACACAGCTAAGTCAGATTACTCTGAAACCACCAGAAAGCGCATCGAAGCACAGAAATTAGGAACCCGGGATTTTTGGAAAATCTACAACAGCGTAGTTAATAATGGACAGTCAATTATTCCCCCACTAACAAACAATCATGAGGTTGCTTGCACGGCAACTGACAAGGCTAATCTGCTTGCCAGTCTGTTTGCCTCAAACTCCACACTGAACTCGGTACACCACTCACTCCCTGATTTTCCTCTGCGAACAGACGCCACACTTGACGACTTGAAAATCACCCCTTCTCAGGTACATGCTATTATAAAAAACCTATACACCTCTAAAGCATGTGGACCAGATCTCATCCCGGCTGTGCTATAAAAAAAATGCTCTGCCGAGGTTGCTCCAGTTCTGTCCAAACTTTACAATAAATGCCTTAACGAATCTTGTTTCCCCGACTGCTGGAAAACCGCCTCTGTGGTACCAGTCTTCAAGAATTCTGGTGAAAGAACTGACCCACTAAATTATCGCCTCATTAGCCTCCTCCCGCTTTTCGCCAAAATATTTGAGTCCTTAGTTAATAAAGCCCTAGTCCAGTACCTAACAGCTGCTAAACTCTTGACTGACAAACAATATGGATTCAGGCAAGCCCGTTCAACAGAAGATATCTTAACTGTAGTTTCTGAACGTATATACCGTTCATTGGATAAAACAGGGGAGGGTAGAGCGGTGGCCCTTGATATATCTAAGGCTTTTGACAGGGTATGGCACGATGGTCTTCTAAGGAAAATTAGATCATATGGAATCACTGGAAGAATTCATAACGTAATTAAATCCTTCTTAAGTAATAGAAAAATCAAAGTTGTCCTCGACGGACGTACATCCAAACAATATGACATAAATGCGGGAGTGCCCCAGGGGTCTATCCTTGGACCTCTATTGTTCCTGATATTCATAAACGACCTCCCTGATAATATTGTTTCGGAGATGGGTATATTTGCCGATGACACCACTCTCTATAACAGATATGAGGGGAAAACAAATGAACACATATCAATGAAAATGGCAGAAACACTAGAGGATGACCTCCAATCCGTAGTGGAATGGGGACAAAAATGGTTGGTCTCATTCAATGCTGCTAAGACTAAGCTTGTTTCCTTCAATAACTACAAGAAACCTTCTCTCCCACCAATAGCAATGGCCAAGAACAGATTGCCTGAAAGTACTTCCTTTAAACTCCTCGGCCTAACGTTTACAGGGAATATGAACTGGAATAGATACATTGAGAGCATTGCCAAGGCTGCTGCAAGGAAGGTTGGCTCCCTCTACCGTGCTAGAAAACTACTTACGCCTGCCAGTATCCTATACCTCTATAAGGCAACCATTCGCCCATGTATGGAGTACTGTTGTCACATCTGGGCTGGTGCATCTGCTGCTTGTCTCTCGCTCCTGGACAGGGTTCAAAAAAGAGTCGCAAACCTGATAGGTCCTGAACTGTCATCTGGGCTTCAACCTCTGTCCCATCGACGAGATGTTGCATCCCTCTGCCTGTTCTACAAATACTTTAATGGTGAATGCTCTGACGAACTGCAAACACTTGTACCTCCCCGACGTAACTACCCCCGACAAACCCGACAAGCTACTAAGTCTCATCCCTTTACAGTGGAGATCCCTAGGTGCAAGAAAGCCTTTTACTCCAATAGTTTCTTCCCCAGAACTGCGGGTCTTTGGAACTCCCTTCCGGGATTCTGCTTTCCCAACTGCAATGATATGCAGAAGTTTAAGTGTAATGTTAACAAACATCTTTCTACTCTTCTCCCTTCATAATGACCCCGCTAATTAATTCCCTAATAGTAGCCCCCTGCTTCAAAGTGGCACTGTGCCTTGTTTGGGGTGAAAATAAAAAAAAAAAAAAATACAATGATACACAGATACAAGAATACGCGGAGATACAAATATACATATCTTTCTCTTTCTCTCTCCCTCACTCTCACTCTCTATCCTTTTCTATATATACAGTTATATAGGTGTATATATATATATATATATATATATTCATATGTATATACACATAATATATATATATATTTATATATATATATGTATATGAATCATATTATATATATATATATACATATTTATCCGCACACATATACATATATGCATATACGCACTAATCCGACTAATATATGTATATATGGGTGGGTTGGTGGTATTATGTACATGGTAATCACATATACCAAGGCATACGTACATAGGCACACACACACAGACACACACACATATATATATATGGGTGTATATATATACACATGAATATATGTATAAATACATACATATATATATATATATATATATATATACATACATATATATATATATTTGTGGGGGGGTATGTGTGTACATATATACGCCCACAGGTGTATTTATTCTGAAGCAGTTTTTATCGAAATGGCCTATAAACATTACAAATAAGGAAGATAAAACTCAAAAGTGTAAACAATTAAATACAAAATACTTTCATAATATAAAAATATTACTACTATGTTTAATTTATACTAATATATATATATATATATATATATATATATATATATATATATAAGCAAATATACAGATACACACAAAGACAAAGGCAACCCCACGCACACAAACACACGCACATATATAAATATGTACATATATATATATATATATATATATATATATATATATATATATATACATACATACATTTTTTTATATATATATGTATATATATTTATATTCGTGTGTGTGTTTTTGTCTTTGTGCATTTGTAATAATTTATATATATATATATATATATATATATATGCATATACATATATATATAACGCAATATATATATATATATATATATATATATATATATATATATATATATATATATATATATATATATACTAGAAAAAGTACCAGTCGTTGACTTCGTTCAAGAACAGCCTACAGAAAATGGATTCTGATTTATGAATGTATGATAGGTTTCGAAAAGCAAGGGATGTAAAGAGATAGCTGCGAATTTTGTGGTATCAAAACCAAAGCAAAATGTGATTAAAGTAAAAATAAAATAGATAAACCCCCTAATTTATTATACCATACCTTTTCACACTGAAACACTTATCACACTATCCTGTAGATTTATATTAAAAAAAAAACTTTGTTAAACTTTGTGACATACATCCATTCTATGGAAATCAGGCGCGAACGAACCCCTCATAATTTCATTATACTCTATTTCTTGAAACTGAAACATAATTATCAAAGTATACTTGCGCAGATATATATGAAAAATCTTTATTTAAGTGTGTGCCTATTTCCATTTTATCGAGGCCAGGCGCGAACGCAGACCCCACAATTTTATCACACCATCCCTATTTAAGGTAAAACATACTTATGAAAGTAGTATCATGTACATCTATATCAAAAATACTTGTAATCGTATTTTTTATTTTTTTATTTTATTTCCATTCTTTGGGGGCAAGGCGCGAACGCATACCCCACAATTTGTATGAACCACCATTCTGCCAGATCAAACATACACATTCCTGTGTCTGGATTATATTTATTTGCTGTCCACTCAGCAAAATGTGGCACAAGGCCGGAAAGTGGTAACCCAGCAGGCTCCCCTAAAGGAGGGGCACTCCTGCAATTTTAAAAAATTGCCTGAGTAACCCCGTCGGCATTCCCCGGTCGGGGCGCCTCAGGCAGCAAGCAATAAACTTGCCCCACCGGAAAGCCCAGTGGCAAGGCCTGGGAGGGTTGACCTCCTAGGTATTACCCAGGCGGTGTACCTCAGTCCAACAGGTGCTGGGCCGGTCTCCGGCCCCTCACCTGTTGTTCTGAGTGTCAAGTGACGGATCCTTGACGTGTACTATCCATTTGAAATTCCTGTGTCTGGATGCATTTGCGTATGTAATCAGTTTTCTATAATAGTCACCAATATAGGAGACTATTCGTGACCAGACACACACACACACACACACACACACACACACACACCCACATCCGTTGTGGCTTTTTATTATATATATTTATATATATATATATATATATATATATAAATATATATATATATATATATATATATATATATATATAATGCTCATCTGTTTGTTAAAATGTATGTTTGTGTATATGTATGATTAAAACTTTTGACAGATGCGACAGACTTTCACATTGGTATCCTTTTTAATATTTCACCTTCAGATGACAAATACCGGAAAAATAGCTAAGAATCTTAATTACTTCTCACTCATCTGAACACTTTTCTTCAAGGAGGGGTCGATTTTTCGCCGATAGTTTCGAAATCCTGCTGGTTGTCGGTTTGCTTACCTTAATTTTAGGTCAAAACACCCGAAAGGTTGGATGTAGGTTAACTTGGCATGAGTGAATTGTGTGTTTTTTTTTTTTATAAATGTGTGTACACTTATAAACGGAAAAGTCAAACATTGCTATAAAAAATATACAGATATGGGTCTTAGCAGATAGCCTTATTTTTGTCATTTTATTGCCTTTCATAAAAGAATAAATCGGTTTACCCTATAACTCTTAAACGTACAATTGTTGTATTGAAACGTACAATTAAAGTCATTTATAATCAAATTTGAGGACGCAAAATACTTTAAATTTCAATAAGGACTTCCTAATCAAGAATGAGCTAGACGCAGTGCAATCTAATAAGAAAACAAATCGATTAGCACGACTTTTAACATTCGTCTTTTATTTTCTATAAAACATTTCGATGTTTTTTTTTTGTCTAGGGTATTTTTATAACGTCTTTTTATGGAAGCTAATTCATCGATATGCACATAAATATATATACAGACAACACACAAAAATATTCTTTTAAGATTATCTCCATAAACCCGTGGTCAGAATGCCCATCAGATCCGGAGAAATCTTTGAAAAAACTAGTTTTTTAAACATTACGAAGAACAATTTGCTCTGAAACACGTTCACCCACAGCTAGCACTCTCTCCACAGCTTTTCACATTTAACATTCACTAGACGACTCAACACATTTCTAACTCACGTTTTGGAAAAGCATTTGTTGAAATATTATGATGAACTTCAATTTTAATTTTTTATATACAAACTATAGGCAGCAATCCAAAATAAACAAAACTTGTATTTCAATCCAGCCTCTCGGAAGAGTGCATTGCCTATTCTGTGATATACATTATCGAAAAATATTACATTAGATAATTTTCCTTTGGACTTCTCCATATTTCGGATAAAAAAATTAATTATTCGATAAAAACAATGTGATTTACAATGCGTGGATACTTAAGGCATCACATTGTAGTAGTTATTGGAAGAAATAGTGATATAATGTCAAAATAAATACAAACAAAAATACGCATGTCTTATGATTTTATCAATTGATATCTACCGACACTCTGTGATAAATGGTTTAGAAATAAAATCTTAAGCAATCCATATAACAAATCTAAGCAAAGTGGGGTCTTTAGAAACATTTTTTAAATAACGAAGTATCAATTTCTTATGATGTATTGCATATGTGTACAAGGTAAAAAAAAATCATCGAAATTATAAACGATGCAATTTTCAAATAAAAAGTGTTTATCTTATATATAGATTATCGATCCGTAACTTATATTCTTTGAACTACACAATGTATTTTTTTTCTTTTTGTATATACTCGTTTTCATCATTGTTCGATTTCTTGTATAGATATCGCTCGGGAATCGGCAGGAATACAGTGATGTAAGATTATTTCAAAGACAGGGCTCTATTTAGATTAGGCTTGAAAATACTTCTTCTGGTATAATAAATGCATAACTCAGTAATTAAGAAGCTTTTACTTGAATATAAGACTATATTATAATGAGGTATTAAAACAAAGAATCAACCGATCTAAAACAATGGAGCATAGAATAAATAAGACACTTTTATAGCTACATTACGTAATATTTTTGTAGAAAATACTCATACTACCACATCCTTTCTGTAATAGAGAGACATTGCACAGAGAAGATAAGTGTTCAACAAGTAAAATTATAGCCATTTCTGCAAGTTATCAATAGCCTACAAATAATACGGTTTCATTAACCCAAATATGATGCCAGTACTCCATACACATTTTAATAATAGTTTAGCAGTATAGTCAGAACAGATTGTACACAATAGGTGTGATATATGAACTACACTTACAAATTTGATGATAAAGCAAGACAAATTGTTTTTTGAGGCGCTTCGCTATAAGACTCTCAGCAGGAAACGGGGCACATGTTGCAATTGTTTTCTTTCTTGAGTCTATTCTTTTATCTAAAATCAATATTCAGTTATTTCCAGTTAATTGTTAACGCAGGAATATAAATAAAGCGGCATGCTAGGATTCACAAGAAAGCAAGCGAACATATCTTGATTCAATTAGTTAGAAAGTCTATAAAATATATCGGTCTTTTCCTCCATACGAAAGACAATTCTATGACTACATATGTAAAGTCTATTTATTAGGAGAATAATCATTCACAGTTAAAGATATACGTAAGCATATCTATAGTCAAATGTTCGGTTCCGGTCGGATCCTGTTTGTCGAATAAAAGGAATGGAAAAATTAAAATGTCTTTTCTGATTCAATGGTGAAGCGTTTCCTATGAATTTTCTTTTAGTATCGGCTGGGAGCATTCCTCAAATCGTCGTATACCGGTCGGGGCCACGCCAGTGACATCTTCTTTCGGGATTAACGCAGGGTTCATTTGTCTTTCACTCAACAAATACTATTAGATGATTTCTTTTTTACTCAATAACATCATCGTCGGTAACCTACGCCTCCTCACTCACTGAGCCGTACCCGTGCCTTTGTAACATTTATAATTCACTGAATTTTTAACTCGTTGCCCTCTATGAAAATCTGCATACCTCCAATACTGGTGGATTTGAATCCCTTTCCGCTCATTGCTAAATTGTAGACTAATATAACGCTTCATTACTACTGCAGTAGAACCACTTTGTACACTCTTACCCTTCCATTGGATTTTAATCCACTTATTTATAGTCCTGTAGTACATAAATACAATGTTCTGAGATAAATATTCTCTGTTCTTTAATAAATGATTTCCGTAGATTTCCAGTCTACTTAACCGTCATACGGACGTCCAAAACAGATCTGAATACGATGTACCTATTGTATTCTGGGATTAGCAATATTTTGCGGCATACGGCGTAGTCAAAACAAAGCGCACACTTATTTCGCCACCTGTCATTTAACGTGTAATATACAGCCCAGCATTCCTTTTAACGCTGTTGGTTACAGGTACTAATGACGAGCTAACGCACCATTGTTTATGGCTACACTCCCGTAGCAGCTCGGACACCAGGGTTGTCGAATGGAATCCGCAATGGATTTGTTAGTATACATAGTCCAACATTCTGTTCTAGTCTTTCAGATGACTCTGTCTTACCTACGCATCGTCCACTATTTCCCTTGACAGTAGGAAGCATTAATTCATATATTCCTCTATAATGCATTTCATACTAAACCAAATGTTGCCTGCCTAACCCCACTGGCCACCATCTTCATGCAACTTTATATTCCTTCCTCCAGGGTTTAAGTAGGTATTTTTTTATTAATTAACTTTTACTTTTTTCAGTTCGACTCTGGATCGTACCTGGTTGTTAAAAGTAATAAACGTTATTAAACACTACCTACTACAACCTAAGACCTATCTACAGCTTACTATCGGGCGGAGGTTTCTGGCACAACACGCTCCATCGTCACCGGGGCATACTACTTCAGAACTTGATGTGCGCGCATGACTAAAATAACTGGCGAAATCTTGCCCTATTGTCCTACAACTAAAAAGTTTCTACTCGACTCACGTCACTCGTTCCTTCAAGATCTTGTAGGTGCCAGCAAAACGAACTTTTCCTATGTAGCTGTGTTATTTCTATTCAGGCTACCCGTCAACCTTATTACTGGGCGAGTTGTTAGGGACCATATCACTCGCTCTCTTCTATCCTAATCTTTACTCATCTGTCTCTGTACATTACAGTGTCTGGTGACCAAAGCCACTGGCAGGGCAGTCTAAACTGCGAGAGTTTACCTGCCCATAATGTTGAACAGGTAATCGTCCTTAATCACTGCAGGTATAGCACATTATAGGGGTACACTCACAAAGAGTTAATGGTATCCATGTCCAAGGCCCCGAGCTGGCATTCCAGGAGCCCTCTTATCTGTCCAATCTTCAGCTAACACCACTTTTCCATGCAACATTATATGCATAAACTTGGCCATTGGCTTCTATCCGCTACTTGTTGGAGTAAGCTCTCTAGTTCGGAATTTCTTTGATCTTTTCCCGTAACCGCACTCTTACCCGACCCATGTAAACAGCCACCCGAAACTCTACTGTGTTCGTTAAGGAACTTTGCTCTAATGGTACTATCAGCGGGAATCCCGCCTAGCACTTTGGTTAACAATGCCTATATTGAACCTCGCTCAGGGACCGACACATCGGGAAAAAACTTGCGGTGACACATCCTCGAGTTTCTCTCGAAATCCTGCAATTTATTTTCCCGCTCTCTGCTAGGCAATAAATATATTTAGTCCGAACACTTGCGTACAATCAAACTGAAGCAGATCATAATGTATACAATAACATCCCAGAATTTTCCAGTACTTTCTCCGTATAAATCAGGAAACCGGTCCCCTATCCGGTTCGTATTCTAACCAAATCATCTCCATCTCTCGGAACCCGTACCCATTTGTTTTTTTCTCGGAGGCCTGAAAACCACTTTCTGACTCCCTTCTGGCTTTACATAAGTCTAATTAGTGTCGTGAATTATAAAAGCGCACTACAACATTCCATCACCCTCGAACATTCCCTCCCGATCTCTTCCCCTATCTTTATTTCCGTTTAAACTGTTGAAGCAGATATCCCTGCAACCATGCTCTTGTTGTCAATTATTTTCCTTAATATGACCAGTCGAACGCAATAAGACTGCAAATACCAACTGACAATTAAGATGAAAGGAAGGTCAACAAAAATGTTGATTATCTGTAATTGTTTTTTCTCGTCCCTTCTATTGCAGTTCTCTTTTCTATGATCGACCACTTGCATCAATTGCTTCTTTTGTCGTTTTTCTGGTTATGAAAACGAATAAAGTAAGACAAAACGCACGTCTTTTCCCAAGGTTATCAGGGTCACGCCAAACGGATGCATTTCAATGAAAAGCGCTGATGATGTTCGCAATATTTTTTTACTGTGTGTAAATATCCCAACTACACAATGAATCGAAAAGAGAAATGGTATAAATGTATGCTTACTGTTCATCAATTAATGTAATTTATCAGTTTCAGTTGTAGACACATTTGTTTCAAGAACCAGGAAACTCTGAAGGGTAGGAGCAATCGGTGTTAGTACTCTCCCTGAGCAAATGGAAAGCGAAAAGCCGCGATCAGTTTATTTACATGTAGATAAACAAGAATGTACCGAATATATCAATGTAGTTTGCTCACAGACGCTGGTGAGTACAGTTGTGTTTCGTTGGAAAGTGGAAATCTGCATGATTTCTAACAGCTTTCGGATGTGAGTAGAATTTATCAGGTTACAATCGGACAATAATGGAGGGTGGCCAATTGCCGTCTGCTGACATCTGACAATAAATGAAAGAACGTTTCGCTAGCCTGAATTAGTGACGGAATATGTCGCACTTGCCATGCCAGGGATGCTTATAAAATTGAGCTCCAGCATTGCAGCGCAAAAGATGGTGGTAACGTATCCAGAAGAACTTGGTCCACCCAATGGTCTAATTCCCCTAATTACACTCATAAAGCAGGTGCATAATTTCTCTCTGTGGGAAATCTGTTGGTCACTCCTCTGTGCGTGGATAGCAAAATATTGCAGTTGTATTCATCAGGCCCCTGACAAATGTTGTAATAATAATTTTGGAAGACTCCATGAGAGTTCTTTTTAGGTGTCGTGTCTATGACCTTCATCACAACCTATTTAATCTCGTTAATTCTTTCATAACGATAGCCTATGTTTTTACTTGAGATTATGCTATAATCAAAAGCCAAAAAGGGAGTAAGGTAATTTATTATGGGAAGAGTGATGAACTGTCGTGAACACCATTTTAGTCAAATAATCTGTGAGAAAGATAGAAATCTTGATAGTTAATTACTCTAGTAAACAGACACAGTCTCTTCCTTTCAAACTCACAATAATAGATGTCTAGTGGAAATCAAATTACATGTTTTTATGCCTGTAAAAAGCATAATAAGTTTCTTGGTGGACTTGCTCTCTTCAGCCTTCTTGTATTTGGGAAAACCAGTAAGTTTTACCTAGCAACTTTGTGTCTCGGTATCTGGATCATAGTAGAATATTCATCTTTCATTGTTCGTCATAAGGTATCTCGGACTGTCTCAGCTGATGGGGCCAGCTCGACTATCTCCCTGTTGTAATGACAATATTGTTATTTCTGATTTTTTCTGAGTAGCCTTTCGGCAAACTTTGTGCAAATCTTCTGGATCTTGAGTTATTTGTGAATAGCTGTGTGTGCAGTTTCTACACTGATATGAATCTGTCCTCGTATTGTTGCCATAGACACATGACGAAACGTATCGGAAGAAATCCCTCTCTTGGGTGATTAACTTCGGTGTTCTGCCTTACTTACTTACACCTTCTACACACCTAATCATCCATTACAGGCATCTTTAATCTATTATGCAACACGAACACCGGCACTGGATTCATGCAAGATTATTTAAAACTATACTTCGCATTCCGTAAGTTTCTGTAGCAGTCTCCAATTTTAAAACATGATTAATTGTTGTGCTAATGTGGCTTCACGTCCACTTTGCCTTTTCTAAATTTTCCAACTGTTACACTTAGGCTTTATTATGGTGTATTTCAATTCCTTCTGTACCTGTTAATTTTAACCTAAAATCATAAGATTTGGTAAGACATCTCCTAAGACTTCTAGCCATAACATACATATTTTTTCAAGAATTTAGAATGTTAAAGTGTTTGTACAAAAAAGTATATACACATATTGAAGGCATGTCGTGTACATAAATAAATAATATATATATATATACATATATGTATATATATACGCACTCATACACACATTATTACACATACACACACACACACACATATATATATATATGTAATAATGTATGAGTGTTTGTTTGCGTGTATTCTACTTAAGTGTCTATTTTATTCGTATTGTCCCTAGAAATTTTGTTTTTCTTAATGTCTAGTCAAATATGTTTTTGTAGTCTGAATCGGCTAATCTAAGAAAAAAGGGCTAATCTTTAATAATTAATTGCCTATTCTGTGATATACATTATCGAAAAATATTACATTAGATAATTTTCCTTTGGACTTCTCCATATTTCGGATAAAAAAATTAATTATTCGATAAAAACAATGTGATTTACAATGCGTGGATACTTAAGGCATCACATTGTAGTAGTTATTGGAAGAAATAGTGATATAATGTCAAAATAAATACAAACAAAAATACGCATGTCTTATGATTTTATCAATTGATATCTACCGACACTCTGTGATAAATGGTTTAGAAATAAAATCTTAAGCAATCCATATAACAAATCTAAGCAAAGTGGGGTCTTTAGAAACATTTTTTAAATAACGAAGTATCAATTTCTTATGATGTATTGCATATGTGTACAAGGTAAAAAAAAATCATCGAAATTATAAACGATGCAATTTTCAAATAAAAAGTGTTTATCTTATATATAGATTATCGATCCGTAACTTATATTCTTTGAACTACACGATGTATTTTTTTCTTTTTGTATATACTCGTTTTCATCATTGTTCGATTTCTTGTATAGATATCGCTCGGGAATCGGCAGGAATACAGTGATGTAAGATTATTTCAAACACAGGGCTCTATTTAGATTAGGCTTGAAAATACAGCTTCTGGTATAATAAATGCATAACTCAGTAATTAAGAAGCTTTTACTTGAATATAAGGCCAAATTATAATGAGATATTAAAACAAAGAATCAAACGATCTAAAACAATGGAGCATAGAATGAATAAGACAGTTTTAAAGCTACATTACGCAATATTTTTTGTAGAAAATACTCATACTACCAAGATCCTTTCTGTAATAGAGAGACATTTCATAGAGAAGATAAGTGTTCAACAAATAAAATTATAGCCATTTCTGCAATTTATCAAAAGCCTACAAATAAGACGGATTCATTAACCCGAATATGATGCCAGTACTCCATACACATTTTAATAATAGTTTAGCAGTATAGTCAGAACAGATTGTACACAATAGGTTTGATATATGAACTACACTTACACATTTGATGAGAAAGCAAGACAAATTGTTTTTTGAGGCGCTTCGTTATAAGACTCTCAGCAGGGAACGGGGCACAAGTTGAAATTGTTTTCGTTCTTGAGTCTATTATTTTATCTAAAATCAATATTCAGTTATTTCCAGTTAATTGTTAACGCAGGAATATAAATAAAGCGTCATGCTAGGATTCACAAGAAAGCAAGCGAACATATCTTGGTTCAATTCGTTAGAAAGTCTATAAAATATATCGGTATTTTCCTCCATACAAAAGACAATTCTATGACTACATATGTAAAGTCTATTTATTAGGAGAATAATCATTCACAGTTAAAGATACACGTAATCATATCTATAGTCAAATGTTCGGTTCCGGTCGGATCCTGTTTGTCGAATAAAAGGAATGGAAAAATTAAAATGTCTTTTCTGATTCAATGGTGAAGCGTTTCCTATGAATTTTCTTTTAGTATCGGCTGGGAGCATTCCTCACCTCGTCGTATACCGGTCGTGGCCACGCCAGTGACATCTTCTTTCGGGATTAACGCAGGGTTCATTTTTCTTTCACTCAACAAATACTATTAGATGGTTTCTTTTTTTACTCAATAACATCATCGTCGGTAACCTACGCCTCCTCACTCACTGAGCCGTACCCGTGCCTTTTGTAACATTTATAATTCACTGAATTTTTAACTCGTTGCCCTCTATGAAAATCTGCATACCTCCAATACTGGTGGATTTGAATCCCTTTCCGCTCATTGCTAAATTGCAGACTAATATAACGCTTCATTACTACTGCAGTAGAACCACTTTGTACACTCTTACCCTTCCATTGGATTTTAATCCACTTATTTATAGTCCTGTAGTACATAAATACAATGTTCTGAGATAAATATTCTCTGTTCTTTAATAAATGATTTCAGTCTACTTAACCGTCATACGGACGTCCAAAACCGATCTGAATACGATGTACCTACTGTATTCTGGGATTAGCAATATTTTGCGGCATACGGCGTAGTCAAAACAAAGCGCCCACTTATTTCGCCACCTGTCATTTAACGTGTAATATACAGCCCAGCATTCCTTTTAACACTGTTGGTTACAGGTACTAATGACGAGCTAACGCACCATTGTTTATGGCTACACTCCCGTAGCAGCTCGGACACCAGGGTTGTCGAATGGAATCCGCAATGGATTTGTAAGTATACATAGTCCAACATTCTGTTCTAGTCTTTCAGATGACTCTGTCTTACATACGCATCGTCCACTATTTCCCTTGGCAGTAGGAAGCATTAATTCATCTATTCTTCTATAATGCATTTCATACTAAACCAAATGTTGCCTGCCTAACCCCACTGGCCACCATCTTCATGCAACTTTATATTCCTTCCTCCAGGGCTTAAGTAGGTATTTTTATTAATTAACTTTTACTTTTTTCAGTTCGACTCTGGATCGTACCTGGTTGTTAAAAGAAATAAACGTTATTAAACACTATCGACTACAACCTAAGACCTATCTACAGCTTACTATCGGGCGGAGGTTTCTGGCACAACACGCTCCATCGTCACCGGGGCATACTACTTCAGAACTTGATGTGCGCGCATGACTAAAATAACTGACGAAATCTTTCCCTATTGTCCTACAACTTAAAAGTTTCTACTCGACTCACGTCACTCGTTCCTTCAAGATCTTGTAGGTGCCAGCAAAACGAACTTTTCCTATGTAGCTGTGTTATTTCTATTCGGGCTACCCGGCAACATAGGCCATGTTTGGATGACCATCTTTTATTCTTTTGGGCCTTATTACTGGGCGAGTTGTTAGGGACCATATCACTCGCTCTCTTCTGTCCTAATATTTACTCATCTGTCTCTGTACATTAATGTGTCTGGTGACCAAAGCCACTGGCAGGGCAGTCTAAACTGCGAGATTTTACCTGCCCATAATGTTGAACAGGTAATCGTCCTTAATCACTGCAGGTATAGCACATTATATTGGTACACTCACAAAGAGTTAATGGTATCCATGTCCAAGGTCCCGAGCTGGCATTCCAGGAGCCCTCTTATCTGTCCAATCTTCAGCTAACACCACTTTTCCATGCAACATTATATGCATAAACTTGGCCATTGGCTTCTATCCGCTACGTGTTGGAGTAAGCTCTCTAGTTTGGAATTTCTTTTTCCCTGAACCGCACTCTTACCCGACTCATGTAAACAGCCACCAGAAACTCTACCGTGTTCGTTAAGGAACTTTGCTTTAATGGTACTATCAGCGGGAATCCCGCCTAGCACTTTGGTTAACAATGCCTATATTGAACCTCTCTCAGGGACCGACACATCGGGAAAAACTTGCGGTGACACATCCTCGGGTTTCTCTCGAAATCCTGCAATTTATTTTCCCGCTCTCTGCTAGGCAATAAATATATTTAGTCCGAACACTTGCGTACAATCAAACTGAAGCAGATCATAATGTATACAATAACATTCCAGAATTTTCCAGTACTTTCTCCGTATAAATCAGGAAACCGGTCCCCTATCCGGTTCGTATTCTAACCAAATCATCTCCATCTCTCGGAACCCGTACCAATTTGTTTTTTCTCGGAGACTTGAAAACCACTTTCTGACTCCCTTCTGGCTTTACATAAGTCTAATTAGTGTCGTGAATTATAAAAGCGCACTACAACATTCCATCACCCTCGAACATTCCCTCCCGATCTCTTCCCCTATCTTTATTTCCGTTTAAACTGTTGAAGCAGATATCCCTGCAACCGTGCTCTTGTTGTCAATTATTTTCCTTAATATGACCAGTCGAACGCAATAAGACTGCAAATACCAACTGACAATTAAATGAAAGGAAGGTCAACAAAAATGTTGATTATCTGTAATTGTTTTTTCTCGTCCCTTCTATTGCAGTTCTCTTTTCTATGATCGACCACTTGCATCAATTGCTTCTTTTGTCGTTTTTCTGGTTATGAAAACGAATAAAGTAAGACAAAACGCACGTCTTTTCCCAAGGTTATCAGGGTCGCGCCAAACGGTTGCATTTCAATGAAAAGCGCTGATGATGTTAGCAATATTTTTTACTGTGTGTAAATATCCCAACTACACAATGAATCGAAAAGAGAAATCGTATAAATGTATGCTTAATGTTCATCAATTAATGTAATTTATAAGTTTCAGTTGTAGACACATTTTCTTCCAGAACCAGGAGACTCTGAAGGGTAGGAGCAATCGGTGTTAGTACTCTCCCTGAGCAAATGGAAAGCGAAAAGCCGCGATCAGTTTATTTACATGTAGATAAACAAGAATGTACCGAATATATCAATGTAGTTTGCTCACAGACGCTGGTGAGTACAGTTGTGTTTCGTTGGAAAGTGGAAATCTGCATGATTTCTAACAGCTTTCGGATGTGAGTAGAATTTATCAGGTTACAATCAGACAATAATGGAGGGTGGCCAATTGCCGTCTGCTGACATCTGACAATAAATGAAAGAACGTTTCGCTAGCCTGAATTAGTGACGGAATATGTCGCACTTGCCATGCCAGGGATGCTTATGAAATTGAGCTCCAGCATTGCAGCGCAAAAGATGGTGGTAACGTATCCAGAAGAACTTGGTCCACCCAATGGTCTAATTCCCCTAATTACACTCATAAAGCAGGTGCATAATTTCTCTCTGTGGGAAAGCTGTTGGTCACTCCTCTGTGCGTGGATAGCAAAATATTGCAGTTGTATTCATCAGGCCCCTGACAAATGTTGTAATAATAATTTTGGAAGACCCCATGAGAGTTCTTTTTAGGTGTCGTGTCTATGACCTTCGTCACAACCTATTTAATCTCGTTAATTCTTTCATAACGATAGCCTATGTTTTTACTTGAGATTATGCTATAATCAAAAGCCAAAAAGGGAGTAAGGTAATTTATTATGGGAAGAGTGATGAACTGTCGTGAACACCATTTTAGTCAAATAATCTGTGAGAAAGATAGAAATCTTGATAGTTAATTACTCTAGTAAACAGACACAGTCTCTTCCTTTCAAACTCACAATAATAGATGTCTAGTGGAAATCAAATTACATGTTTTTATGCCTTTAAAAAGCATAATAAGTTTCTTGGTGGACTTGCTCTCTTCAGCCTTCTTGTATTTGGGAAAACCAGTAAGTTTTACCTAGCAACTTTGTGTCTCGGTATCTGGATCATAGTAGAATATTCATCTTTCATTGTTCGTCATAAGGTATCTCGGACTGTCTGAGCTGATGTGGCCAGCTCGACTATCTCCCTGTTGTAATGACAATATTGTTATTTCTGATTTTTTCTGAGTAGCCTTTCGGCAAACTTTGTGCAAATCTTCTGGATCTTGAGTTATTTGTGAATAGCTGTGTGTGCAGTTTCTACACTGATATGAATCTGTCCTCGTATTGTTGCCATAGACACATGACGAAACGTATCGGAAGAAATCCCTCTCTTGGGTGATTAACTTCGGTGTTCTGCCTTACTTACTTACACCTTCTACACACCTAATCATCCATTACAGGCATCTTTAATCTATTATGCAACACGAACACCGGCACTGGATTCGTGCAAGATTATTTAAAACTATACTTCGCATTCCGTAAGTTTCTGTAGCAGTCTCCAATTTTAAAACATGATTAATTGTTGTGCTAATGTGGCTTCACGTCCACTTTGCCTTTTCTAAATTTTCCAACTGTTACACTTAGGCTTTATTATGGTGTATTTCAATTCCTTCTGTACCTGTTAATTTTAACCTAAAATCATAAGATTTGGTAAGACATCTCCTAAGACTTCTAGCCATAACATACATATTTTTTCAAGAATTTAGAATGTTAAAGTGTTTGTACAAAAAAGTATATACACATATTGAAGGCATGTCGTGTACATAAATAAATAATATATATATATACATATATGTATATATATACGCACTCATACACACATTATTACACACACACACACACACACACATATATATATATATGTAATAATGTATGAGTGTTTGTTTGCGTGTATTCTACTTAAGTGTCTATTTTATTCGTATTGTCCCTAGAAATTTTGTTTATCTTAATGTCTAGTCAAATATGTTTTTGTAGTCTGAATCGGCTAATCTAAGAAAAAAGGGCTAATCTTTAATAATTACGAGGATGTAGTTATTTATTTTAAATTACAAAACCAGAATCATCAGCACAATCTAAATTATAGTACGCATGCAGTAATGCATATTAGTGCATTAGAATTCAAAGCTTCGTAACCATATCGCCTTTTGATATAGTTGTGAACTATAATAGTTGTGAATTATAATATGCCACTGCATTTAAATAATCTGTGTTATATTCTAAAAGGCAGTGCTTGCTGAGGAAATATAAAAAAAAATGGATGTTACAAACCAGGCTTAACAAACATCCTATAACTGATCAACAAAATAGCTAAATACATAAAATTGGTCAAGCACACATAGACCTTAATAGATTGTGATTTTGTATGAATTAAAAAATGTTTTATTGATTCTACTTTATTATTAGCTGAAACTAGTTTACTTGAGGTTGCGGGGAAGGCGGTAGGCCGCGTTTCTATACTAGATTTATGCATAAGGAAGACGGTTTTAATAGAAATTAATTTTTCTACTGTATCGATTGCGATAAAATTAAAAATTTCTAATACTGAATAAATATCTTAAAGTTGTAGACAGCATTTATTTTGCTCTTCCACATTACACCCGTACAAAATAGTATTAAGAACAATGGAAGCATGATAACATTGGACCATTTTTATAACTTAATAGTACATACTAGAATATTTATAATAGATATTTCTTTACGTCACCCCGTCCGAGTAACTATAGCAAAGTCGTTCATGACAAGAATTCAAAAATTGAAATTAAGTATTACGTATATAAATGAATCGGTTTGGAAAGATAAAAAAAACGCATTTTTTTATATTAACAAATTTATTTATTTCAATTAGATATATTTCGATAATATTCACTCTTTTTTTTCATAGTCTTTATGATTTAATTCTGCGATTAAAAACATCTATCTATGGGTCTTAATATTGACACGACTTTCAAAATAAGTAAGCAGCAGTGTATCGCGCTAGTTGCGCGAATAAAATTCATAAAATATGGCTAGTATTTAAGGCGCTGCACATTTGCGATACCCTGCAGATTACAGTTTTTTTTTTTAAATCACACTCCTATAAAAACCAGCGAAATAATATTCCTACTTGCAGAATTACACCATGGAAACCAGTTATAGATTTCGTGATTATAATTATAGTTAGATTAGATTTAAAGGCCCAAGTGAATGCACAGTCCTCGCGCGCATGCGTCGAATTCTTATGATATAACTAATCCCTTCTCGGAAACGCAGACATAATTATGTATCGCATGCATACATTATATTAACATGAAAGGAAAAAGGGAATAAGCAACAAAGTAATCATTTAAACAAGTAAAAATAAATGTTATAAAGACAAATATAAAAAAAAAAATATTTCTGCGTACGGCGCTATTTATTTAGACCCTTTGCTCTCCTGCTATTACGCGGCGTGTGATTTGATGTATATCCCTCGTGACAGAAAACAAATATCAGCGTTTACATTTGAATGAGGTAAACGACGGAAATACAGTTGAGAATGGGCGTAAAAGAGAAACATCAACCTTTAAAATAATAATAATAATAATAATAATAATAATAATAATAATAATAATAAAAATAATGCATTAACTACACCCCCATCTTTGCGTGTTTATGCAGTGATCCCATCACACCAATAATTATCTTAATATCTAAAAAAAAGTGGTAGTAAAGAGAATAATAGAAAAGAACACTCGAGTCCCGCTCTTTTTCCTTTTCTGTCATTTATCTGATTAAGTCAAAGCAAAAAGAATGAATGATATTATCAGTAACAAAAAGGGGCGTCGATGAGCTGCGCAAGATTTATTTCCTGCAATTACTTAATTGCTACCTGTTATCATCCATCGGGAATAATAGGAAAGTGTGTGTATGCACATAAGCTATGTCTACATTGTTGCACACATTTGAGTGCATGATTGCGAATATTCGATCGACTGAATGTGATGTGGGTTTCTTTCTCCTCCTCTCCTAGTTTCTGGCCTTTTGTACGACTCTTTTAATTGCACCTATTTGTTTTTTTCCTTTTATTCACTTTCTATCGATCTTAATAAATCCACTACTTGTATTTTTGCGTGTTTATGCAGTAATATAATATCAATACACACATACACACACACACATAAACACCCACACACACATATATATATATATATATAAACACGCACACATATATATATATTATATTATATATATTTATATAAAATGGGTTAATAAATTCCAACGAAAGAAAGATGTATATTTAAATAAGGGAGTAGTCACCAACAATGTGTAGTTTTTAACATTATTTTATTATTCCGTGTCTTGATTTTTCATTGAGAATTATGTTTGGATCATTGTAATAATATACACATATATATTATATAGATATATTTTATTATATATATATATATATATATATATATATATATACATATATATTATTTACTATACTAATTATTAAATATAATAGGTAGTATCTATCCGCCTGTCTCTTATTTTTCCCAATCCTATCCAATTTGTGTTGGTCTAGAAGGAACACATTATTGCATCGTCTAACTCGTTGTTTAATATAAAGCTAAGGCTGTCTAAATAGCTATGAAAGGGTTTACATTGAAATCAAATTGGACGTGGTAGGTGTAAGTTTCTTACAAATAACCTTGCACGCATTCGCAAATATGCATTTATATATTAAATTTGATTTATTAAAATAACACAACAAAGGCTGAAGTGCTTCGTATTTAGGTATTGATTGTAGCTGACATTTTTCTACATTACGTAATTACCAATATATATTAAATTTGATTTATTAAAATAACACAACAAAGGCTGAAGTGCTTCGTATTTAGGTATTGATTGTAGCTGCCATTTTTCTACATTACGTAATTACCAATATATATTATATTAAATAATAGAGAATTGATACCATATAAATAAATACGCAATCTGCATATACAAATACAAACACATATATATATATAAATATATATATAAATATATATATATATATATATATATATATATATTTATATAAGCGTATTCCTCCTCTGGAAAATAATGGCTACCGTGCTTGTCATATTATATATATATATATATATATATATATATATATATATATATATATATATATATATATATATATACAACCTATATATATATATATATATATATATATATATATATATACACACACACACAGATACCCGTTCACAGACACTTTTCACGATAAAGCTAGAACCCAGAATTAGATAGAATGGAGCAATTACATGGGCAACGGACAGCGTCAGACCCAAAGTGGGGGTCGATGTACTGCATCTCCTCAGTGACGTGATCCGACATAGCGGCGAAACCAGGTCGTCGCACGCATGAAGTGTGCAATACTGACGACCTAACCATACGGACTACGGCGCAATCTATTGGCTATGCCTCGATTTTTAAATTCTTATATTTTTATTGTATGATGTGTAGAAAAAGCGGTTCATCTTTCATAGGGACTAGATACCCCTCAACAAATAGGTTGTTCCGAAATCGTGTCCGGGGAGTCGGCAAATTTCAGTTAATCTTTGTAGATATGATATCTACCGCCTGCATACCAGCAGTAACTATCTGTTGACAAGGTCGCTGGAAAGATGGTGGGATCCTTCTACTGCTCCAGAAGATATCTCACTACTGATGCAATTCTCTCTATATATAAAAGCCAAGTACGTCCAAGAATGGAATACTGTTGCCATATCCGGGCAGGAGCTGCTAAAAGCAGCCTATCCTGCCTTGACAGAGTACAAAATAGACATCGAGGATAAGTGGGGGATGCCCTTTTCTCTACCCTGCAATCTCTCTCCCACAGAAGAGACGTTGCGAGCATATCCTTGTTTTATCGTTATTTCCATGGCAGGTGCTCGTCTGAACTCCAATCTTTCACGAAAAACACCCGTCTAGCTGAATCCACTGTGAAAAATTTCCCCCACTCTATATCTGTTCCTAAATCCAAACGTGGATTCCATGAACACAGCTTCTTTCTTAGAACTGCACACCTGTGGAACTCTGTTCCGTCTGCCTGCTTCCATCCGGACTACAACTTGGATGTCTTCAAGTCCAATGTGAACAAATTCCTAATGAATCGCCCCCTTAATTAAACACTTCATCAAATCTCCACACTACCGTAATGTACTTGCAATAACCCTTATCCCTGAGTGTGTTCTGTGTCTTTATAAGTGGTGATCACTGTGTAAAAAAAAAATCTTAGTTGTATAGGACGCTTTGCGTGTCACATAGTAGAACTGGATAACAAATATAAGGATTTAAAAATCGAGGCATAGGCAGTAGATTGCGCCGTGGCCCATATGGTTAGTCGCCAGTACTGCACACTCCATGCGGGTGACAACCTGGGGCCGCCCCTATGTCGAAGCACGTCACTGATGAGATGCAGTACATCGAACCACACTTTGGGTCTGGCCTTGCCCGTTTTCGATGCAATTGCTCGATTCTATCTAACTCTGGGTTCTGGTTTTATCGTGAAAAGTGTATGTGAACAGGAATTTATATATCTATTAATAATCTCCTCTTAATGTCTAATATATATATATATATATATATATATATATATATATATATATATATATATATGTATATATATATATATATATACCTTTTATTTTTAACATAAATGTCACTACATCAGTAAACATAATGTGTATGTGTCGACCAACTATTGATAACAGACAAGGTATATCATTAGGAGGGTTTACTTTAAGAAACGTTCAGTTCTTAATTCACAGGACTAAACTATTTACAAAAAAAAACACACTCTCTGACAATGTGTCCAGTCGGTTAAAACAAATTGAATTTAACATACTCGTAGATATGTAGCGTAAAAAATAAATAAAAAATAATATTTGCCTTGTTATCTATTACTTTTGTATACATTGAATTGAATTCAGGTAATATTTTACATTTTTATTGAAATAACCTGTAGAAATATTATATTTTCTGTTATATCTTCATGTATTTATCTGTCTATATAACGGTCTGTCTTGATAGAAAAGTAAACCATATATATTATCTTATACAGATGCAGAAATTGTCGAAGGATACTATTGTGACCGGTATAAAACTGAGTTGACCTATCAGTTTGCCATGGGCGCATGTGAATATGGACGGGCGTGATGTGTCAGGTTATTCGGTTTGCTTAATCTAAGGTAAATTTAGTAGTGTTGGTTTTGAGAGGCAAAAAGGAGAGGATCGGGTAACAGGTTTTCCCATAAAAACCGACAAATTAAGACGGAGAATCCTATATAAAAGATCCGCACTTACGCTAGTTCTGCTGATACGAAATGCATGGGAATTAATAAAGAATATGTATATTCAAAAACACACAGAATATTGTGTCCGTCTTGCATGCTGCTTGTTACAACAGAATCCAGCCCCAATACTGTTGGCGAATCCCTCAGGAGGTACAGCTGAAACATGTATGTGGACATGTTCGAATCTACTATATTCTGACACATATGTAGACAAAAAGGCCAGACAAATCCTGACCCGTTTTAAAAGCGTTTAATAAGGCTGTTAAAATAGTTAAATAGACAGTTAAATACACAAACAGATTAGTTTTATACACGTTTTTTTTACATTTGATTAGCGTGCGATCTTTCCCTGGTTCCAGGTCGTTGATTCAAAAAATATCCGAAGTAAAGAAATAAAAAATGAGAAAAGAGTAAGATGAAACAAAAAACTCAAGCAAGCACAATAAATTGCTATACACAAAGGGAGATGTGCATGAACACTCAATATGTACTTAAAATGTGAACACTCATCTAAGGGGGCTTATTATGAGCAAGACCACTTAACACATCAACACACCACTGGGCAGGTCCTCAAACAAACAAACAAACAAACAAACAAAAAGACACAAAGAAATGCATGAGGTCACATTTTGAACTGAATGCAAACAAGAAAAAGAAAAACAGACAATGAGAAACAAGACAAACTCATCATAAAAATATAAAACAAACACACTAATACAAAAATGGGCTAGAAACACATTTTAAAGTGATGTGAAATACTACCAATTAAAAATAAAAAGGATAGATAACTGAAAAAAGATTACACCCAGGGTCGAAATAATGTTAAATGAACTACATTGTGTTTTTTCGTTTAGCTAAGTTAATTCGTTTTTTTTTTTTGTGTGTGTGAAGAGAAAAATTTGGGAGATGTATGTATTTAGTCGGTATTCTTTTGCGGTAGAAGGAAAAACCAAAAATGTTTTGTTTTGTTGAACGGAGTTATATTGTTGTATTTGTCTAGTAAGAGCGGTGAAAAAATTTTTTTTTCAGATTTACGTCTGACTTTGCAGGCTATTAATGCGTTTTGTGATTCATGAACATAATGCACAATTAACTATTCTTAACGTAAACATTTTGTGTTCCAGGTTTAACAGAACTGTGTTTTTTATTTGTTTGATGTCAAAAGGACAGTAAATGAAATATCACTTTGAAATCATTGTATTTTAAATGGTTTGTTGAAGGGAATTGTTTTTTAGGTGAATAACAATATTTGATTTGCACACTGTATGCAATTTATTTTGGTGTTTTTTTTGTGTCGTTTTGTGTCGCAGACTGGTACGCATCGAATTGATCTTGGCGAGTAACGTAATCGTTATTGATTTATGAGTGATTTTATTAGAAAATAATATCAGACAAAATATATAAGCGTTTACCAAACAGGAAATAGACGAAATATATAAAAAAAATGGCATACTGGTTTTGACGGAGGCGCCAGGGAGTTATCTTAAAGTTTTGAATGGTCCAAGTTTAGGCAGGTAATTTTCCTTTTCAAAAGAGGGTCGCAAAAATGTAGTTTGTTTTTTGGTATTTATAGGACTTTTTTTCCGGATTCGCTTATATTCGCTGAGGGCTAAACAAAATACTGTCGGATTAAAATAACGAACACCCCTTATAACCTGAGGGGTAGGTGTTTATAGAAAGCGTGTTATAGCTGTGGCAGACTAATTATCCTGATCATAACTTAAGATGTTAGATGACGCCCATTCGATTTGCGGACGTTTGAAAGTGGACATTCTTGAAGTGTAGTAACACCAACGTTACGCTTCGGCAACCACGATTGCACGGGGGCATTGTGTTTTCCACTTATGTGTGGCAATTATTGTAGAAGAAATGGGGCCAGCACGAGTGGCATTTTTACCAATTAAGATGTCCCCCTAGAGAAAATGGTAATATCAAGATACTTGGTTAGGGACGTTAATATTATATGAATGGAAAGTCCCGTGATCTTGGTTGCCTCAAAAAATACGCAGGAAATAGAATTGCTGTTAGAGAATGGATAGAGAGAGGGGGAGAGAGAGGGGGAAGAGGTGTGTTATAGTGTAGACACGTTGACTGGATGTAATTATCAGCTGATTTGATTGCGTCTGAGTCATGTGATCAGGTTAGCTGAATCGAGGAGATTTGGTTGCGACTTGGACGACAGCGGACGGCTTTGCCGTTGTCTCCTTCCGTTCGCTGGGGTTGGGGAACGAACTCTTACGTGGTGGAAATAAGAGCTAGAAGGAGAAACCGCTTGCCAAATTCACTTTCCACTTTTTGCAAGACATCTGGGAAAGTGAAATAAACTATAGAACCAATTTCTTGTCTTGGTGTGAAATACATCTTCGTCCCCAAAAACCGGTATCAAGTCTCCCTCCCAGACGAGAATTTGCAGATGAACCAACGAAGAAGCAGAGGTATGTGAAAATGCATGTCACACATATTCACACTTAACAGCATATGAACATATGGAATAGAAAGCCCACTAGATATCACATACACAACGACATTGACTCTGGTAAGATAATTAAACAGACAATCTTTTATAAATGGACACGTTTTAACATATCATCTCCATTCATATTTCAAACAATATACAACAAACGCTCATTTATGATACGAGACCGTGCCATTGCTACATGATACCCTTCTGCTAGTTAAGGTTCCGCTAGATACCAGCAGGGGCGTTGAAAATTGTAAGGTTTGTTAAGATGTAGAACTATTTTTTCCAGTGAATATGTATGTTGTGGTATATTCGAAAATTTGTATGCTGACCACTAGATAAGACGCAGAAAGGTTTTTTGTTTAACTTCCAAGAATAAATATTGACATCGAATAAGGGTTATAACAGAAAGAGTAAATCGTCGAATGTTGAAATTTTTTCGGTGGCACCCGTTGGAAACACAGCTTGTCTTTAAAATCAGTGACGATGATTCGTGCGTGTTAAAAAGACCTCGCTTTGTGTTTTTCTATTACTGCTGAGGATTTTATCGACGAAGAGTAGTATCCAGGGGAGACGAGAGATGATCTTTGAATTGAAGTTTGATTTTATTGAGATGGCATTAGCTCAGCAAGAACTTAGCCGTGGTTTTTACATGGCGCTAGTAATAGCGCCACGTGGAATTAATTGTGGATTTGTTTACATTGGATTATAATATGACAGCTTCCATTACCAGTGAAGTGGGTATATTTGCTACCTATTAAAGTAAACGGGAGAGGTAGAACATGTAATCCTTCGCAAGACATTTTGATAAAAATGTGTGTAATGCTGTTATATAAAAGCTTTGCTACGCCGATTAAAATATTTCATTGTCTGTTATACATACATATATATATATATATATATATATATATATATATATATATATATATAAAGAGAGAACAAACAAAATCAATAAGTTGCGCAATCGTTTCGGAAACGATGTTTTTTGAGATAGACACTAAGTTTTGGACAATAATTTTATTATTTAGTTTTTTGGAACAAAGTCTCGTCATCAGCAAACAATATTGGGTGTTTTTTTTAAAGACGGCCAAAATAAAACTATCATTTTTTTTATGTAAGGCAGATTTATGTGAAAAATATTTAAAATATAAAGGAACATATTTAAATTTTGAATGAATATAAAAAAAGTAAGATGAAGTAAAAATAAAATAAAATAATATTGTGTGGAAAGGTAAGGTTAAGAGGGAATATTTTAAATATTTCTAATAAATATATATGCATACATTTTAATGGTCTGCCTTTTAAACTCGTATCATCCTCAATGCATCAATTAGGATGTGAAATGTAGTTTATGAATGCTTGAAAATGTTGATAAAAACCAACTTTCAAAGAAAACGCCTAGAGAATAATATTATCATTGTAAAATATTAGCAACGCTATATTTGAATTCATCTTAAATGTTTCTAATATAAAGGGAGATAATTGTAGTGAAATAGACAAATAAAGAATATTTTTGTTCAAAGGGAGATAACGACTAATTAATTTTAAGTTAATTTGTATAATGTTTTAAAAATAGTAGTATTAATGAAATCAATAATGATATTAAATAAATCTTATTGATAGTAATTCAATAATAATATTATTTTTAATAGTAATCATACTAGTTATAGAACTAATATTTATAAAAATAGTAACATAAAAATGCAAAGTGATATAGATAATAAAATAAAATTCAAAATAATGGTAAAACATTAGATAAGATAATAATAATAATAGTAATACAACTGTATTAATTATATTTGTTAATTTATAAATTATGAATTTTAAGATTTTTAATAAGATAAGTATATGATTTATTGTGGCTTAAATTTTTCGACCCTAAACTAACGTATCAAACCGAATGCATCCCGAAAGAAGTTCGTCTTTTAAGTTTAAGAGATGGTGTTATTGTTATATTCTTAAATATTAAGAATCTACAAAGAATACAGTATAAACGCCAAAATGAGACTAATGAACAGTGCATTTACAACCTAAAGAAATGAAAATACCAACATACGAGAAGATGAAGCAGAACGAAAAGCGTTCAAGTACTACAAACTAAAAACATATAAAACCCATAAATAACAAGGGTACTGAAAATGTTCTAAAGGGTATGCTAAACCTAATTAAAAATATTAAATTTTAAAATTACAAAAAATATTTCGCACCAACCCTTAAAAAGGTAAATAAATTCCCGAAATCAATTTTAAAAACCACCAAAATAAACTGATAGTCCCGTCAGATAAAACTAGGCATTGTTTACTATGAATTAGATAAATATAAAAATCTTATATATAAGGAACTTAATAAAAACTATAAAATAGCAAATAAGTCAGCATTAAAGAGAATAAATAAGGCAACAAAGCATATTTTAACTAAAATTAAAATAGAATTATACAAAGAACTAGCAGAACCGGACACCCCGAGATTTTCTTTAAAGGATCACAAGCCTTTAATATAAACCCTACAATAAGACTCACCTGCCCCTCAAAATCAGATATAGGATTAGTTAGTAAAAAATATCCTAGATAGAAGTATCCGTAAAATTACATCCATAATAATCCACGCACTATGGCAATCATCTACGCAAGAAATTGATAGGTTTTAAAACATTCAAAATAAAAATGATATTAAATGTCTTTCTTATGATATCGAATTCTATTCCGAATCTATATCCCCAATCCTATTAAATAAGTCCCTCTTTATACCACGAAAAAAAATTATATAACACCAGACGAAATTAATATAATAATATTAGCGAGAAAATATTTAATAACGTTTGACAACAAGTATTGGACCAGAAACAATAACCCTTACTATTTTAACGTTTTAATGGGCGCGACAGATCAGCTCATGTCACTGGTCTTGTTGACAATTTCCTTTTAGATAAAATTTATTATATACTCCATGAACAATTCAAATTGGAGGGGCACATATACAGAGATGATGGATTTTCGTAACAAACACCACAAATAAGCGTTACGAAAAAGCAATTATATCTTTACCTTACATCGTTTAGAAATCGTGGGCCTACTATAAAAATCGACCCTAGTATAGTTGATTTCTTAGGCGTAACCTTTAATTTTAAAACTCTACTCTTAAACTCTATCATAAACCAAACCAATATGTACTATATGGCCATAATGAATCAAACCACACTAAGTCTATATTAAAATGAATAGTTCACAATGTCTCTTTACGGATTTCTAAAATATATTCTAAAAATCTATATTTAAGTAAAACACAAAATATTACAATAAGGCCCTTAAAAACTTAGGATACAAATCGCAAATCAAATACCTTAATAAAAAATGATAAAAACACAAACTGTATTGAAAACTAAAATAATTGCAATAAACCTACTATAACATAATAACTTATAATATTGCCATGCCATCCCGCATACGAATGGCAAAAAAATAATATAATTACAATACCACACAGAATTAAACCGCAAGCATTAGCCACTAACAGAAAGAAACCACAAAGCAAACTCGTAAGCGTAAAAACAGACATAAAGAAATCTTATGGTTCAACCCTCAATATTCTAAAAATCTTGAGGTAAACGTTGTCAGATGATTCTTGAAAATATAAGAAAACTATCCTAATCCCCCAATAAAATACTAGAGGATGACCTCCAATCCGTAGTGGAATGGGGACAAAAATTGTTGGTCACATTCAATGCTGCTAAGACTAAGCTTGTTTCCTTCAATAACTACAGGAAACCTTCTCTACCACCAATAGCAATTGCCAAGAACACGTTGCCTGAAAGTACTTCTTTTAAACTCCTCGGCCTTACGTTTACAGGGAATATGAACTGGAATAGATGCATTGAGAGCATTGCCAAGGCTGCTGCAAGGAAGGTTGGCTCCCTCTACTGTGCTAGAAAACTACTTACGCCTGCCAGTATCCTATACCTCTATAAGGCAACCATTCGCCCATGTATGGGGTACTGTTGTCACATCTGGGCTGGTGCATCTGCTGCTTGTCTCTCGCTCCTGGACAGGGTTTAAAAGAGAGTCGCCAACCTGATAGGTCCTGAACTGTCATCTAGGCTTCAACCTCTGTCCCATCGACGAGATGTTGCATCCCTCTGCCTGTTCTACAAATACTTTAATGGTGAATGCTCTGACGAACTGCAAACACTTGTACCTCCCCGACGTAACTACCCCCGACAAACCCGACAAGCTACTAAGCCTCATCCCTTTACAGTAGAGATCCCTAGGTGCAAGAAATCCTTTTACTCCAATAGTTTCTTCCCCAGAACTGCGGGTCTTTGGAACTCCCTTCCGGGATTCTGCTTTGCCAACTTCAATGATATGCAAAAGTTCAAGTGTAATGTTAACAAACATCTTTATACTCTTCTCCCTTCATAATGACCCCGCTAATTAATTCCTTAATAGTAGCCCCCTGCTTCAAAGTGGCACTGTGCCTTGTTTGGGGTGAAAATTGAATTAAAAAATATTTAAAAATAACACGATCAAAGTGTATTATGCCCAACCCACATCAAACATATTTAATTGTAACAATTAAAATTTAGTAAGATACAACATGCAAATATAGAAAGTATATCACGCTGTTACTGTAGAATAAAACAATTAATCCCATTTACAAGGTACCTGCAAGATAAAACAATGTGATTTATAACTGCACAGTGTCAAAAATCCCAAATAAAAATGATGTTAATAGCAACCATACCAATCTCTTCTCACATTCTATCTCTACCACACAGTTAATCATTACCCCCTATTAACAAATCTACCAATCAGATACAACCAAACCAATAACATACCATTACCACTCCTAATCCAGCTGACAAAAATATAGTAAACAAAATGTAATTTACTTCGGTAGAAAAAGAAAATTGGGGAGAGAAACAATTGCACGGAAGATGACAAAAAATGAAAACTGCGAAAATACTTGGACATGGATGCAAAACAGACACATCAGCCGAGAACCTAAATCACTAATAACTGCGACACAGTGCAACCTGATAAGAACCAACAAAATCCAAGCAAATGTCGACAAAACACAAGAAAACAGCAAATGAATACTCTGTGCAAAAAGAGACGAGACGATAAGCCACATAATAAGTGAATGCAGGAGCAAACAGACCCCAGATGAATACAAGAAGAGACACGACTAATTGGGAAGTGTAGTACACTGGGAAGTATTCCAACAACTGCATCTCGAACGCACAAACACAAACCGGCAAGGGTAATTGAAAACAAGCATCACAAACTTCTATGGGACATGGACATAAAAACTGATAAACACATCCATGCAAGAAGACTGGATGCCGTAATAATTTACAAGAAAAGAGATATTGTCAAATCATATACTTTGCAGTTCTAGCTGACCCTCGTGTGAATATCAAAGACAAGGAGAAACGGAGCAAATAATTAGAGATTGCTAGAGAGCTGAAACGGACATAGATGAAGAAAATTTAAATAATACCTATAACACATGTAGCACTAGGAGAATCCCCCAAAATTTTGAAAAAGCAATGAGAAAAATTGGAACAAAAGAAATGGCTGGAAAAATACAACCAACAACAATCGTGAAAACAGCTGCAATATTAAGACAACCCATGAATGTGGAAACGAACAGACATGAATAACAAGTACGGGACAGAAAATTTGCTGGGAAGACAAAACATGAAACACTACATGGAACAAAGACCAATGAAACCGCGTACGAGGGGTGCGCAATTAGTAATGTCCCTGACCAACTTCCCATGGGAGTAGAGCAACGAAATTTGGCACAGTTATTTGTCTTTCTCTACATATGGACCACCGAGAGTTATGCATTTCTACAATCGTTTGCTGCAACTCTGGAGACCGTTTTTGTCGAACACCCCAGGTTGGTCCTCGCACTACGACGTGACTTCAGAAATCAAGGCTGCATCATCTGGAAAACGCTTTCCTTTCAAAAACTACTTCATTTTTGGGAAGAGATTAAAGTCAGAGGGTGAAATGTCAGAAGACTAGGGAGGATTGGGAAGGGTTTCATAACCACACTCCCGTGCTTCTGATCTGGCAACATGCGAGTTGTGGACCGGAGCGTTGTCCTGCAGTTGAGGGTAGCTTTGATGATCTTGCCCCGTCTCTTGATTTTGATGGATTCACTTAATTTCCTAAAAAGTTAAGCATAATAGGCTCCTGTAATTTTGGTACCCTTTGCCAGTAAATCTGTCACCATTACTCCATCCTGGTCCCAGAAGACTGTGAGCATAACCTTCCCAACGAAGAGGTGAACCCTTGCCTTCTTTGGAGGTTGTGAGTCCAACTGCTTCCACTTCATTTATTGGGCTTTGGCCTCTGGGTCATAATGATGGACCCATATTACATCCTGTATAATCAGTCTTTTGACAAACTTAGACTCATCTTCTTGGCACATCTCCAAATTTATCCTCGAGCACTCAACGAGTTCTCGCTTCTGGAATGGTGTGAGCAACCTGGAAATCAATCTGGCAGACACCTCATGCATATGCAGATGTCAGGAATAATAGTTTCGACAGACCCTGTACTAATCTTGTTATCTTGGGCTATTTAGCGAATAGTAATGCGCCAATCTTCCAAAATGGCAACCTCAACTTGACGGAGAGATGTCTCATCAATGGCAGAAGACGGGCGACCATGTTTGGGAGCTGTTTTCACTGACGTCCGGCCATGTTTGAATTCACGATGCCAGCGCTTTACAAGGGCATATGATGGAGAATTATCACTATAGGTTTCTTTCATTTCACAAACACTCTCCTGTGATGTGCGTCCTTTCAAATACAAAAACCGGATCACTGCTGGACATTGAACAGGTTCCATTTCACACCTTCAGGTCAAACACCTGTAAAAAAGAAAACACAATTAGTTCCGATCTGTAATTTGCCGCATAACCCGGAGAGATAACAACTGGAAGTGGGCCAGTGTCATTATTTATTGCACACTCCTCGTGTGTATAAGTTCTCACACCCAACCCTACCCCAACATCAGTGTTCTCTAAAAGAGCGTGACCAAATAACCAAGTAGAAAAAAAGAGGAAGGAAAAGGCGATGAATTGACGAGACCTCAGCCGAATAAGTGCAACGAGAACTGAGAATTTCGGGAGGCTTATTGCCACTCAAGTCCCAGTTAGGACCAGCAGTTACTGCCAAGGAGAAAGGCATGGCAAGCAGCTGTTGAGATAATGCAAATGTTTTTGCAAATGTTATCGAAAGAGCTGGAGAGTACTGGAAACCTGGGGATACTTGTTGTCACTCAGCTTCCCTGGAACACAACAGGTGTTTCCGAGGGACGATTCCTGAAGCCTGTGTTAAACCATTTGTTAGCCAATAATAATAATAATAATAATAATAATAATAATAATAATAATAATAATAATATCATTGCATATAAATATATATATAAAAGTATAAATAAAACTCATCTCAATATATATATATATATATATATATATATCAAATATATATAAAAAAGCATAAATAATACTCATCTCAATTATTAATTCCAATTAAAATAATATATATATATATATATATATATATATATATTATTTTAATTGGAATTCATTATTGAGATGAATATTATTTATACTTTTTTATATTTATTGCAGGGTATTATTGTCATCTTTATTAGTTCTTGTTTAACGAAGCCCACGGGAATTGTTGGTCGAAACGTCGTGAAACAACAACTAATAAAGATGAGAATAATAGTCAGCAATAAATAAAAAAAAATGATATAATTAATACTCATCTCAATAATGAATGCATATTAATATTATATATATATATGTATACATATATATATATATATATCCCTCTTCATGTTTACCAGTATTTTTAGTATAGATACTCAGACGGGCACACGCGCCTGTATACTCTCGATGAACGCAACAATCAGCAAAATCCCAGCCCTACGTATTAAAACACATTAGATGTAAAAAATAAAATGCTCGAATAGTTATTTCCCTAGAACTGCTAAGTTTCCGGGTTCTTGCTTTACTGGATGTACTTACATACAAAATGTAGAGTGGAATGTAAATATACATCTTTCTGCTCAACTACAAACTGCCAGTTCAAATTATTTCCAAGAAAGTAGATTACCACATCTAAGCTGCACTGTCTATTGTTTGGATTGTAATACCAAAATAAAAAACACACCCTTTTTCATCACGCCGTTTTTTTTGTCATCAAAAAAAAAAAAAATTTATATAGACATTTAGTTTCTATTATTATTTTTTCTATATAATTGCTTCTGAATCAGTAAAATTTCCCTTAATGCAAATAATAAACTAGACACTATATTGTAGACAAAAAAAAAATAATAACGCTGAAAGAAAACCAGCATATTTATAAATCCAGGAAGGTAAAGTCTATGTGTAAAACGCTAAGTCGCACAAGATGTTTCGCTTCTAGTAGAATAGAGGCTGTTGTCTAGAACAGCACGCCCAGTGCCAAATTATTGTCTTCGTCTTCTGTCTCCGAATCTCCCAAATGCCAAAACACTATGACAAATTGGCAGACGTCCTGCAGACCACTTTGTACGAACTGACTCTGAAAGTCCGACTTCCATATGAAAACCACAGGTGGGAATGAAGATGGTCAAAAGAAAATTGGAAATATGTTTACATCATTGTCTTCTACAGAAAGATTTGTCAAACAACTATTCTAGCAATATTTAATTCGTTTACTTCAATTATCATCTATTGCAAAAAGAGTTAGTTTTACTTTATTTACGTGACATTGTTGGAATTAAATTATATATATATATATATATATATATATATATATATATATATATATATATGGATATATACATATATATATAGATATATACATATATATATATATGTATATATATATATATATATTGTTAATTAGATTAATCGCATAAGGTGATATACCAAAATAGAATTTTATGCGAAAACTTTTCAGTATTTACTTCAGCAGTGCTCGATATATAGGTAGAGTAAGCTAATAAGCTATGACACCATACATGGTAATATATATATATATATATATATATATATATATATATATATATATATATATACACAAACATATATATATTTATATATATATATATATATATATATACATATATATATATAAACAGATAGATGGATACATTTTTTTTTTAACAGTGATAACCACTTATCAAGCCCCGAAAGCCACTCAGGGGTAAGGGTTATTGCAAGTACATTACGTTAGTGTTGAGATTTGATCAAGTGTTTACTTAAGGGGGCGGTTCATTAGGAATTTGTTAACATTGGACTTGAAGACATCCGAGTTGTTGTCCGGTGGGAAGCAGGCAGACGTAACAGAGTTCCACAGGCGTGCAGTTCAAAGAAAGAAGCCTTGTTCATGGAATCCGCGTTTTGATTAAGGCACAGATATAGAGTGGGGGAAATTTTTCACAGTGGATTCAGCTAGACGGGTGTTTTTCGTGAAAGATTGGCGGGGGGACCAGAGATTGGAGTTCAGACGAGCACCTGGCATGGAAATAACGATAAAACAAGGATATGCTCGCAACATCTTTTCTGTGGGAGAGAGGTTGCAGGGTAGATAAAAAGGGCATCCCCCACTAAGCCTCGTAATTTTGTAATCTGTCAAGGCAGGATAGGCTGTTTTTAGCAGCTCCTGCCCAGATATGGCAACAGTATTCCATCCTTGGACGTACTTGGCTTTTATATAGATAGAGAATTGCATTAGTAGTGATATCTTCTGGAGCGGTAGAAGGACCCCACTATCTTTCCAGCGACCTTGGCAACAGACTTGATGTACGTGTTCCGGATCAGAAGTAAAGGTCAAACCCAGAAGCTTGTCAAAACAGAGGGTCTCACTCAGACGAGAGCCATCAATCACAATTGATGCCAGATGGGGATCACAGCGTTTATGATGTAAGGATAGGAGTTTGGTTTTGGATGCATTAAAGGTAACCACCACATCTTCCCCCACTGAACCACGCGCTCGAGATCAGAGGAGAGAGAATCAGAGAGAACTTTGTCATTTACAGCCTTTTATGTGCTGCCGTAGATGGTCGTGTCATCAGCATAGATGTCAACGAATGATTTTAGTATGTGTTTAGAGAGGCCATTGATGTAGATCAGGAAGAGAGTTGGGTCCAGGATTGACCCCTGAGGGACTCCAGCATTTATATTGCAGGCCTCCGAGTTTTTTCCTTCTACCACTACTCTTATGAGCCTATCGGAGAGAAATTATTTAATGATTGAGAAACCATTTCCAGTTATACCGTAGCTGGAAATCTTGTTAAGTAGACCCTTATTCCGTCTGTTGTCGAAGGGCTTTGATATTTCAAGAGCAATTGCCTTAGAAAGGAAGCCTTTGTCAAGAGATTCACTAATCTTGTGGGATATAACCGTCAGCACATCTGCTGTAGATCTTGCAGAGCGGAAACCATATTGTGTGTCACTAAGAAGGTTATTCCTGCTGAGGTGGTTGACTATTTCTCTATTTAATATGGATTCCAGCAACTTACTCATAACACACATGAGACTTATTGGTCTGTACTGAGAGGGAGATGACTTATCACCTGAATTCTAAAATACAGGGCAAACTGATGAGGTCTTCCAGGGAGTCGGAAAGCACTTCTCCTTAAGGCAGCGCTTAAATAGTTTCGTAAGTATGGGAGCAAGTTCTAGTTGAAGCTTTTTTTACACTATAATTGGGATGCCATCAGGGGCAGTTGCTTAACTGGAATCTAGGTTATTGATTAGCTTGGCGACCTCATGCACGGATATTTGTATGTTACCTAGCTTTTTCTGTGTTATAGATGCATATAGGTATGTGTTTGTGTGTGGGGTCTGTGTTAGTGTGCAATGATAGTACCACTTTTTTGGGTAAAAATACGTTATTTATCAAAAAGGGTCGTGATTTGCTTCTGCACACAATGAAACTAAAGTTCCCTCTGAGAATTTATATATATATAAAAGTTTAAGAACTAGAGAATAATTTTTAAAATGTTTGGTATATGTCTTCCTACCTACAAATATTAGTTTTACATGAATGTTTTTGCAGAATTTTTAATTTGAATTTCAAATGATGTGTTTCACATAAGTTTTCGCTATAAAAAATCAAATTCATATATATATATATATATATATATATATATATATATATATATATACAAATTTGTTTTCTTACTTATAGTTTTCTTTGTTTAAAAAAAAGGTCTTCTTTTCAGAACTTATTTGAAAAAAGAGCAATTTCGCACATAGTGTTTATTTCAACTCCAGCAAGGCTCAAACGATGCTGAAAAAGTTCACGATATCAATAAAGCGTTTAGTGCAGGCATTACCGTAAGCTGCACAGTACAATAGTCTTTTTAAAAATTTGGCCCGGGGATCAGAGTCATGAAAATAATCGGGGTAGTGGTTTGCAGCCGGATGTTGAGTGTATTAATAAATAGAATTATGCAAAGCCCATCTACGCACAATTATTTCAGAACTTACTTCTGAATTAGACGTACTGTAGACGTATACGACGATTTTAAAGATTTTCAGAAAGATTGAAATGGCAAAAATCAAAATAAATCGGTGCCTCATGAATAACTCGATAAACAAAACCCGTTTCTCAAACCGGTTATACTTGCCGATAGAAAAGTTTGTTCTGGACGACAGCCCGCGACGCTAAGTTAAGTGGTTAGGCATGTCATGAAGTAAGAGTTGCAACAATATAAAGCCATGTAAACTGTTGGTTTGTCTGCGACCAGTCTTAACCGTTACTGTTTTGAATGAAAAGATTACGACGGGGAAGTACTCTCAACAAATTGTTCAAACGCATCTGACATTCGACAGCGAAACCGAACATTAGCTAACATAAAAAGGCCCAGTTCTTCTCCAGGATAATGCCCGATCCTGAAGAAGTTAAGTAAATAAGGCTAGGAAAGAGTACGTACTCCGCTATACTCTCTAAAAGTCTCAGCATCTCGAATACTTTCTGCGGGAGAATTGAGTTAAAAAAGTAAGCGATATCGAATAAACCCTCAGCGATATCATCGGAACCGGAGCGTACGAGTTTTAGGCTACTAGTGTATATACACTTTTGTTTGAGTCGAGAGATATTGTTTTAAATTTAATTGTTAGATTAAAATGTAAAAGCATCAACAACCTTCTTATAAACATCATAGTTCATATATCGATTTAAAACAGTATAGAGCCAATGTATATTTTCTATGTGAGTAGTATGCCGGAATTTATTTTAATAATGTAGCGTTCCATACCAATAAATATATTTTACACCTCTAGTTTCTAGCTCACACTAAGAATAGTTAAGCTAGGTAACTATAAAAGTAAATAAGCATTTGCTCGGTATCTTTATCCTATTTAATCATATCGAACTAAGCTAAGTAAGTGAACAGAGAAAACACAAAACACATTATTATTATATTCTTTGTCTAATCAACACATACAGGATTAAAACAACCTTTATACCTATATATATATATATATATATATATATATATACATATATATATATACATATATATATATACACACGTATATATATGTGTGTATATATAATCAAAACCTACAAAAAACCAAAACACTAACGTAAGGCAAAGGAGCGATGAAAACAGAAACGTACACGTGAAAAACGGCTTAAATAAGCCTGTTTCGATATTAAAATTTTAAAAGATCGGTGGATACCCGAGTGTTTTTGGGTTTGTGATTTTGAGTGGAGAAGCTAAGAAAAAAATAAACAAAATAATCAACGTTACGTGAAAAAATGGTTAAATAACACTGGTTCAATATGTAAAGTTAAAAAAAATCGAAAAAAAGAAGACATCTAACACCACGATTACAGCCCAAAACGTTCAGATAATGAACCAACGCGCTAACCAACGGGCCTAACGCGACGTACATGTAATTTGCTTAGTGTTTCAACTATTTAAAGTAAACCAGGTCATGACGTAACCTGGTGGATGCGTACAACCGCTCGTCGTCATGAGAAGACCGTATTTGTTGAAAAATGAGCGTTTATGGCCAATTTTGGTTATTTTTCGATCGAAGGATGGAGCTTCAATATGATATCGAGTTTGTGAATTTTCGCCGTGCCTGTCGAAAGTGTTAGTAGACAGAGAAAAATACACACACACATACATACATTTATATATATTTATATATACATATATACATATATATATAAATAAAATTTAAAAAATACAATTAAATTTACCAAAATGATCCAAGATGGTTAAACTAAAGTATATTATAAATATTAAAGTATTAACATTTATAAAGTAATCACAACCAGATGTAAAAGCTCGATAAAACCAAATAGGAGATAGAGAGTATACTATTTATTAACTATTTCCTGTCTTATATATATATATATATATATATATATATATATATATATATATATATATATATATATATATGCATATATATATATATAAATATATGCATATGAGGGTGTGAAGACCGTTTAAGTAATATTAGGGATTTAAGATTATACTTACAAATTTATTAAGTTATTTCATAAAATTGATTGAATTAATGGCAACATTATTTTACACAGAATGACTAAAATATATTTATATAGATTTTAAGGAAAACAGTCCAAATTAACACACATAAGTTATTACTTCTGAGTTTTATTACACCCCATTCACATTTCTCATATATATATATATATATATATATATATATATATATTTGCTAACAAAAACTGAATGACGAATAATACGGCAACGAATTCATTCTAAAAAATCAGCCATTTTTTACTACCAAAAAATGTTTTAAAAAAAAGAACACATTCGGATAGTCGAAATAATGTCTTTCCTAAACTCGGGGGAAGTTCGAAACTATAAAAGTAGTCTTTTGTCAAAAGTTGGGTGAAGAACGGGGAAAACTTCTTTCTACTTTGGGGGAAAAACATTTGAGCGTAAAAATCCACAAATACAGGATAAAGAACAGTTCGAGAAAAGGACAACAATTATTGCTGAGGAAAAAATAAAAAAAACGCCGTCAAAAAGCCTTATTCTGCTGTTAAAATGCTACTAAAACGAAAACCACGAGCTGAAACAGAACTTAGAAGAATTTCGTGGGGAATTTTTATTACTGAATTAACGAGACCAAGTTTTCATTAAGTACAAAATAACTTTGTCGTTCTAAAAAGCATGTCTTGCTATTACGTTTTATGTTTAAGAGCCATTAGCGTTGCAAAAAAGAAAACAACTCCTGCAAAAATATATGATATATTATATTTTATTGACTGAAACGAGTATCCGCACGAAAAACATCGTATTTTAAGCCGATTAAAATAAACTTTTCACTGGTGGACGGGACTGCACGTCGAAGAAGAAAAAAGAAAGGATTTCTCTAAGCACGACAAATGGAGTGTTAAGTAGAAAAGGCCATTCTTTTTCGCACAAAGATCAAAAAGAATAGCCAATCTACAACAAATGCTATAAACTCTCCTTTACAGATAAATAACTTTTTTTTGTTTTTAAAGGAAAAAGACGAAAAATGTGTAGGATGAACAAAGAATTGAACCCAGTACATACCCGTTACGAAAATTGGATAATGATAAAGGACACCTGCTGCTTTCTGTATAAATGCAAACGCCGAATTATTGTCTCAGAAAAATTGCCACATTGAAAAATAAATATATGAAACAAACATTCGGTAGATAACCAGGTTCCAATTATTTAAACGTGTTTTTTTTCTATAGAGTTGGTAATATAGGGAAAGTAAATCAACGAATTGGATTGTTTTGTCATATTAAGTAATTCCATACCGTCAAAAAAATTCTAAATGGACGAGTTTGCGAAATAAATTTTGGAAATGGTGAAACTCCAACAAAGCCAACAATCCGACATTGAAAAAGGGTTCAGAGAAGAGCAATTGGCAATACAGAAACAAAACGACGAGCAACAATTGTCAATGCAAAAATAAAATGAAACAGTTAAATTTAATAAAATATTTCAAAGACAAACGAGGAAGAGCAAAAGAAATGAACGAACAAATAATGAAAAAGCAGTTACATTTAATGAAATTCTTCGGGGAAAACAGGAAATGAAATAAAAAAAATGCCGGAATTGAAAGAAAAAGATTACATTTAAAGCAACAAAACCTGTCAGATAAAAAATTCATTTGATAACGCAAGTTTTAGTGCATAAGGACATCGGAGAGGAAACCAGCACGGCTTTTTTCACAAAATGAGATCTGGTAAGATATCGATACATTTCACTATGCTCCTGAGGAGTACGTAACTTTTGAGGTACATTTCAGAAGATTTGAAGACCTTTGTAAAATTGTTGCAGTGCATGGACGAATCAAAAGAAGGTTCTTTTATTGCTACTGAAGTTAGGTAATTTCGACCATAATAAGTTCGTGGACTATATTTTAGCAAGAAAAAACACAAATTGTCATTTGACGAGGCAGTCGAATTATTAACGGATTCGTACTGTCCAAAAAGAAGGCTTTTTTTATGAAAGATTGAAATGCATGAATCTTAAAAGTAAGGAGAGTCAGGACTATAGGTCATTTGCGTCTGTAGTTTATAAGCACTGTGATGATTTCAAATTGTAATTAACGGTGGACAATTCTAAATGCTTAATATTCAGACAGACTTTGATAGTCAGAAAATACGCCAATATAAGACGTCGTGATCTAAATAAATTGGAATTATAGCCTGATTTGACCCTTCAGAGACTGGCTGAAGATTGTCAGCGGTTCGTGGCAATGAAACCAGATTCCCGGATCACACACAGACACACACTAACACACACACATACACATACATACATACACACCCACACATACATACACACACACCCACACACACATATATATATATATATATATATATATATATATATATATAAGTAGCGTTTGCATGTGTATTTTTCTGTGGTTAAGCCTCCTTCATACTACATCACTGGATCGATCATGACAAACTCATAGTATGATGATGATCCTTAACCCTCCACCTATGTACGGTGCACACAAATTTTCAAGGTAAAATATTCATATCATATTTTGTGTAACCCTTTATAACACCCAGCGAGGCGGACTCTCTGTTCGTCATTATTTTGTGTGCCGCCATGTCGCCGACCAACTACTTTTTTATTTTAATCAGGTTCCGGTCCTTCTCCTCTTTATCCCCGCAACTAATCCAGAAAATTATTAACCATTGTAATTATTTGTATTTTTAAAAAACTTTTCTGAAGCAATATATTTGTCAACTTTGATATAATTCACGTGATTTTAAGTTCATATTTGAATTTCTTCACATAAAGAAGTAGTTATAAATTATATGTTACAACATCTATTTACTGCAAGTATGCCCGAAAAGCAATATTCGAGCTTACAACTAACCTCTTCGCTTAGCGGAGTTATCATGTATCGCACACACACACACACACACACACATACACACACACACACACATATATATATATATATATATATATATATATATATATAGTCTACCCTTGTTTCATGTCTGACTTTCGCCATAACCATTTGTTCACCACCTTTTTACCTAAACTGAATCTTTTAAAAAAATAACATGATTGTATTATCAAAAGTTACGATTAAACAAGGCTTTAACTCTCACAAAACAAACTTAAATCCTCCCTTGAGGCTTGCATTTACGAACATCTGCGGGCTTAGAATTAATTAAGATGATGTAGAATCATTTCACCTAGCAAACCCCCTGATATCTTAGCACTAAGTGAGACTCACCTACACTACTCCCTGCCTCTAACTAATTTAATATTACTGAATATCTCTTATTTTGCCGTAAGATATTTGACAGACATATGCACGGACTTGGAGACTATATTCGAAACACAGCCCCCTAGACTATAGGAAACAAATAGAAACACACAACCGTTCAGGCCTTATTGTGCTTAAGACATAACATGTAACATTAAATTAGCTACTTATATTTTTCTACCGCGCTCCCCCGACCCAGGACTGTACCGTTATGAACGCAGTTTCTGAAAGCATGCATACAACACACCGTTTTGATATTAGCGCTCAAGTGCATTTTTTTGGTAAATTAACGTCCACCACAGAAATTGGCTTGAATTCTCTACTTACACAGAAGCAGCTGATAGCATAACAAATAGCTTCTCTATCACAGATAGTTATGTTTTCAACATGTTTTTCAGACAAGCAAAAACAACATGCCTCATTTCTGGATCTGTTTCTGACCACAGTTGGCGGGGATTATACGACGAACCCCATAGCCCAATCGGAAATGCTGACTAGGCTGTTATGGTTTAAATTACCCTAAACTCTGGACCAAAATCTGAAGTGATATTGCTTAAAACAACGAGATATTATAAAAATGGTTGTCTGGAAAGTCATTAGAGATATCATCAAAACGGTCCATGGGAAAATATATTTATCTTCCGGCTGAATAGTGCGCAAATAATACCACCAAAGATTTCAAAACGGCAATTGAAGCACATGTTCCCGCACTGAAATACTTCCCAGTATCTTAATTCTACTAGTGAATTGCCATTGTTTCAAAGCAGCACCGTACCGCAGATGTAACCAACATAACTTCAGTTCAAACAGACAGAAGGCTATAGAAGGTAAAAGGAATTGTAAGAAAGAAATAACGACATCTAAGAGAGAATTTACTGAAATGACCAGAAAACCCATCGAAGAACAAAAAATAGAAACTAGTGATTTTGGAAAATCTACAACAGTGTAGCAAATAATGAGCAATCAACAATTATCCCACTATCCTACAACTATGAGGTTGTTTGCACGGTAACCGAGAGACGAACCTGCTTGCCAGTTGGTTTGCCTAACACTCAAAAATTAACCCTGCAAACAGTAACTTCTCGGACTTTCTTTTGCAGCCAGTCGTCACACTAGATGGTCTGAAAATTGCCCGGTCTAAGAGGCATCATATAATAAATATTATAACACTTAAAAAGCAAGTGGACCCGATTTCATCCCAGCTATGCTATTAAAAAATTCTCCGCCAAGGGGCTCCAGTTTCCAGTAAACTATGCAACAAATGCCTTTACGGATCTTGCTTTGCTATCTTCCAGAAAACTGATTCTTTGCTACCAGTTTTCAAGAATTCTTGCAAAAGAACTGACACATTAAATTATCGCCTCATTAGTCTCCTCCTACTTTTCTTAAAATGTTTGTGTCCATAATTAATCCAGCTCTAGTCCATCACTTTACAGATGTTAAACTTTTGACCCCTTCAAAAGCGGATATTCTTACTGTAATCTCTGAACTTATATACAACTCACTGGACAAAACAGGGAGAGGCGCGGAAGGACTAGATATATTTAGAGCTTTTGACAAGGTCTGGCACGATGCTCTACTACGAAATATCAGATTATACAGTATCACTTTACGAATACTTAACATAACTAAATCTTTCATAAGTAAGAGAAACGTCCAGGTTGTCCTAGATAGTCGTATATCTAAACAATATGATATAAATGCGAGAGATACCTCACGGGTCATTCCTTGGACTTTTATTATTCCTAATATTCACAAATGATTTCCCTGATGAAATTGTGTCTGAGAGGGATATATATGATGATAGCACTACACTCTACTGTGGCAAAAAAATGAATACAAGGAAATGATACGCTTTATTTCTAGAAAGAAATGAAAACCTATCTAAGGAAATGGGAAAACACTAGAGGAGGACCTCCAATCGTAAAAGGAATGAGGCCATAAATGTATGGGCACATTCAAGTCTACCGAGTCGAAGCTGGTTTCCTTCAATAATTACAAGAAACCTTCTCAACAGTCATAGCAATGACCAAAAATACACTACCTGAAAACTCCTCAGCCTTACGTTCACAGGCAATTTGAGTTTACACAGTACCACTGAGAGTGTCGCCAACATCGCTGCGAAGTAGGTAGGCTCTTTCTAACGTGCTAGTAACCTTCTAACACCTAAAATACTTTGTGCTCTAAAAAGGCCACCATTGGCCACTATATGGATTAATATTGTCACATTTAGGCTAGTGTATCTGCTACGATACTCTCGCTTATATACAGGGTCCAAAAGAGAGTCGCCAGCCTGATACGTCTTGTACTTTCATATAAGCGGCATGCTCTGCTACATGGACGAAATATTTCCTCCCTCTACCGATTCTACAAACATTTAAATGATGAATGCTCTGCCGAACTCCAGCACATGTACTCCCTCGACATAAATACACCAGAGAAACTCGACTAGCAGCTAAATTTCACCCCTAAGCAGTAGAGTCTTCTAGATGTAAGAAAGCTTTCTACTCCAGTTGTTTCTTTCCCAGAACTGCTAGAATATGTCACTTTTCTGGTCCCTTATTCCCAAACTGTACTGACATGCAGCAAGCAGTTCAAGCGTAATGTGAACATCCATCCTGATACCCGCGATCAAAAATAGTATCCCTGTAGCGTTTCTGACTGATAGTAGCCCTCTGTATCAAAGTTTATATATATATATTTATATATATATATATATATATATATATATATATATATATATATATATATATATATACACATATGTGGGGGTGTATCTGTGCAAATATTTTTATGTATATTCATATTTATAGCTATACACAAATAGTACATTTATATATATATATATATATATATATATACGCACAATTAAAGTTTCACTGATCAGTTTATATTAGAAAATTATCATAAAGCAAATAAATCAAATGTTTCGATGTGTAAGACAACAAAGTTAATACCATTGTTTTATTTAATATATTGTATTTTATCTAGAGACCTATGCGGCAATTTTTTAAGCACAATATGCTTCAATAACACGCAGAGTGTAACAAATGTATAGTTTCACACACATAATTTTTGCTACACATTTTCATAAATGATTCTAATGGCATGCCATTCGACGGAAGGTTAATGTATCTTTCATAATAGGTAAATAGAAAATGTAGACCTTTAATATAAATTTCAGTGTGAGAATTAACGCAACTATAAACGTATAAAGATATATGCATGTAAAAAAGTATCCGTGTGCTAGAAAATTTTCATTAAAATTCTGTATAGCATAAATGAAAATAATTGTTAAATGAAAGCAGTTGTAAATTAAGACACGATGAAACTATAATGAATGAATCAACTGTCGTTTTAAAAGGAATATGCAAATAAGTCTATATTGATTATGTCACTCGCATATGCATTACTGAGTATATTAAAAAAATCGTTCTAAAATTTCTTAATAAAATAATAAGGTTTAATATCTATATTGCAGAGATGGAAATGCATAATTCAAACGTATATAAATATATGTATATATAAGAGTAGGTAGTACTTTGCATGAAGCATTGTTGAAAAAGGAATATATGGATATATTTTATTTTACTTATTATATTATTATTATTTTTTAATATTTCTGGTCTAAGAATGTATATTTTTTTATATATTATTATTATTATTATTATTATTATTATTTTTATTATTATTATTATTATTATTATTTTTATTATTATTATTTCTGTTGTTGTTGTAATGCGGACAAGGGTGTTCGTTCTTTGCAATGATAGTATCACATTGAACATTAATGTGATCTATTGTGTGAGGTGGGAAGGGAGATGATGACTGTGTTAGACCTTATTTTATCTCTTGTTATTTTATTATTATTATTATTATTATTCGTAGTAGTAGTAGTATAGATATGGATATATGAATGTTTAATACTAGATTGTATTAAGTATATATATATATCCTTTTTTGCTGTTGTTGATGCTTTTATTTTGTGTTCATTTGTTTTTATTGTATGTTTTTTTTGTTTTTGTGTGTTTGTATTCGTGTGGAAGGTGGGTAATTCGGGCCAATTTTTATGTATTTTTATTTGTTTTATTTTTAAGCTATAATACTCCGTCTTTGTGTACGTATATAGGAAAGCAATTATATATATATATATATATATATATATATATATATATATATATATAAATATTCCTTACATATGTAGTACCAGGTAAATTATGGCGTAAGGGAGATAATTACACTTAACATTATTGCTTGTGTCTTTTTTCTAGAGTTTATTAAATATATATATATATATATATATATATATATATATATATATATATATTATATACCTACTACACATGCACAAACGCAGGCACACATGAATGCATATACAAACATAAATACATATATGCCACACTTACTATACACATATTATATTCAGTAAATTATAGTATAATGGAGATAAATCTGTCAAACTTCATTTCTTTTACTTTTTTGTCCTTCTTCAGAAAGTTTTACTGACTTGCTATTAACACATTTTATTCTCCTGGTTTGTATATATATATATATATATATATATATATATATATATATATATATATATATATATATATATATATATATATATATGGCTTTAGTGGTTATAATATTTTTCGCAATTTATGTATGGTTATTTACTTTATGTTCCGTGTTTTTATTTATTGTTTCCGTGTTTGTTACTTGCTAATGTGATCTGGTCTATACCTTCCTTCTCTATCACACTCAATATGCATTCCGTTTCGTTTATTATCAAGCCATTGTCAAGGGGCAATTATTATTGGGTGGGCGTAAAGAGTGATAAAGCGTAAATACAGGACATTTGGTGTAAGAATTTTCCTGGAGAAATAGACCGGATCAAATTTGCAAGTAACAAACACGGAAAAAATGAATAAATAAAATCACGGAAAATAATGTAAATAACCATACATAAACTGAGAATTAATATTATAACCATTATTAACACACACCCACACACACACACATATATATATATATATATATATTTATATATAAAGAGATTTCACGCATACGCAATGAGTTCACTTACACTTGACAAAAGTCTGCACTTTAACAACTTACTACACACACTCTCAATAAACGGTTACACCAATTCTACCTCATCCTCACCCAAAAATTAAAAATACGCCAACGCCATCTCTCTCAAATACCTGTTTCCTCAAGCTCCCCTTCTTCAACGATAGAATCTCCTCTGCTATCCGCAGAGCCATACATCACGAGAAACTAGACATACAGCTTTTCAATACCGGCATCTAAGACAGCATCTAACCCGGAAACACCCACGACATACACTCGACGCTGTCTCACTAACTAACTGTCCCATCAGAGATATATGCATATGTTTGCGCGCCCAGGTGGTCTATGACCTGCAATGCACTAAATGCAACAAATCATACATTAGGAGTACCAAGAGACCACTACACGAACGATTTAAAGAACATATAAACACAAGAATCTCCTCTTTCCACAAACATATTATGTCATGCAACAGCACACAACGTAACATTCGTGTTTGTATCCTTGACTCAATCAGAAACCTTGGAAACCTTACAATTGATGAAGCACTCCTTATTCCGAAACATAATTTTTCCTTGAATAACAAGCTAGAACTAAGCTCTCCCTTTATCCTTTGACCCCCTAATAACAAGCAAACCAGATCAACGACAATATACAAATTATAAAATATGAATATAAAAAATGCATATATATATATATATATATATATATATATATATATATATATATATTAACTGAACTTATAGAATCCATAACAACAAAAAGATACAACATTGAAACAAATACATATACATTAAAAGTATATGTAATCACAAAAATGGTACCCACAGTTACTTACGCATAGACAACTAAACATCCACATGATATATGGGTAAGAGAGGAGATCATTTAATGAGCATACCAATAGATACTGACTAAAGAGCCAACAATATGAATTAGAAGATAGATAATAAGATCCATAAAATAATACGCACACAGGAGCAAATTGCTTGTTAACATTCATATGCCTGAGTTTACGCGTATATGAGTACACATATGCCTACGTATGCATGTGTATATAAGTATGCATGTATATATATATACATATAGAACAATTGTATATAGTTAGGAATCAGAATATATAACTCTATGCAGCAATAACACCAAACGCATTCATACGTAAGGATCTGGTGTTTAGATCAACTCATGTTTAAAAAAATGAATAAAAAATGTAAAACAATAATAATGATAATAATACATATAAAAATAACAGCAGGAAAAGATAAACTAAAACTTAATATAATAAAAAAAGGAATGAAAACAATAAGTAAAAGGGGAAAGAGGAATGATGATAAACGCAAAGGAATGAAGATTGGTTGTGATAGACGAGAGGGAGAAATAGACCAGATCAAATTAGCAAGTAACAAACAGTACGGAAAATAAAGTAAATAACCATACATAAACTGGGCAGCAGTACTATAACCACAAAGGATATATATATATAATATATATATATATATATATATATATATATATGTGTGTGTGTGTATATAATATATATATATATATATATATATATATATATATATATATATATATATATACACTAGGAAAATAAAATATATTTATAGCAAGTCAGTAAAACTTTCTAAACAGGGAAAAAAGTAAAATAAATAAGTTTGACAGAGTTATCTCCCTTATATTTCAGTTTATTTCATATAGCGTGTGTATGGCGTGTACATGTTGTATATGTGCGTTTATGTATGTATATGTATTTATGTGTGCGTGCGTTTGTGAATGTGTAGTAGGTATATATAATATATATATATATATATATTACTAAACTCTAGAAATAAAAAAAGAAAACAAAAAAAATCTAAAAAAAGAACTTAAAATAAAACCATCATGAACAGAAACAAAAAAGAATATATATATTTAATCTAAACTAGTATAAAACATATATATATATATATAATGATGATAATAATAATAATGATAATAATATAATAAAACAGATAAAATAAGCTGAACACCAAACAAAATGTCACGTGAATAATTGCAAAGAAGAAAAACCCTTCTCTGAATAATATTGATAATAATAATAATAATAATAATAATAATAATAATAATAATAATAATTATTATTATTATTATTATAATTATAATAATAATAAATATATAATAATAATAATAAATTATATAGTATTATATAAATATATATACATGATTATAACAGAAATATAAAAAAATAAAAATATACATGCTTATAACAGAAATATAAAAAAATAAAAATAATCTAATAAGTAAAATCAAATTACGGCCAGCTCCTTACGGCTGAACTAATCACATCTTTCTGCGATCCTGGCGGTTTCTGCAGTCCTGTCCCATTCTATTCAGCAGTCTTGAATATACTTTCGTTTCCTATTTTTAAAAGGGGAGGTCCCTTTTCTCCCGAAAATTTCCATACCAACAACAGACTTTATATACATCGGACATACCAGCTACTTGGTTATAAAATAATTATACATTGAGGTGAGGAATTATAGAAGAATACACAGTTAGACATTTCTCTACTCAAACATATCCGTCTAATGTTTGTTGTTTTTTTTTTCTTTACTTTCATGATTCCGGTCTTTCTTCGCATTATTTTGGCTTTTAAATCTTCCATATATATGTATATATATATATATATATATATATATATATATATATATGGAGATAATTATTTTGACCATACGACAGTAAGAAAAAAACGAAATAACATATGTGCATTGACAACAGCCTAAAGTATAGAGAAAAACGATTATCGCTTTTTAAACAAAAATAGCGTTGTACAAATAGCCCATGGTGCACTGATATCAGATCCATACCATCCTCAATATATGGACAACCATCCTAGAAGTAAAGTAAAACGGAAATAAAAATCGGTACAATGTGTAAAACCTCTTTTCGAATTATAAGTACATGATACTTGTACGCTTATTTCCTATTTCATCCACTACTCTCTATATATACGTTTTATAACAATTTGTTAACAGAAATATTTTGAAAGCGAGCATAGTTAACATTTACTTACAAAGAAAACTATGAATAATGACGCCCTGTCGAAATATGATTTTCCACTAAAATATGCATAACCACATTTACAAAATTGGGATTGTATAAATAAATATACTACATTTAAAAACGTATATAAGTACATATATATATATTTATATATGTTTCAATATATATTTATATATATACCTGTGTGAGGTCGTGAATATGAGCATACATTTATTAATTCATTAATGTTTAGCAAGGCCATCTATGCATACGATTCTGTGTAATATTCCATATAGTTGACATCCTTTCACGCAAATTTGTCATTCTTGATACGCTTATATATATATGTTTTTTGGCGTTTTTTTTGCAAAATATATCAAACCGTTCAGTTTCCGTTTACAATAGCACAACCATATTCCAATTCAGTGCGTTTGTGAGATGTTTCTGCCTTGGGAAATATTTGAATGATTATTTATTTGACAGTTATACCCAAACCACTTCCAATGGAATGAGAGAGAAACGTTCTTTTTTCGAAAATATTGTTACTCTTCTAACTTCCTTATATCTTCCATCGCATCTATTGTTTTGAACCTCGTTCTCTTTCTCCTGATATATATATATATATATATATACATATATATATATATATATATATATATATATATATATATACATATATATATATATATATATATATATACGTACACTGCCTGTCAAATTATTAACGAGATTACATTTTCACTAGTTTAATAAACTTACCGGTCGTTTCGTACCAAAGCTTCGGAAACGTAAGCAATGCTGAGCTACGCGTACATTGAAAATTTCGTACTGTTCCGACGAATGTAAATAACTTACAATCCTAATTGCTGAACCCCCGGTATTGTAGGTGAGTCAAATTATTTACAAGGCAGTTTGCTTCATCAATAAAATTGGTCGTAAATGTGGTGTCAGTAGTTCTGAGAAGAGTATTGTTACAGAACAGGTAGTAAAATATAAAACTACTCTAGAAATATCGGAAATTATAGGAAGTTACCATCCAACTGTAAAGGTATTTATCAAGGACCCTACAAAGCAATGTAAGAGAGATAATACACGTAAATCTCCATTAGTTCCATGTCGTTTATTACTCCTAATTAAACGTGAAGTCATTAAGATTCTTGGACAGACAAGTCGAAAAGTTTGGACCCAGCCGGATTGCAGAATGGCTAAAAAAATGTATCCCATGTCGCCTTTTGAAGGAAGTGGCAAAATATGATAAACCGTGGCAAAGCCTCCATTTAAGAAATATCATACAAGACCGATTGAAATTTGCAGGGGACAACAATAAAACAGATGTTTTCAAAGTTGTCTTCAGGGATGAATGTGTGTCACTGTTGATGGTTCATATTGTTGGAGCAAAGGAGGGGTCCTTAGTCATCAGCGTGTCAGGCGCAAACAAGGTAATGGTGGGATAATGATTTGGACTGGTATTATCTGAGGTTCTTTTGTTGGCCCATGGAGAGACACAGAAGGCGCAAAAATGACGGCAAATGCTTACATAGCTTTTCTGAAGGAGCGCTTTGATCCCTGACTGAAGAAGTTAACATTCAGAAGAACCATCATTTTTATGCAGGAGAATGCTTACTCGCGTGCAGCAAAGAAAAGCAAATAATATTTGCAACAACTGGGGGTCTCTGGACTAGGGAAGATGGAGTGGCCTTCGAATTCACGAATTAAAACCAATTGAGTACATTTGGAGTATAATAAAGCGACACACTATGTCACTGCGTGCTAATTTAATAGCGCAGATGAGTTGTGGAATGCTCCTCCAAACGTATCCCGAGTAATAAATGTTAACTAAATCACAAATTTGACTAATTCTCTGGACCAACGTCTTTTACAGGGCATTCATAGAAAAGGACTGCATATCTCCTTCTAATTATGCCCATGGTGAAATTGCTATGTAGTTATTGTGTTCTAAGCATTTTTCCTAGTTTATTTAATGTTTGAAAATTATTTCAGTTCAAAAGTTATGGGTATATTGTGTTTTTCTCAACCTAATTATTAACTAGATACTGAAATCAACAGATATTCTTATGTTCTGCCATAGTTTCGCAAATACTGCTTCAAATACGTTTATTTTCTGAATGGAGTAGCTGAATAGTGTAAGCACTTTCCCAAACTTCCATGGATATTTATTCACTCGTTTCTGGTATAATTTAAAGATGTAAACCTGTCAATAATTTGATACGCAGTGTATATATATATATATATATATATATATATATGCATATATATATATATATATTAGTATATATATATATATATTACATTAAAAATAACTATATAAACATATGTTTCTGCCATGTGGAAATATGCAGTTCTTCAAGAAAGCTAAGCCAATGCATAATCGTTCACACATGGCTGGGTAAATTTCAAATACTTTTTTCTGCTAGTGAAATGCCTTTATTACACACCTTTGTACAACCACTTGTTGTTTAACAGATGGGTCCACATATATTCATGCTAAATTCTGGTTATGCTAGTGGAAGCACGTACAAATAAAGTCGTAGTTCTTGTCTAACATTGTGTAACTTTACATGGTTTACCAAACCATCATTAGACATAGGAAATTAGCCACATATTAACCGTCGAAATTTAGTAGGAATTAAATATCTATCCTGCTTTCGATAAAGACCGTTTTAATACTGTTTTATCCGCCTTTCCTCGAACTTGCTTCTTGCAATGACTTTGCCCCAATTATTTTAATACAAATTTTAAACTACCCAGTAATGGATATTTATGTGTTTTAACTTTTTATTACACATAAATTAACTATTTATCATTTTCGTAGCTTTATGCTGTGCTCTTATTCTATCGACTACTTTCTGTAAAACAGTGGTTTCGATATCATTCCATCTATCATCCTCACTCATTTCGGCCTATTTACTTTTTGACTATCCCCATTCTATGGTGTATAATCGCCTAAGGACATATATATCAAAAGTAAAAAAAAAAACCCTCTATTATATTTTCAACATCGCCTGGCTATGCTGAAAGATTTGCTGGTCGAAGATCATAATAATTAATCAAGCCAAAACGTTTATTTTAGCTAAAATATTTTAAAAAAAATCAAAATAATTAGATTACATATTTATTTACATTAATTTAATTTGTTACTAAAATATATCATAGGCATTTTGTTGACAACTAAGAATAAAGCCTTCAAAAAGGTTATTGTGATTATTTTATAAACGTCCCCTAATTACGTCATTTACATGGGAGAGGATCCTTTTGTGATATTAATCATTTAGTCGGGAGTCAGATAGAGTCGTCTAAGTAAGGGTTGCGAATATTTGAAAGAGTATTATCTAAAAGTCTATGACAAGCTAGTCAGCTTTGCAATTGTGTAAACATCCGAAATACAGCTGCTATAACTACTACCAGGACATTTATTTGTACGAATCCTCAACTGCAGACTTTGCGAGGATTGACCATATAAATCAAAGATAAACCAGTTTGTTTCTCCGATTGGCCGATGTCAAACTACAAAGGCATTCATTTGTACCCTCTTGTTGTTAATGTAGCATGTCGCTTATTGGACTATATGTGTTAATGTATCAACAGAGTCTTAAGTATTATTCATGCAGTGATTCAACGAATCAGAGAAACCTAGATTAAACAATCATAACTAGACGGTAAAATACACCCACACGTATATACACATCATGCAGATTATTATGACACGTATATCGTGACGCATACACACGTGTATACACATATTTATTGAATAACATGATACACAAATTTAGACTCACGTACACATAATACAAGTTACACGTTTACATAAAATACACCTCTGACAACCTAACATTTACCCACCGTGCCTACTTTTTCTTTTTAATGAACAAAAAGTAACCCCGGCAACCACGGACAAACAACAATAAAAACTAGATCTTTAAAAATTGCGAAAGTAAAATGAAAAACACACACTAACACAAAGTGAACAGAAAGACAGCAACAAGAAATGAAGTAAACACACGGAAAATTATGTATAAAAATAATACTGCTGACTGTTACGAAAAGGAAGATATGCTATTATACACAAGCGTTACATAACAGCAAAGATGGCGTACTCATACACAGACAAGGAAAAGAGAAAAAGAACGAAAAGCAACTCTAACCGACACACACATAGGCAAAAAGTGTAAAGTCATTAATAAGAACATCCAATATCCTACAATCTGTATGTTTAATTATGAAGTAAATAATATTAGTAAAAAGATGAAACTGTTTTAAGAAACAATACGCACACAAATTTATAGATACCATAAGAATTGTTTCATAATTGTTCAATGATTGTTTGGTAACCTTTCAATCAACATACCTACTGTTTTATCAAATATGCTGTAAATGAGCAAGCTTCGTACTCTTGTGAGAGTATGATGAGACGGCGTTAAGCTTTTTGTTTGCAGTTGTCTGGGAAAAAAATTCCAGTATCCAAAACTCAATATTCTTTCTTTTATCAATTAAGGACTGAGAAAAAAGTAAACGTCATTTTGCTGTTTTTTGTTCAAGATTATCTTTGTTTTAATTTTTATTCTTTTACAAAAGCATCTATTCATAAACGCATGTAAATGTTATTTGAATTATATGATGCATTGATATATTTAACTAATTGTATTTTCGAGCCGAAAGATCGTGTACTAAGTAAAAAAAGATAGAGAGTAAAGTAAGAGAATATAGACAGCAGTATAATTTAAGAGTAATGTTATAGGGTCCCATTTACGTAGGCGGTTTTTTTTTCATGTTTGTTTTTGAGTAGTTCGCTTAAATATGTTTTTTACGATGATTTTTTGTCGATTTCAAGTAGTGTCGCCGGGAACTGCTATCGTACACAAAAGTGTTTTTTCCCCGCTGGTTATGACTTATGAAGAATCTGGTCAAGGTTATTTACTCCGATTTATTATATATATATACTCGACATAGCGATAAACATGCGGACTAGTTCTGTGGGTCAAGAACCAGCTGATTTTATCATATTTAGAGAAAGGTTTGCTCCGTAGCACAGACGAAGGTAAACAGGATGGCAGTGGAGCCGTTGTGATTCCTAATCACTCAACATAGTAGCAAGAGGGTACGAGTACGCACCAAAAAATAATGGAAGTGGCACTAAAGCGGATTGTCTTAAGAGAAAATACGGTATAAAATGAGATTCTGATAAACTATAGAAGGTACCCTTGATATGTAGGAGGGCTGAGCAGTAAAAAGGCAGAATAGTTGTCTGTATGATCTTCAAACAGAGGCCATTATTTATTAGATAATTTGACGTAACGTCAACGCAAAATATACAAGGAGGTCCAGTGTATTGTGACAGCAATAGAAGAGAATGTCAGAGAAACATTAGGACTTAAAGGCGTTCAGAATAAATTAAAATAAAAAGGGGAGTTTGTTTGACAATGACAACATTGGTGGCAGAAAATAAACAGATAATTTCAATCATAGGTAAAGTAACCCAAACCTTTAAAAGAAAATGCTGTTTCACCAGAAAATATATACAGTTGAAATTATATAAGACAGTAGTTAGTGAGTAAAATCTGACAAAAGCAAAATATATAGGAGAGTATGGCATTTCTTTTAAGCATGAAAAAACAAAACAAATTAGTGTCCAGGTGGAGAAAGACGGTCCGAAGAATTTGAGGGTTCAAAGTTTACGATGGTAACAAATCTAATAATCTACAACAAGCTCTGCAGCGTTTTAACAGGTAAACCATATGGAATAAACTTGATGTATACATCCGAAACAAAGTTGTTGTAAATACTACCAATACTTCGTGTTGTACGAATCGCCAGCATTACTGAAGATCTGTCAAACAAAAACAAAATAAACAGTGATGGGTTTCTCAATTTTCTCGATGTACAACCTCAGAAGTACTTGCGTGTCTCCTTCTGTTGTAAATGTTACATGTTAATTGCTAAAGTGGATTTGTTTATATATCTATACTGTCGTTAGTGTTATACACGCATCCATTGAACGGACAATTGCAGAAAAATATTAGACCGTCACAACTCCAGTCTATAACAGACTAACACACCTATGTGTACATGCTTTAGAAATGAATGTGCACGTATATGCACATGTATATACTTTGTATACGCACATCCATTAGAACACTTTATACCACTAGGCTATACAAGAACAAAGAGAGAGACACACACACACACACATATATATATATATATATATATATGTATATATATATATATATATACATATAATACTATGCCTAATATATATCCTTGCTAACAGATCTCTAAAAGCGGACGTTGCACGGCCTTTTGTGAGGTCTTTCAGCATCTCAGATTTCATGTAAACTCCAAATATTTCCAAGATATATCTAGGTGTCAGCAATCGTCAATCTACGACCATTAATTAAAAGACTTTGTTCCACATATAAAAAATAATTTGTATATGATTACTTGGAAATAATTTTCTTAAAACCATTGTCAGACCGAAATCTTCAAAAGCGTTTGAGATTAAATCCATTAAAAACTACAAGTCCTCGACTGTGCCTTTAACAATATCTGCATCATCTGTAACTCACGAACAAAAGCGTGTAATGTGTTTGAATGTGTACTCTTAGGGTGAAGATTGAATATCAAAACAGAAGCTTAAAAACGCAAATACACGTCTACATAACTGTCGTTAATGATTAAACAAACATTTAAATTAACATTTAAATCTTAAAAAAAACATGTTTGATATTATGTCGCCCTCCTAGACCTTATTATCGACTGATATTAGTTCAAACGATACATATATATTTACCCTAGCCTCCATGTCTTTATTCCACTCTAATATTTTGACAAAACAAAATAGGCATCCCAGCTTAGAACAATAACAAGTGCGTCGCGATGGAGGGTGTCAATAAGTGTTATCATGTCAATAAGTGTGATCATGTCAATAAAAAACAAGAAAGACCTGTTTAACTTGGCGTTTTTCATTGAATTCGTAAGAAAGTTGTTACAACAATGCTAAGCCATTTTTTTAACCTAAACAACTTCACGAACTGATTCAGGGATAATCATACATAAGCAATCTATTCCACAGAATCCATTTCAGCAATTTATCAACAGCTTAAAGCAATGTAATCTGAGTCATATTCTGTGTGTTTTTTCCTTTTAAAGTCGTAGCGTTATTGCATTTACTCGTCTTTAGATGATATTACCGTGTAAATAGACAATAATGAGACTATTCATAGTGATATCAATGTTTTCAAATATTAATTTCTTTTGATGTGTATTTTATTTTCTTAAGAGTGAGACAACCATCATTTCTTCGAAAATATTGTATTCTAGCAATCCTGAAATCACCGTCTCATATATAACATATCAATGATTACACATATGTAAAGTGCTGCTTACAACGCCTCATGATATTGTTTGCATTTGTCCTAAAAAGGAGCCAGCTTTAGACTTTTAAAAACTACAAATGAAGACTTAGGTTCATATCTCTGTTGGACTTCCTATAAAAAGTGTTTGCGACTTTACACTGAAAAGCCTTTTGTATTTCAGTTGACTGCAAAGCCATCCACTTATACATCGTCCGACAGAGCTTGCACTGTAATTTCTCTTCTACCTTCTGCATTGCTCCCCCCAGTCTTTTTTCCGTCAGAGTAACTGCGATCTCATCAATAAGTTTAGAGATGACAGCACCACTTTCTTCACAACAATTGCTGCGTTTATTTTCAGATTCATACGTTATATCTCAGTGCAGTGCACTTTTGAATTCGTCTAACATAATTTTATTGAGTATATTTTGACATTGTCACGAATTTCAACACGTTTTAACTGAGAGAAACTTAACCTCTTCGGTATTTTGTCATTACTATTTGCACCATAGTTCACCTATTTATATATCTCATACTGTACAAATATGATGAAGACAAACTACCGTGTGATGATCTAATAAGAATGCGAAAATGTTTGGACACAGGATATATCCATATTGCTTTGTGAATATGCTTTTTTACACACTGATTGTTCAAACTCTGTGTGCAACTAGAGGAAAAATAATCATAAAAATGAAATCTATTGATCAATACGCTTCAAAGACATCCCCTGTTTCGAAATAAGATCCGACCTGTAGAAAGGAGAAGGCGCGATCTCAGGAACCTAATTAATATGGCCAGTGATTTGCATTGTTTTATGAATAGGTTAATGAATGCTCTAAAAACCGATTAAACAAGAAAGTCAGTCGGAGAGCGATTCCTGTCATCCCTTGTAAAAATATTCATGGATTACAACTAACATGAATGATGGAGACTTATTTTCTTTTAGCAAATTCATTTGATATCTCAGCACTTAACGAAACTAACTTACACCATTCTATCCCATCTATTATCTTCTACATGCAATGCTATCTTCCGGCTAGCTGTAATAACTATTACATATAGATGTACAGTCTTGTAGTGTGTACCTTGAGTGGGGAATATAAACAAGAATCAGATGGTCATGACTGAATGTGCTTTAAACAAACTTGCAACATAGGATAATATATCAATATTTTCTTTATTGTTCTCCTTCGACCCAGGACTGCACACTGATTAACCATGTCACTGGCAGCATACATGTTGCACTCTCCTTTGACACTCGCGTCCAAGCACATGTGTTTGGTGGGTTAAAACCCACCACAATAAATGGGTTGTCTTGTTTAACTACACTGACACAGCTGCACGCATCATCCATAAACTTTCTATATCCAAATCCATTGACACAGACAGCAACATCTCGGAGCAGTTTCCAAGATCGTCAGGAAAAGCAAGCTTCACTTTTTAATCTATGTTTGATCTGCAGTTGCTGAGAATTGTGTAGCAAATGCCGATTGCAAAATCCTGATATTATAATAATAGACATCATTATAAACGGTCGTACCCAATTTAAAGCGTCATTGCTTTAGACGAAAATGTACTACAATAAGGCTGACTGGGACACCATTAGAACACACTAGATGCCACATGAAGAAATATATTTTCTCCTCATGCGGAAAAGTGAAAATCAAACTTACACTAGTGAATTCTTAAAACAAAAATTGAAACACATGTTCCACAAGTACGTTTTTAGAAAATTGTTTACTTGGATTTGCGCAACTGGAATTGCTCAGAGGCAACATGCATACGGCAGATTTATCTAGCATAAGTAATCCAATTTCCTAGATTTCCACTACTTCCGATGACTACGACATGATCCCGTTAACGACTGTACAGTCATTAACCCTTATTTCGAGTGGTCTCTGGGATTTGATAAGTGCAGACCCCTTTGTTAAAGAAATAAGTCCAATACAACCAAGCTAGAAGTAATTGTAAGAAAGAAGTAGCGACACCTAAGAGAGAATTTACCGAAAATACCAGAACATGCATTTAAGTACAATAATTAGGTTCGCGTATTTTCCTAAAAATTTACAACAAAGAAGTGAATGATGAGTAATCACAATTAACTTATGATCCAACAATAAGGTGTGTGCAATACGGTAAAACAGAAAGATAACCTGCAGAAACCACACAAGTTGATCAAAAAATTACCCTATTTTCAAGTAAATGGTATCAAGTATCTCAAAATCATGTGAAGTACATCTCATCCAGGCTATTCTATTAAAATATGCTTCTCTTAGATTGGTCGGTTCACTCAAAACACTTCCACGAATGCCTTAAGGCATTATGCTTTCCTGACTACTGGAAAACGTCTCGTTAACGAGAATCCTTGCGAAAGTACTGAGCCATTACATTGTTGCCTTTTTTCACTAAAATATTTAATTGAAAATAGTTAATTTAGCTCTAGTACCCGACGGCACAGTTCGTAAAATTCTATCCAAATATCATTATTCGATCTAGTAAGCTATTGATACATATCACTTTGCTTTTAAAAATTACTTAACGTTAAAGTCATATTGCAGAAGATTTGAATCCCTGTTGAGGATTGATTCCAAGTAACGGACGGATCAAAAGAAACTTCGTTTACTGCTACGGAAATTGGGTGCATCCGAATATAACTTATTCGTGGTTTATTTTTTATCAAGAAAAAAATAATGAATTCTCGTTTGACGAAACAGTCGAAATTTTTACGAAGTTATAGTGTACAAAGACAAACATTTATCTTATACATAAGGGCTGTCAGGACATTACGACTTTTGTGTCTGTCGTTAATAAACATTGTGACGATTTAAAGTTATCGATATTAATTGCGGGAATTGCAAATGCCTAATATTCACACAGTTTGATAGCCATAAAAGACGCATATATTAGTCGTCGTGCTTTATATAAATTGAAAGTAGAACATGATTTGACGCTTCAGAACTAGCTTAAGATTATCCGTGATTCATGCCAGTGAAGCAAGATTCCTGAAATATAGAGGAAGCAGGTATCGCACACATTAACATGATTCGCTCCAAAAATTAAGGACACCCGCCCGCGAGCAATTACCCAGCAAAATGCAAAAACACTTTAAAATTTATCAGGAGAGATATAATCCTAGGACCCCTTGTAGCAAATGTAGCGGGCCTCATGAGTACAATGCATGTCAGTACCAGAGGAAAATCACGTGAAACCTATGCAAGCAGGCAGGACACAAGGCCTCATATTGCAGAGTTAAAGAAGGATGAAAAGCAACGTAAACACTCATAAATAGACCCCTCATAAACATAGAACAGAAGCATTATGTTACGGTTAGAATCAGAAATATAGAAGTGAAGCTGCAACCCAATATAGGGTCGGATTTATCAATCATAAATTTTCGGACGTGGAAGAGAATAGGAAAGCCCACGATGAGAAAGACGAGTAAAGTCGCAAGATCGGTAACTGATGAAAAAATAAATGTTGAGTGTAAGGTAGTTTTTTTTTAACTAAAAAGAATGACAAACATGCAAAGTGTTCGTTCTAAGGAACGCAAAAAAATTATTTGGTACTGTTTGGACTCAGTAATTTGAATAATGGGAGGTTTGTCACAAAGCCGAAAATCTTACGGCCGTAACCAACAAATTCACAAAAATATCTCAAAAACTCATTCGGAAGTGTTTTTTTTTTAATTCTGAAAACCATAGGGGCTGCACAAAAATCAAAACGAGATTCCAATTGCTGGATTAAGAAAAATGAAATTCATAAAAAGGACACGCCGAGGGAAAAATTCAAAAAAATTAAAGAATACTTAACACTGGAATTATAACCACTATTTACTATAATGGGTTAGCAGCCCCCAAGGTGTACGTGAAAAAAAATCTAAAGACATTAGAGTATGCACGGATTTCTCTACCTGATTGAATGTAGATCTCAAGTCTTATCAGTATATGCTACCAAACCCATACAAAGTATTCGCTAAGTTTAATGGCGGAATTTCGTTTCCAAAATAAAATTAAGCTAGGCGTACCAAAACATACCAGAAGCGGCAGATAGCTCGAAACGTCTGTGTATTTCAACGAAGAAATGAATTTTTAAATTAAATAAATTAGCATTTTGTATAAAAGTAACATCTACAATGTTCTAACAGGTAATTGATACTTTACTTAGTGTTTGGATTTCTCAATAGGCTATTTGGGCGTATTCTTATGCATAGTAAAAATGCTAAACAACATAGAGATTTATGTGTTAGAATAAAAAAAAATACGACTTCACGTTGAAGGAAGCAAACTGCGAATTGGGGGGGGCATATTCAATACCTCTGTCATATAATGGCTTAACACGCGAGGAAACCCGATCCGGATAGGGCCACACAAATAAAAGACATGCCAAAGCTTCATAATGTTACAACATAGCAGAGATGTTTGGACTCGCGAACTATAATCAACGTTAATTAAGAACATGCATAAATTGCGAGCGCCAACAGACTGCAAAGATGGGGATCTGTTCTACGGAATAATGACTTCAGTATGGTATTTCTTACATCTGCGAAGTTTGGTAACGCATACAGATTGTTCCGATTGATTCTGAAATCATGGGGGCTGCTGAAAGACATAGTAATAGCTTCGATGAAAAATGAAAAGGACTATACACAAATAATGCCTAATACGATCAAGAAACTACCAGTAACTTTGGAAGATATAATAAGGAAGGCTGAAGAAGATAGTTTCATCAAATACACGAGACTAAAAATTCAATGTGATGAATCGGCGGCGGAAGTTTTATCCGTGTGCAATGAGGTACTATTGTATCGTGAAAACGGTAGTAATCCCAACTACAATACAAAAGAAAATCTTAAAAACTTCTATACCCTGGTGCAACTTGAATAAAGAGCCTTATGAGGTCCTTAGTTTATTGGAAGAGCATAGACACTGATATAGAAGGTAAAGCCGTGTAAGGGATGTGCATCAGCTGCAAAACCGCTCCGAATACAATTTGGCCCGTGGCCTTAAACTGGCACGGCATAGCAAAGGATAAACGTAGATTACGGAGGCCTACCGGATGGAACCTATTATATAATAGTGGTAAACAGATTTTTTTTTAAAATGTACTGAAGCATTCGTATATAAAAGTCCGACGATGGATTTTACAATCAGTACTGTTCACTAATTACTAGCCAGGTGTGGTGTGGTCGATGGTTTAGCATCAGACAATACCACACAATTTACTTCAGCAGATTTAAAAAGCTTCTCCGAGAATTTCCAGACTAATCACGTAACGACGCCAACCTATTATGTCCGACAGAACGGTAAGGCACAGACGTTTCTATACACGCTGAAAAGAGTCCGGAAGAAGGCTAAAGAAACAGCCAGAGAAAAGGGGCTCCAGCAGTTTTTAAAAGTATACCGAATCACGGCAAATGAAAGCGATCCATCCAAGATGTCGCCGGCAGAGTTAAGGCTCGCAGGGAAAATTAGGCCGATAATCGAAAAAAATTCGCCAAAACATTGCAATTTGTTTCGGCACACACAGACGAATTGTCCGACCTCTATCGTCAGATATTTTGTATTAAATGGGAAAAAGTAAAGTACGCTGTAGGCACAGGTGATCGTTGAAAAGCAAAACAATTACTGATTATAAATTCCAAAGAAAATAAAGTAAGATGTAAAAAATATAAAACGTGAAGGCAATTAGGAATAGACATGAAAGTAGAGGGAACGAGAGAAGGAAGAGTAATAGGAAAAAAAATAAAAAAAATGAAAGTAAGATGGTAAAAAAGAACGCATACATTATTAATTACTTAATTACAAAGTAAAAATAGAAATAAAAGAAGCAAATAAGTGCAGGTTGGATGGTAGAAAAACTTCCAATCATTAATTCTTAAATTAAAGAGTAAAAAGATATAAAGAAAATATGATAATGAATAAATAGTAATGAAAAGTGCAGGAAATAAAGATTAAAACAAAAACGAGAAAAGAGGACAAAAATTAAAGTGGGTAAAAAGAAAAAGAAGCCTATATTTGCACCAAATTGTTTTGTAGATATGGTCGGGAGAACGATTAAAAGTAGTTGTTTAATAGCTCATGAGTTAAAGGGTGCGGGCTGAAGAATTGAAAATGGAGATAGTTTCCATGAATAGAGGTGGTGAGTTGTCACGATAGTGCAGTCGAAATCGTTAGTTTGAGGGTGAAACTTGAAACGTTTCAAAATTGACACTACTAAATATACACTTTAATTAAAACTCTAAAACATACGGTTTTATAGATACGCTTACTTCGATATCTACTCTTCCTATAAAACAAACACAATAGAAGGGGGAGTATAAGATAAATTGTAGCTCTGTCCTGAATGTTCCCGCCAATTGGCTGATTAGAATCAGGGCAGTGGAAAATAGGGAGCTGATTGGCTAACTAAAAATCAATAGGATGTGTGTATATAAAACACGTTGTAAGTATAAGCCTGACGAAATTTCACGAGAACAAAACGAGGAATATTCTGTATGTATATATATATATATGTATCTCTCTCTCTCGCTATATATATATATATATATATATATATATATATATGTAGTAGAAATTTAGAAGGCAATGCGAGGAATGAAATATAGTCGTTGTTGGTAAAAGGAGACGAGTACAAGTGGAAATTTACAAATCATATATGTTGTAATTACATATATTTATTAAGTTGTATTAGGTGCACATGTCTTACTTGTTATGTCTGTGACAATATCCATTATTAATTTCGGAAAGAAATCCCTTTTCAAATGATAGACGTGACAGATCGATTCATAGATGATGGAGCGAAAGTTTGATAGCTGTGTAGGGTCTCGGAGCAAATGTGAGGATGGGATTTATGTATTGTCTGGTTAGGTAATTAACATGTTTATATTTTTATTCATTTTTTTTATTTATCACTTGTTAGAGTAGCGTGAGTTTTTTTTTTAATTTTGATATTCTCTGTTTATTTTTGTCTTATTGTTACTATTATTATTATTCATTTTTTATTCTTATTTATTTTTTCCTGCTGACATGTATTAGATGGGATGGCATTGTGTATCTAGGTTTCGTAAGTAATTAGGAGTTTTTGTCCGGTTAGATTTGAAGGATAAAAGTAGGAGGGGGTGTGAGAGATGAGGAGAGGGGGCGGGATGTTTCGCCCCCAGTCAGGATGTTTAGTTTGGTGTTGCGGTTGTCAGGTATAGGAAGATAGGTGGGAAGGGAGCAGTGGGTTGGCATTCCTTTAGAGTTATTAATATATTAAATTTCATAAAACTATAAGTGGTAATAGATGGGACATTTTCTCCATTTAATTCTTTATTGTTATTGTTTATAAATTTATTTGTGTTTGTTGTTAGTTTTATTACGGGTTGAAAAAATAAATAAATAAAAATACAAACATGGTAATTACGTAATTAAACTATACATAAATCCCATACTCACATTGCTCCGAGGCCCCACACAGCTATCCAACTTCCGCTCCATTATCTAGCATGCTTTGAATCGATCTGCCACTTTACCATTTGAAAAGGGATTTTTTTTTCCGAATTTAATAATGGATATTTCGCAGACATAACAAGCAAGAAATTTGCACCTAATACAATTAAATAAATATATGTATATAAAAACATATATGTATGTCCTCATTGATCTGTAAATTGTCACTTGTTTTTGTCTCCTTTCAACAACAACGACAATATTTCATTCCTCGCATTGTGATAGCCGTCTAAATATCTACTACATACCTATCCCACACAATGCTCCAAGCAAGCTACATATATATATATATATATATATATATATATATATATATATATATATACTAGCAACAGTACCCGTCGTTGACTGGGCTCAAAAACAGGCTACAGAAAATGGACTCTGATTAATAACAGTATGATGGGTTATGAAAAGGAAGGATAGTAAAGAGATAGCTTCGAATTTGGGGGTATCAAAACCAAAGGAAAATATGAGGAAAGTAAAAAAAAAATACACAATCCCCATAATTTATTATACCAAACCTGTTCACACTGAAACACTTATAATATTCTGTTGATCTATATTAAAAAAAAAAAAAATTGTTAAACTTTTTGACATATTTCCATTCTATGGAGGTCAGGCGCGAATGAACACTCCATAATTTTATTATACAACATTTCTTTAAACTGAAATATAATTATCAAAGTATACTTACGCAGGTAGATATCAAAAGTCTTTATTAAAGTTTGTATCGATTTCCATTCCATGGAGGGCAGGCGCGAACGCAGACCCTACAATTCTATTATACCATCCCTATATAAGTTAAAACATACTTATCAAAGTATTATTATGTACATCTATATCAAAAACACTTTTTTTCTTCAAATTTTTAATTAACGGCAGTTGAATGTATATACATATATGTATATATATATATATATATATATATATATATATATATATATATATATATACATTCAACTGCCGTTAATATATTAAAACAATACGATGGGATTTATATTTATTTTAGAACAAATATTGACGTTATAATTCAAGCCTTGATGTGTAACTGAAACAAAATGCGTACATTTTTGTCATGTAATTTATTAAATGATTATATGTATCCATTAATATAGATTTTGTTTTCATATGAGTTTACTTATTAATGGATATACATTATCGAAACTCCGCGTTCTTTAATTTTACTTGAATCTGCGATAAGCGCAGATTTATAAAGTCTTCGTCATATTTTAGTTAAAATAAATTTAACTTTTTTTGCTTGATAGAAGCTTACAATATGATTAAGCTGACATGAATGAAAGAACGATGCATTCAGATAATTGATATTTCTACGATTTTTATTAGGTCTTTTCTCTATGCTACGTTGTGGCATATTTGCAGAGGAAAATATTTCCTTTTGGAATTGTTTAGTTATTTTAATATTTGTTTTATAGTTTGTTATGTGGTTTGTTGCAATGAAATTCTTAGTTTGTTTAGAGTATTCAAATCATTGTATTATTAGAATGTGGGGGGTAACTGAAGATGCCCTTTTTGAGATAAGTGCCTTGTGTATATGATTCTTACTTACTTAATCTAAAGAAAATAATTTGTGGTAGTTTTAGGATACGATATCTGGTATATTGCAAAGTTTTCTATTATATTGGAGGTATTTATATTCTGTGGTCCAGATAATATTTGCGGACTGTTTCACTGTACGTTTTATTCAGATTTATTTAATTTCTACTCTCTTCCATCACACGCAATTATTTAATTACTCGTGTGAAACCAAGTGCACATCGTTTCCTTATATTTTTATGCAGTAATTTATTATTTTTCTTCACTTGGATTCATTTATATTCACCCCTTTTTTAAGTTTAATTTTCAGCCGAAAAAATAGTTGTTATTGAAAGTCCTGCATTACACATATTTCAAGATTTTCAATTATTTTTCTAAATTGCACTTTCATTCTTTTTCCTTTATAGATTTTTCAAGATGGTTTCCGTATTTCCGTTTTTCATCCATTCAGGATTCACTTCCTAATTTTCCGCCAGCACCTCATCATAGTTACAATATTATTCGCAAGTATCTAGCATATAGATTTCTTTCCCGTATATATAGTTTTATCCACATTTTTTATTTAATTTTCTATCCTTTCCTCAGCAATTTTTGTTTTTCTTTCATGTTTAATGTCATCCATTATTAGCTCTACTTTCACCTCCGTTTACATGTCTTCTAATTCCAGCTCTGATTAAAATACTCTCTTCCGTATTCCCCTTGCTTGATTAGACGGGCGTTGTTTTGTTGATTTATACATACGTATCGAAACATGTTTTCTGTACACCCAAATTGTATTTCTGTGTTCATCATAAGCATGGCGCTTCCTCTCTTTATTTCAACTGATTCGAGCAGTTTCAGGTTGACAACAATTTGAGTTCCCAATATTTAAGGTCGCTACTAAATATTTATGCAATACTTTGATGTGATATCTCATGCATCAGAAGTTTGATGAATAATTGGTTACAATTCTACCGGTGTTTTATTTTTAAGTATATCTTTCGAGTAGTTTGAAAACAGTTTTCGTTGTCTTTTATCGTTATTCTTACGATATCGGGAGATACAGGTTTTAAGGTGTCAATTACTCGCCTCATATACTCCTCCTTAAAGTAAAGCAAGTTCGCCGGGCTTATAGACTAAGTCACATAAGAATGCGTAGAGGGATGACTAGACCGTCAGTGACTATATATTTGAGCATGGCTTAAAATAATTCATAGAATAGTGGGACCCTGTCCTCGCCTTCAGCCCTAGTAATAGGACAACCATTGGTCCCATATATATTATTATTATAATTATTATTATTATTATTATTATTATTATTATTAGTAGTAGTAGTAGTAGTAGTGTAGCCGTAGTGGTAGTGATAGTAGTCGTAATAATTATTTTTTAGAAACAAATTTCACACCAAAGAAAAACGTAAAGACTACCTTTAAACAATACGTATCCTGATAGTATTAAAACATTATGTCAGAAAATATATTATTCTTCAACATTAATTATTTTTATTACATTACTACCGTTTATTTTCTTTAATTAAATTAATTCGGGTTTTAATGCGAATATCTCATAATTCTCATTGCTCGAATTTATTGCGTTTTAACGCATAATTGTGGAAACAATGAAATAACGCCACGCTATTTATTAAATTATCTTCATATTCAATGTTTTAAACTGATTGAGAAAAATGGCCGATACTTTACATATGAAATATTTCTTAGTTTTTCTTGTGATTGATAATTAAAGGTATTATTTAACATCATTTATGCTTAAGCTCCTTTAATATTCTAATTACATGCGATCGTATAGCATAAATACGTTTACACACTGGCACCCATTTGATAATTGAAATTAAGCGACGTTGTATCTAATCAGTATGAAAATGATGACTGCTTTGTGCAAACAAGTGGTGTTTTAACACTTCGCTGACCTGGTATTATTTTACGTTGCACCTGGTATCACTGGAAAACATTCAAGAAACCTGGTGTTAAGAATTGTCCAACACTGCATATGCGATTTTTTGCTGAATCATGCCCAATTAAATTAGCTCATATGTTTGAGAATCCTAACGAATTCTTCTTTCTGTCTTTTTTCTTAATTGGGATGAATAATCTATATTTTCACTGAAATAATATGTGAAGATGAAAATTTTGAAATTTTTACATTCGTGCATAGCGGTAATTTCTCTGATAGCCCACAGAATCTTTACCGGATACCTTTATTTAATTCACACACACCATTTACTCAGCTGTGGAAAATATAATTCCCGATTAGTTTATTAGTAACGTTTGCAATAATCGTTAAACTTTTTTTCCAGAAGAATATCAATTACAAGTATATTTTATTCTGACATGTTATCGGTCACCTTATGGAGCGTTTAACATACATTTCACTAGTAATTTAATTCACAATTAAATTTTAACTATTAATTATATGTTAATGCTTAAATCATGATTTTACCTTTTAATTGTACAAGTGTACACACCTAGATATATTTTTTGTCGTTTCACAACTTATCAGCGCGGATAAGCATGGACGGCGCAGAACATTTTCAAACTCAGACATCAGATAATTCTAACAAAGAACAGCTTACAACTGTCTCATATATAATAATAATTGAATATATTAGTATATATGTGGTAAACATTATTTAAAATTATTCTCTCTTTTCATTTGAGTAGAAAGTTACTATATCTTACATAATATGAACTAACTTATTTACATAATGAATAGTTGATTACGCTACATGGAGTTTTTTCTCTATACCAGGTTGTTACAGACGTGAATTTTTCATTGATGAAAAATACTACAATATGCACATTTGAAAAAAATGATAACTCGACCGAATTTTAAAGTGTTAAAAATGTGTAATTAATGTCAATATTAAAAACGTAACGTGAATTCTCTGAGACATGTTCTATATTTTACAGCAGATTAAAAAATCGTAGTCAGTAATACGGTTATAATTTAAAGATTCATAAACAAATGTTGTTTTTTTTATTTCAGTACATTTTTGCATACAATATTTGAAGGAAAACAGAAGTAAATATCTAAAATGCAATGCAATACTCGTGCGAATAATTAATTAATTACATTAAATGAAACACCCAATATTGACTTGATACTCGCACATTTCAACAGACACTGCAATAAACTGATATTCATCGACACTATATGCACTCTATAGGCGTTTTATACAAAAATAATCTAATGAGGGTGTATGTACGATAAATCTGTTTTTTTTTTATATAGTCACATTTTCGAGTGTTAATAAGTAACTGATTTCTCTTGAGAGACAATTGGTATCTCATGTTTGTGTGCCAACGCATGTAATTTTTATACAAGTGTTCGCAAGATTCCACTACATCTGCCTGCTGGTAACTATTTACACACGTGATATGAGTATTTCTAGATTACTTGAAACCATACATAAATAGATGGAGAGACAACACATCACATTTTTTTGCTTAATGTTCAACTATAAAATACTGAGCAGAATGGACGGTATTTAATTCAGTAATCTAAGAGAAACCATAATAGCTTTCTAAGTAACGAAGACAATATCATTTATATTACCTTAAATTTCCGCTAGTGCTGACATCACTTTGGGGGAGTGGTGTCTAGTAAAAACCCACGCATTATGGAACGATTTTCCCCTCATTTGGGTTCATCTTTTAGACACACCAGAACTCGGCATTCGAAACCCGAGCCTCTTGCATGCGAGTCAAGTACTCTACCAACTGAGCAAACGCACCGCATATAAGACGGTCTTATTAACCATCACAGATCAAGCAAACCGCAACAAAATTCGACAGTGGAATACACCTATTTCCTCTCGAACAAGGGATGTGATCCTTGCAATCAGTCTTATCACAAGTTGATGTCTCACTAGTAGGATGTTTGTACTCGCTACTTACGTCATCACGACAACAATATCCTAACGAGCAAATAAGTATTTAAGAATGTTTTAGAGAATATATATTTATATCACACTCAGGCAACATCGCAGCTCTCAAGAGAAATGAAGTCCAAAAAACCGGAAGTCGAAGACTCCAGTTTTGTTTTCATTTGGGTTCATCAGTTAGACACAACGGAAGACAGGATATATATATATATATATATATATATATATATATATATATATATATATATATATATATATATATATACTCTTATTATATTGGCTATGTAGGATATATATATATATATATATATAATATATAATATATATATCATTATTATATTGGCTATGTAGGAAATAATTCATTATTAGAAAGGATACACCTCACATTTAACCAATAATATACGCATATATATATATATATATATATATATATATATATATATCCATTAAATGAAGTGAATGCAGTATACATCAGAATCAGCAGACCTGAAACGGTTATCAGCTTACGATTAGTGTTGCAAATTATCTAAAAAAAAATATTCAATAAACTACAAATATAATATCGAATGCACCATAAAATATATATGAATAAACCTTAATAACCAGTTTTAGACATTATATTCACAATAGTTTATTATATGACGAATTGTTCTGAATGATATAATATGCATTAAATATAATAGAAACTTAGTGCCAGCATAGCATATTATGCACCAGTATTATAGTGGAACGTGCTCTAGAAATATAATTGCTTTATTAATTCAAATAATGATCGATATGGGAAACGATGCAATTCGTTTAACGCTTAACTGCAAACAGTTATTAAATATGAACTTACGTCTTAAAGCAGAACGATACAAGCGCCAAGGGAATATACATGGATAGTATGATGTGAGTCTGGAGCCAAGTAGGCACCTTACAGTCTGCTTCCTGGTCTGATTATGTGATTATCTGCATTAGTCAGTTCAAAATATACAAATGGAAACTGAGTAGCTTGGATCAAATTCATATTATAAAGTCTGCAGTTCAAATGTAAATCTTTGGCGGTTGCGTTATTTTAATTCAATTCATAATATGTATATCGATAAAATATATTATATTGGTAGAGCTTAGTTTAATAACGTTTAGTTCTCTAATGTTGTTTTCACACGTCTCTATAGTTACAAATAATTACTGTTATTATATACTGTTTAGATAAAAAAATTATTTGCAAAAAGGTTAGTCTTAATTTTTTTTTCGATAAGCCTGCAACGTACGACAGGCGCTATTCTACACATAATTGTTCACATGTTGAGTCTAGAACGCACAATTCAGCAAATCATACGTTTCTTGATCACCAGATCTATTTTCATACTATGCATATCTCTCTTGCTTCTGTTACGCCCACTTCTTGATGTGAACCCAAAATGCCCATAGAATCTGAGAATGAATACACAAAGATAAATATTTACTTTCAATAAATAAATGTATATACACTAGTATTATATTTCCGTCTGTTGAAGACACATATGGAAACAAATGACAAATCTATACTTAATTTTTTTGTCATCTTATCGTTATCCAGCCTTTAGTGGCACTGCAGAGGAAATTTATTTCAACACATTTCAGACGGTAAACTGTACAGTAATGCTAGGCAAAGAATCATAAACAAAATGCACAGGGTTCTCATACTTGACATGCTATTCGGAGAAAGGCTAGCCGAGATTGCAAGGGAATGAGAACTTTCCGCACCTCTTGAACCGCTTTTACAGGGTTTGTGATAAATTTAATTGACCATCAATTTGAAGAAGACTGATATTATGGGGCAGTACACTGATCTTCCACTTACATAATTATAAAAACTACCAATTGAAATTGTAAAAGTGTTCACATTATTGGAGTAATTCTAAAAGACAACCATGACATTGAATCAGAGCTTGCCTGACGCATAAGGCCGGCAACTTCTACATTCGCCAGGCTTGCTCCCAAAATATATGTGCACATAATATCCATAATACATACTAAAATGGTGGCGTATATGGCTGTCGGTCTTAGCACGCTGGTGTACGAGAGCGAATCTTGGAGGCTGTATGCACACCAGGAAATGGACCACCACGTTTTTTTACATGCGTAAGGTGGGAAAAATTCTGGATAGCAAATAGTTACATTTCATCTTCATCACTGAGATGCACGAGCGGCTTGATGTGCTGGATATTTCTAGTACACCGTTTTCGTCATTGTTGACGAAGCTGGCTTAGATATGTTCTGATGTGAGAACACAGCAGCATTGCAAAGACCTCCTCTACAGCGTATCGATCATCGGCAAGAGAAATGGCTTGCCTTAGATTGAATTAAAGAACACATATTAAAGATATATGGAGGATGTCGGCATAGGCCTTGGAAAGTGGGAGACACTTGCTGATCAGCTCGATCTGCGGAGACACCAAGCCACTAGCGATTTCAAGAGAGCAGATGAGAAACTCTATCAGTTATGGCAGGTTTGATGCTAAGTACGTGTGTGTAGCATTTTTGTGTATGTGTTTGTTTATTATGGTCACGGGATTAGAAGAGAGTCCCTTACTTTAGGTGTATGAAACTAATTTAAACTACACACAAAAATAGCGAAAAATACATCAGCTCGGATTTATCATACATGAAAAATATTTTACAAATGCATCCTATCACTTTATAGAAAAAGGCACTAATGAATATTTATTTAATCAGATATTATAAAAAATAGTTACAATTATTATCTCTCTTATATATAAGGGTTATATTGTCTTTGTGCCTTTCCGTGTTTTGGTGTGAGGGTGTTTTCGTATAAAAACAAGACAATTTCATTTCACGATACCTGTTCAAACTTTATATTTATATATTTATATAGAGCACAATGACACCGTGATACTGTACTTTGAATTTTAAAACCGCCTTGGAGCAATTATATACGAGTGATATTATGAAACGCAACATAATGTTCCATACAATGCAATATAGGCTACAACATTCTGTGGAAAATTAACTGTGGGGATAGTGTCAGAGTTTTCTGGTACATAGAGGCCGTTCCTCTGGAACGGTGTTATTTATATTGTGTTATTTTTTTCAATTTCGATGAAAATAAATTATATTGGTTTTGGAAACTTCGTGGATACTCATTTAATTACGGGCAACACCTGATCCCCCTGCTAGGGATGTTATTAATTAATGGAAGCATTACAATATATCATCTGATTCTTTGCTTTATATATAGAAAGTAGCGCGTGTCTTCACAAAGGAGACATTTTTCTGACGCTTTGATAGAGGTATACACTAAGATTCAAATAATGTTTACTTTCTCGTGTGTAGTCTACTGCTCAAACATAGATTTCATTATAAATATATGTCGATATAACTGGGAATCAACTCACATGGACATATGTATTCTGAAAAAGTGCATCGGTAAATATATTTTTTCTTAATGCATGCAAAGAAATATATTGCGGCTGAAGTCCGAATGATATTTATAGTTTGTAAATTCGAAATAATAGCACTTGCCGAATTTGTACATAAGAAAAGTGAAGCCAGAAGAGAAATGCATTTGCGTATGTATTTATTCGAAGAAGATGTATCATATGCTTTCTATGAAATTTTTCTGTACAGTAGATTTATTTTGCAGGAATATTTCATGTTCATAATATATGACCTGGATCTGTGTATCCTGAACAACGCCGAGCATTTTTGCTCGTATCCAATAATATAAAATTAGAAGAGGGCGTATTCTATATAACATTATGCCGTCCATTGATTTTTCTACTCCTGTTTGCATATTGGAGTGCATTTCCAGTCTAAGAGAACACCGACTGTGTAAACTTCTTAAGATGACATGCAAATATGTACTTATGAAATGCGCAGAGCATAACCCATGACCTTGCCGGGTTTTTCATCACATTCTATGCTAAGCTCTCTCACAAATGAAAGTGGCCGATAATAATGGAGGTGGTTTACACTCATTGCAAATTGAAATGCATTAGCTTCAAATGTGCTCGTCAAGAGAAATTCAAAGGAAGCAGATATGAGACCTTACTGAAAATCCATTATAAACTAATAAATAACAACGATACTTGACACGTTTCAGGGCAAGGTAAGGATCTCACAGCCATACACATACCGCCACACACGAATACACACACACGCACACACACATACATACACACACATATATATATATATATATATATATATATATATATGTCTGTGTTTGTCCGCATGTGTGTGTGAAGGGTACACATTAGTGGCTTTGCAAGGATATAGGGAAAGCAACAGAAGTAGCAAAACCAAAGCTGACCTTCAGGGCACTATATATACAAATAGAAGAAAAATGTGCATAATTAGTGGTTTGGAAATATAAAGATCATTGGCTAATTTGCGTGTAGATTCGTCCATTAGAACCATAGATATGAGTATTTAAATATTTTATTTGACTACCAGTGTACACTCACTCACATGCACACACACACACACACACACACACATATATATATATGTGTATATATATATATATATATATATATATATATATACATATACAAAACATGTCTCGCAATTTTTTTTACACAGTGATCACCACTTATCAAGGCCCGGAACCACTCAGGGATAAGGTGTATTGCAAGTGCATTACGTTAGTGTGGAGATTTGATGAAGTGTTTACTTAAGGGGCGTTTTATTAGGCATTTGTTAACGTTGGACTTGAAGGCATCCAAGTTGTAGTCAATTTATTTGACCAGTTTAAAATCTCAGCATCTATTCATCAGATATTAACAAATGAATGTTCATCGGAATTGTAATAACCTGTATTTTGTAGTCGGCAATGTGCCATTTGCATGACGTCGGATATTAAAGGATGGATCAATCATCCAGTGCCTATATTTGGCACTTTATTACAGCCATAACATGCTTCAATCATTGCAGTTTTCTTTTTCTTGTTTTGCACATGAGTTAAAAAAGATCTGATATTTCCCTATACATTATGAGCTTGAGTGAAAAAATAAAACTTGACGTTATGGTTTCAGGCTAGGGGGGATTGATTTCAAATATATATTTCACATGTTTTATCTCTCCATTGTTTTTCTAGACATGAAGTAAATTTTACAGTCTATAAGTATTATTTTATACTGGATGCGTTCATAATCGTAATCTATTTCCAATTGAGGGGAAATATTACAGATGTGAAATATTTGGAATCAAGTCTCCGTTTTCTGTTATTTAGGATAATTTAAAACCACAGCAGCAACTTTAAGCCTTCCTCAATAAGGGACAGACTTAAGACTTTCTTGTAATATATATATATATATATATATATATATATATATATATATATATATATATATAGGGAGAGCGAAGGAGATGTATATATATATACATATATATATATATATATATATATATATATATATATATATAATATAAATGGATATTTTTGAAATAGCGTTGTTTTCATTTAACGGGTTGAGACTATTATGATAAAAAATTAACCAGCGTTAATTAAGAGTAAGTTCCCTGTACCTCTTTTATTCGTGCAGATCATATATAGTACTAACCTTTGTTGAAATTCATAGACTTATATTTTTTTTATTTTTCATAACGCTTGTTTATTTTATCTTGGATTTTTATAACGCTTGTTTATTTTATCTTGGATTTCATCATGACAGCCTTTCTGTTAATGGGATTGCAATTTTATGATTGTATGTGTTCATGAAAATCTGTTCTTTATCACCAATTGGGCAGATGTCATTTCCATTCGATACTACCAAGAAAACTTAATTTTGTACATGAGAGACCTGATATTGTCCCCAAACAAAACACCAGGTCTGTCATGTACACAATTAACATTTTATTATTAACATCGGGCAACAGGAGATTCTTGCTTAGTTCCATTTGCACTCAACATTGTTTACTTTATTCGTAACCAGATCCTACTGTCGCCATTATTCTTCACTGAAAGAGACAGTTCCATTTAACATCTTGTCTGGCATACTGTACTTTTCAAAATAGTACACATGACATCTTTAAGACACTATCAAACACCTTTGGGAGATCAACGAATGTGACAAGCCCTTCATCTCGTCTCTTTTTTCCTGTTGCTGCATTAGGTTCAAAATTATGTCGACACTGGCTCTTCTTGCCCTAACACCAGGGATCACAGTTTTACAAATGACACCATTCACGAGCTAGAATTTTTCCAAGAACAGATAAAATAGAAATGGTTCTATGATTAAAACACTCACATTTAGATCCATGTGTGCTTACACAGAAGATTAAGTGACGCGTCTTTGAACTGTTATGGAACGGTACCAAGTTGCCATACTAATGAAAACAACCCTCTTAGTTTCATCATTAGTACTTGACTTAAACTTTTGTACACTTCCGCAGGTATGCCGTCATCACCTTTGGTGTTACTATTTGAAAGTTATTTTATAATCGATTTAATCTCCGACGTGAATAGACGTGTATCACCCCCTCGATAGTTGGCCCCTGAGTAATATTATCAATCAATCCTCAATCCACTGTCTATTCTCTATTTAAAATATTTTTGAAGTTTTCAACCAATAAATGGATCAAGCACCGTTTTGAAGTTTTCGTAGAATTATTTAAAATCGCACTTATCGGCCGCATCTTGTAAGGGCTTAGCTTTCAGATTCAACTAGTTTCGGTTCATTTTCAGGAGCCGACATTGTGCAGACTTTTGAGCATTCTTAATGCATTTTGTTTCACTCTTTATTTTTCAGTAATCTACACGTAATGGGTTAAATGCATGGTATTTATCAACGGGGGTAGTTGGATTATTTCCATCAAACTACATCCTAAAATACTTTTTGTCAGAGTGATATATGACAGTTTTAAACTCCCTTCTAGATGGCTCAATGTCATTTCCACATACAATAGAGGACAGTTTTCATCATTAGATATTCAAAACTAGTACATTGCTTTCTTAACCTTCAACTTGTCTACACCAATTTCTCGTTATAAAATAATTCATTTAATTTAGAACAAGGCATTTGATTTTCATCCTGACTGTGTGTGACCAAAATGTATCGTTGATGTAAGGGCGTGCAACATTTATAACTCATCTATCAGCACGACTTACGAGGGCATAGTCAATGATATGGAAATGATTATTCCGGGGATGCTTTCGACTGTTTTCTTCTGGAATTAGGAAGCTCAAATACTCTATTTGCTTGCAAAAGATAAACAAAGATAAAAAAAGCACAGTTTTTGTTGACTTATCTAATTCCATGTAAACTAATGGCATTCCTCCAAAATTTTGTATCATTTCTCATACGAGCATTTAAGTAAGCCAAAGAAAACAGCTTATCACGTATACAGACCTTGTTAATCTGCTCACTTAAAGAGGAGCAAACCCGCTTTTAACTCATCAGATGAATAAATTAAAGGAGCATAGCAACTAAAAAGGTGGCATATTTTTCCTTTTTTTTCCTGACCGGTACAAGTACAAGTCTATCATATATATCAACATCAAAATTTTTGGCAATATAATTCTTGATTGCAAAATCAAGGTCAGATTCACATTTCTTATAACTTGGTGTTCCAATCAATTAAAAATGTATCAACTTTAAACTACTTCTAGCAATCTTGTATCAGCTAACCTAATTTCAGAAAGATAAATTGAGATATCAGAGAAATAGCTGCAACGCAATTTCTCTGACATCTCAATGTATATCCAGTTTTACCTTTAGGGTTCAATTTGTTATCTTAGAATCTTTTTTTACACTCCATGTCGCAATAAACATATTCGTTTCATGTATTTACTTTCTATTCTTGAGTTTGATGCAAATATTTGATGCCTAGACATCTTCACCTGGTGACAGGGACTAAAGCAAGTACACGTTTTAGGTCATCTTTTTAGACTCCTGTTCATAAAGAGAAAAAAAAATCCATCCTAGAAATTAAGGTTTAGTTATGAAAGGAGGACACGAGTCACACACTAACTTGCAGCTGTTGTAAAAACGGTCATTTTCCTTTCACCATCTATGCAGAATGTTTCATCCTCCACGTGTTTCTGTCACAATCTGATCATTGTCACAGGATGTATGGTTATTTATTAAAAAGAACAAAAACATATCGATGTAACAAATCCTGGGCTTATAGTAGTGAGAAAATGATTCACTGAACAACCGGCACTTTGATTTGCTTAACGAATATCTTACTTGTTCTGGTCAAAGCACACTCTCATCGAATTTACCTAGTTGTATGACTGCGCGTTGCGTTACACTTCACATGGTAAAAACGATCACAGGATTTTCTTCCAAGACTCTTCCATCTCCTAGAGGAGCCAAAATTAATGTGCTTGGCTCACTTAGTAAGCTTTCTGTGAAGCTTGGCACAACACCAGCTATTTATTTGTCCTCGACGTTGACTGTTAATTCACTCGGGTGGGTACTTCGCGCACCACTGCTTCACAAACACCGTCCCCTCACAAGGTTGGAAAAGCCAGAAAGGTATAACTCTTGGAGCTAGGAAGTAAAGTATTTAGGGGATGAGTTTAATCCTGTGATCCCTGTCAACCCTATTGGGCGCAGAAATCAGATCTTCAAAGTAATATCTCTACCAAGAAACCCCTTTACAATATACTTTCTCTCTCAGTCTCTCTGTCTCTCTGTCTCTCTCTCTCTCTCTCTCTCTCTATCGTTCAGGCTCTACATGTCGAATGATTAATTTAATGTGCGACCTAAAGGTAAATGTAACATTAAACTTAAAAGAATTTGGCCAGTCTTGATTTGTAAAATTGTAATCAATAGTCGCTGAAATTTTAAACTGATAAAATGGTTAAAAAATGTATGTATCCCTCTCTCTCTCTCTCTATCTCTCTCTCTCTCTCTCTATATATATATATATATATATATATATATATATATATAAATGTAACGGAATGTAATATTAAAATACTCATATCGTTTGTTCTTTGAGGCGAAACTATATAGATATTTTTAAGCTATCTGAAAATTATAATACACATCTATGGTAAAAAATTTATGACAATTGGCAAAAGGGATTGTTCCCAAACAAATTTTATATACACAAATCGGCCTACATTTGAACATGTAGCGTCCTGGCAGACCAGTTTAATGTTTGCCGCTTGGAAGTGAATTGTTGCTTGTTTTTGTGGGGGGGGGGGGCTGCTTAATTCCCAAGTGGTTTTTCTAGTTAAATAAAATGCATACATACATACATATATACATACATACGTACACACAAACATACATGATGATTGCGTCTTGTAAGACGATTGCAACTCCCTCAGGCACTGAAAGTCCATGAACCCGAAAATGACTTATTTAGTCCTGCTGGCGTATTCACACGCTCAAGCAGACATGACACTGAAGACAATCAATTGTATACATATATATATATATATATATATATATATATATATATATATATATATACATACATACATGTATACACATTCACACACATACATATCTAAAAATAACACGCATATATACATACACACACACATTCATACACAGTACATAATATACATACATGCACATATACATACATATACCTACACATATGAACACATACACATATACAGGAGCACACATAAATACACATATACACACATATACAGATACAAATACGTGCACATATGCACATATACATACATATACATGCATGTACACACACATATATATATATATACTAGCATTTATACACATACATATATATGCATATATACACATATACCTGCATACACACAAACACACTCATATATATACATATATAAATACAAACGCATATAAACATACGCACACATACATATATCATACACATACACATTGATATGCATACAAATACAAACACATGCACATATATAAACATACATGCACATATACATATATACACACACATACACATATATAGAGACACACAAACATACATATGATTATGGCAGATCCATTATTACTTGCTCCCAGCATTTCAGGCCTACCCCCGTCCTAATTTTTCCATCGCCACAGGACTTTTTTTATGGACAAATGCCTGAGGGAGATCTATACAAATATGATGCTACATGCTTTTAGCTTTGTACGATAGGTAAATCTCTCTTTTGGTTGAAAATGTTGAGATCAAGCAACAAGCAAGAGCAAAGTAGCCAGCAACAAGTCACACTGCAGACCAGCCCAATGCGGGCCTAGGTTTCCCTTTATGTTTTTTTTTTTTAAATCAGAGATTTGCTTCTCCTAGGGGGGCTGCCTTCACCACGGCTTTCGGGAGCCCTCTCCACCCAACTTACACATGGAAATAAATACATGCATGTACACATACATGCATACATGTAGAATGCACGCTAACATACATACGCATGTACACACACATGCTAACATACACACATTGAGACACACATATACGCATATGCATTCATATGCATATACACACGCACACATACACATACATGTAAATTACACATGAAGGAGCGTTGCAAAAGTCATAAATCCTCAATGGTCAGGATGAAGGTGATGGGTACTATTCAATGAGTTTGACATGAATATAAAAACAAAAACAAACAGTTTGTAGAAGAGACAGTCATCCGTTGACGTTTTTATACAACTTTACAAATGAAGGGGCGTAGGAATCAGATGAAAACAAAATCCAACAGATCAATACTAAAACGTCTGATTTTACATACATACATGCATACATACACACATACATACACAAACACATATATATATATAATTATACATACATATATATATATATATATATACATACATATGCGTAATAATAGTGTATCTTTGATCTAATAATACCCTCTTATTGCACTTGATATAAATCATCTCTCTATTTTTATCTAGTATGAATTTTACATACTGTTTATTATCTTTTGTCTTCTTCTTCTCTATTCTATCTTCTCTTCTATCTATTTTCTTCTACTTTTCTTTTGTTCTATCTATCTATTTATCTGTCTTCTATCTTTCTATCTATACAAATTAACTCATTTTTCCCCTCTGACTTTGACATTTATATGATTGCAAATCAAGGCATTTCATGCAAATGTATTATTCACGAACTGCAGCACAATATCTGAGGTGTGATATAGGCCTATTACCACTAGAGTCCCTCGATAATCGTGGATTCCTATATTGTTTATGATGAGAGTTCACGTCCAACATCGGTTAGAATCAATGAAACTTGTATTTTTTTTCTTTCTAATAAATTTCTCCTACGCCAGGCCCCCCTTACACCGCTGTTGATCCGTTCACAGGGGGCAGTACGAAGAAGCACCGGTTTGGATTCGTAATGGGTTACTTATGTCATTTTTCTTTTTTTTTCTTTTTCCCGCTTTTCAAAACACATCCATCAGCTCGTTCTCTGATGTATGCATTTTGTTTTTCCCATTCAAAAAAACGATTAAGGTCTGATTCAGATTCGATTTCTTTCTTATTCATTTGTCTTAACCGTAGACGCACACTGCGGGACTATTCGGTTTATACATCCGGTAGTTATTTCAATGCATCCACCACGGATTGACAAATCTACTTGAGGAAACTTACGATTGGCTTTACTTATTAGTGCTTCCAACTAACAATTTATTATTAAAAAAAAAACACAAGTTATTATTTACACTTTATTATTACAAAGCAAAGATATCGTGAAATTATTTCAACTTGAAAAATAGATAAAATAAAATAAATAAAACACGCGATTGTTTTCTTTACAACTTTTTTGAAACCATAGGAAAACTTTTTTTACACATCGAAAGTACACTTTTGTTTCCTTTTTTTTACATAAATGTTTATATGAAAAACTATGATTGCTTTTTCTTTATTAAGGAAAATGCTAGGTGGAGTGTCACTATTGGATTTTAGCGAATCGATAGGTTATTTCTCACATTTTTTTTTTAATTTTTTCTTCCCATTAAATTCTTCCCTGATTTATGCTGTCTGTTTCCCCATTTTTCTTAGAAGTGTTACGTTTATTCGTTGATTAAATTAAAAATTAACACAAAAACATGCGATTTACGTCCGATTACGATTCGATTATTTTGATTTTGCTTTTTTCACCGTCAGAAAACGTTTGGAACAAAATTGAAAGTATGCAAAAATAGGAATGCCTTTTCTTTATTAAAGAAATTACCTTCCATTTTTGTTGTTGTTGCGTTTTGTTTACCGTAAGAAAACTTATTGGAAATATGCGAAAATTTCAATAGTTTTTTTCTTTATTAAAGACATTTTTAGGTGAAATGTATCAGGATTAATAGTACAACTACCCCCTAACAGGAACTCTTGAAAGTCACTATCGGTATCGAACAGAAGGTATTTTTACATGTTTTACAAACGGAAAGTGTGTAAAATATAAGAATATAAGAAACATGTTTTTTTCTCTTTTTATTAGACTTTTCCATTACACCAAATTGAGCCACAACAACTCGTGGCAGGGTACAGCATGTATGTAATAACTGTTCACTTATTCACTGAAAAGTGTTATGTAATTCTTCTGTGTTGCATAAAATATTAGAAAGTATAATAGCCGAATAATGAAAATAATTTGATATGATACGACTTTGTTATTTAATATTTGATTTGCTTTCAATTTGGCTATATCTTCTGATATTCACACAGTTTTACCTGTAATTTGTCCTATTTTCTACCTGTGATTAGTCAGCATATTATTATTGAGCAGTAAATACAAGATGGTTAATTTCGGAATTTTGCTTTACATTATAATTGTTTGGCTTTTGTTTACATTTAGATAGTATTTATTTACTATTAAATCCAGGGGCTGTTTAAGATTACTTTTATATGGTAAGTTTTTGCAGGCAAGAATTTATCTGTTTTTTTCTTTCAGTGAAATAGAAAACATTCATGTAATTTTTAAAAAGGGCGTTAGTTAATGTCGTCTTGCGGAAGATCGGCATTAGTAGTAATGCAATTGTATATACCAAGTACAAAAAATAAAATAGTATAATGAAAAACTTTTTTTACTCTAAGAAATTTATAAATGTAAAACAGGATGTGCCAATAAATAATGGACTGTAAAGTGTGTTTACTCAAATACAAACCATATTCGTCCCATATTCGCTGGCCATCATTTCCAACAAGTTTTCTCGGTAATAATAATATCATAAAAATGTAGACTGATGTTTTACACTTATCAGAGCTTTCTCTAAGAATGCCGCCATTGTTTTTATAATCACGCATCTTGAAGTTTTTGGTAAGTGTAGTACTATATGTAATAAGCGTAACTGCATTGTCGATATTACCATAGGCGGAGGTGGGTTCGTCACCCGATCATTGAAATGTGGAAGGAGGAAACACTATAATTCGGCAGAACTCATTTTCTTTTCGTCGGCAACAATCATGGGTAAGACGCATATTTTCGTCTTTCCGCAAAAGAGGGAACGACATTCTCTTTCCCAATACAATAAGTTGTTAGGTTAAATTATATCATTTTTAAAGATTAATTCCTATAATGTTAATTGTTTTTATTGATATATATATTGTGAATTATTCGTGCAATAATAAATAGTTCGATTTTTTAATATGTATTACATGTTGTTTAATCTGCCTAAACATTAATACATGGACAGACTCAAGTAAAACGATACTCTAGAAATCGGAAATAGAAACCCATCCTTATGTATATTGGATTGAAAAAGAATTTTGCAGAATATTAACTAATAAAATTACTGATTATCCCCAACATCACCACACCTCCGAACCAGATTATAGGAAAGTCATTTTCCTATAACTCTTAAAAATAACATTTTCAATATATGTGCTGAAAAGCAAAACACTTCTTTATACATAGCTGTAAATTGTACTAAAAGCATTTCATTTCCTTTGATGATATGAGCCATTATTGAAAATCCATTGATTTAGGAAATAAACATACTTTATCCATACATTCCTTGTTTAAGACAATGCATTCTTAATTTACATATATGTGTTTATATTTTGATTTACAGAATTTCATTTATACCATTACATTTATATATATTGCTCTAACCTTTAAATATTGAACTTCCCTTTTTTGGTAAGCATAACCCTGAAAGTATTACCTCAATGTAATACCCGACATGATAATTCACTTGCTCTCTTATCGGTGAATTAGCTCATATATATATATATATATATATATATATATATATATATATATATATATATATATATATATATATATTAAAATAACGGGGCAGTCACCAACAATGTGTATTTTTAACATTATTTTATTATTCCGTGTCTTGGTTTTTTTATTGAGAATTCTGTTTGCATCATTGTAATAATGTTTTTTAAATCATTGAAATCGTTTTTACGCGTTTCAGACGTTGTGTGAAGCGTCCTCGTCACACATTATTTTCAAATGTGTTGAAGATGTAAAAATGTCATTTTCGTAGTTCATTTGAAGTGTTTACAAGGGGTTGAGGCGTATAAGTGTCTATTATTCATTGGCATGCCCAATTTTTATTACTCTTTTATTTGGCTTGTCGAGGCCGCTGACCTCGGCTGTAGTAATTCTCAACAGAATATTGTCGGGTCTGTGTACGCGTCTGGCCCCAAAAATTATGGAAATAAAAAAAATGTAAAAAAAACCGTTTACAAGTGTTTTTGTTATAGATGTACATAATACAACTTTGATAAGTGTATTTTAACTTAAATAGGGATGGTATAATAGAACTGTGAGGTCTGCGTTAGCGCATGGCCTCCACGGAATGGAAATAGACACAAACTTAAATAAAACTTTCCATATCTATCTGCGTAAGTATACTTTGATAATTATGTTTCAGTCTGAAGAAATATGGTATAATAAAATTATGGGATGTTTGTTCGCGCCTGGCCTCAATAGAATGGAAACATGCCACAAAGTTTAACAAGGTTTTTTAATATAGATCAACAGAATATTGTTATAAGTGTTTCAGTGTGAACCAGAATGGTATAATAAATTATAAGATTTATCTATTTTATTTTTACTCTATTCCTATTGTGCTTTGGATTTGATACCCCCAAATTCGAAACTATCTCTTTAAAACTCTTCCTTTTCATAATCTATCATACTTTCATAAATGAGAGTCCATTTTCTGTAGGCTGATCTTGACCCCAGGCAACGACGCATACTTTTGCTAGTATATATATATATATATATATATATATATATATATATCATATATATATCATATATATATATATATATATATATATATATATATACTCTTTCATTACACGGATGAAGACTGAAGGATCGGTATGTACGTGTAAAAAAAGTTTTTTTTTAATATTTTTTTCATAATATTATTTTGTCTTCTGGCACGTCACAAATTGAAAACGAATAAAAACAGTTATAAGCTTTTATACTTTTCATATTCCTTTCTATATATTTCCATTTATATATATATATATATATATATATATATATATATATATATATATATATATGAATGGAAATGTATAAAAAGAATATGAAAAGTATATATATATATACATATATATATATATATATATATATATATATATATATATATATATATATATATATATATATATATATACTGTTTAAAGTTTCCTTGTTCTCCATGGATAGTGATTCAACGGTTACGAAGAATATTTAGAAGCTTAAGAACGATGTTACTTTTTGAACTCAATATTTTTTTTTTAATATTTTCGATACTTTTTACTGACCAAGAGCTGAGGGCCGCTTAACATATAAAAAAAAAAGCAAGCATATTAAATAAAAAGAACGCATTTTCATGCTTCCAAAACACCTCATAACCTTTAAATCACTATATATATATATATATATATATATATATATATATATATATATATATACACTCATATATATATATATATATATATATATATACAAAGGGGCGAGTAATAAGTAATGACCCTGTCTTACTTTCCGTTGTCTGATCTAGCTGAAATTTAGCAGGTGCAATGATTTATGGCTCTACGGGTGATGTCACCCATTACAGCTCTGAACTAATACGGGTTTCTGCTTTACAGGTGTTTGAACTGAGTCAGGTGTGTTGAATGTCGAGCAGTGATAGGGTGTTTGTATTTGAAAGGACGCACACCACAGAAGACTTTTGATGAAATGAAAGAGTTGTATGGTAATAATGCTTCATCATATGATCTTCGAATCGCTGGCATCGTGAAATCAAACATGGCCGGAAGTCTTTGAAAACAGCTCTCAAACCTGGTCGCTTCCTTCTGCCATCGGTGAGGCATCTGTCCGTTAAGTTGAGTCTGCCATTTTTTAATATCAGCGCATTACTATTCGCCAAATAGCCCCTGATGTCAAGATAAGAACAGGATCTGTGGAAATTATCATTCATGACCATTTGCATATGAATACGGCCTCTGCTAGATTGATTCCTAAGTTGCTCACACCATGCTAGAACCGAAAACGCGTCGAGTTCACGAGGATGAATTTGGAGATGTGCCAAGTAGAGGAGTTAACGTTTTTCAATAGACTTTTCATTGAATGATGAATTTTAAAAGGGCGACGCTCGTGCAGTAAAAAAAAAAAACTCTCTCTCTATAGATATTAACTGTAGCGTCTCTAAATCAAAATATGCTAACGGAAACAATTTACTGCACGAGCGTCGCCCTTTTAAAATTCATCATTCAATAAAATAAAAAGCTATAGCAAACATCTAAATGACTACTTTAAATACAGTTCCTGATTTCAAAAAAAGAAAAATCAAAAGGTAATTATATATCTATATATTTTTAAATCAAATTTATTATGTAAATTAAAAAATATATATTTTTTTCTACTCATTTCTATCTCTAACCTATACCAATTTTCTTATTAATTTTCTTATAAATGTTATATCCAAACCTTTTACTTCAATTTTTCAGATTCATCTGCCTTACTTTTAATGCTAGGTTTATTTTTGGTGTCTTTTCAATTCAATAGAAATCCTCCTAAATTTGCTGATGAGGAGACCGTGCTTACCAAAAAAACTATGTATAATTATTCTACGTGACTTCATGTATACCACAAATAAAAAGCACGGATTTCCGAAACGATCGTACAGATAATTGACTTTGTTGTTGTTCCTTCTTATGAAACTGATTTTTAATTTAATTACATTTTGATTTTTAAATTTTAAAAATTTTAAAACTTTTAAATTATAAATCACATTACTTAATATTGAATTAGCTCTAGGACATTTAACTATCGAACTTATTATATATCTAAATTACAACGAGCGTTTTCTGTATTTTAATTAAACTAGTAATTTCACTATTACATTAAAATACACTTAGCTCTTTAGACTATTATTCTAATCTCCTTTAAATTATATATATATATATATATATATATATATATATATATAAATACATATATACATACATACATATATATACACACACATATATATATATATATATATATATATATATATATATATATATATATAGTAATGAACGTTAACCTGGTCTGACTCATTGCAAATTTCAGCGGCCAATTTTCTTTTTAGACTGAAATTGATTAGTCTCAAAACGTGTATATATCCTAGACTTATCATGTTGCAACGGGATATTTTTCAATTAACTGATCTTGCACCCACTTATCGGAACCAAGCATTTTCAATATATGTAACTTACGGTTTTACTTTACAATCCACACTGGTTCCAGAAGTCCACAAAGATGGGTGACTTCTTTCTTACAAAGACAGGACCCATCTTATTGGCAGAAGGTTTGAAGATCATATCAAATATGATTAAACTTGTCTCACGGTAGACATGGTAAACTACTTCTCTGCCCTTTAATTAAAAAAAAGTATTTAAACTTTGTTACTTTAAACCTTTTTCTTGCCTGACGGGACCAATACTGAATGAAACGGTCAGCACATCGTAGCCAAATATGACTATATTTTCATAAAACAAATTTAAAAATATATATAATTTGTTCTTATTAATTGGGCGCTATCAAAGACTCTTGTTAAAATTCAGGGACTTTAATACTTAGCACATTAGCAAGTCGGAATATATATATATATATATATATATATATATATATATATATATATATATATATATATATATATATACTCCATTACTCACATGAATTTATATACAAAAGTCTAGATGTATACGTCAACTTGAAGTATTTACTTCAAAAGTGCTCAGTACGTAGGTAGAGGTAGTTAGTAATTTATAAAATATATATGGCGATTAAGCTACACTGAATATTCGGCGTTTCATCCACTATAGGATTCATCAGGCTTATGCGCATAAGCCTGACGAATCCTATAGTGGATGAAACGCCGAATATTCAGTGTAGCTTAATCGCCATATATATTTTATAAATTACTATATATATATATATATATATATATATATATATATATATATATATATATATATATATATATATATATATATATGAATGGAAATGTATAAAAAGTAATACCAAAAGTATAAAACATAACTTTTCTTTACTCATTTTAAATTGGTGACCTGCACAAATGCAAATAATATTATGCAAAAAAATTAAACAAACATTTTTACAGATACATAATTTTCCACTGATCCTTTAGTCTTCATCGTTGTAGCTAAAGTGATGAGCATACACGAGGAAAAGAGGAATGGAAAAGGAAGGAGGGAGAGGAGGAGAAGGAGGTATAGCCAATGAGAAGTGGTCACGTCAGTTTTAAATATATACACATAAGTACGCACATACACACATGCACACAGTATATGTACACATATAAACGAAAAGTTAAAAATTAAACAGTAAATAATAATTTAGAAATGCGCCTTAAACTGTCCAATCTTTTGAATGCTAACGATATTGTTTATTCCCATAGTGAATAAGAATTCAAAGCATTTAAGACCTTATGAGGAGAAACGCTATGATGTTCATTTGTAAATCAACGGATATTTCTCGTTCGAAAAAGAACGCACACGTCGTTTACAAATTGAACCGTTTAAATACAGAAAAGAATCGTTACTTATTATTAATTTATATATTAATATGTGCATACACATAGGTATACAAACAAATACTCATATGTACAAGTATACATATATATATATATATATATATATATATATATATATATATATATATATGCATATATACACACATAAATGCATGCATATATACACATATACATATACTAACAAAAACACATTCGCATACATAAATGAACTAAATATAAATATAATATAATATATATATATGTATGTATATATACATATATATATATATATATATATATATATGGGGGGGGATTTAAGCTGGTAGCACCTATGTTTCCGTTAATAATGAAAGTCAACAAGCGGTGTTCCACCATTTGATTTTATGGAAATTTGCGAACTTGCCCAACTTTTTAATCCCAGCTATTTATAGCCTGCTTTTGTCTTTATACCTGGGGGAAGCGTTACATGCCTCCGCGTAGTGACTTTGAAATGTGCATTGCACTGAATGTAATCTATTGTAAATTTTGCCAGACTATCATTTACCAAAAAAAAAACAAAAAAAGATTCATAAGTAGATTTTATAAGACTTTTTCGTGTGCAGTGATTGAACTTTTCAAATTCCCTTGTAATGTTAGGGTGTAATAAGTGTTAATCTTTTTGAATACTAAACTTTCTTCTAAAATCAGATGTTGTCTGATATGTTTTCGATACTTAGATGCATTCTCAACAAAAGCAAATATTCGAGCCTTTCGCTACATATCAAGTATTTTAAAAGATTGGTTAAGTAATTTCCTATTAGTAAGGCATAAACTTTCACAACAAAGTTATTTTTTAAGATGTCTATTATATATAGTTTAGCGGACCAGAGTATAATACCCTAGCTCGCCACAAGAAAATAATGAAACGAATGGGAATTGAAGGAAACAAAGACTCAATTGATGGATAAGATAAACGTCATTTATTTGCTGTTGAAAGAAATGCACATTTTAATTATAACATGTCCGCGCGTATGTAACCAATGGTCGTTGCAGGACTGGTGTTGTGGCAAGAACAGGCACTGTGTTTTCGTCTCAAGTTCGGGTCACTATCGTTTGTTCACGTGTGGGAAGAGAATTAATTGTTGTAGTGAAAATTGAGAAGGGTAGTCCAGCGTGTAGACAAAATAGTGGATATGAGTGTCGACATCAGTTAGTAGTCAGGTACGCGAATGTGTTATCAGGGACCAGTAGTAGATAGAGAGAGAAAGAGGGAGTATGCGTGCATACAGTCTATAGCTCCTGTCCTATACATAGGAAACGGCGGCGGCTTGTTAGCCCAACCTCTCTCGTTGAGGGTTGGTCCTAAAAGGGATTAGAAACAGCTTGCCTCCTTGTTTTATACTCGTTACCGGGGTGTCTTTTGCGCATGTGTATTTCCTTAGAAAGCGGAAGTGACGTCGACCATGCGTGCGTTCGTGGGCGCGTGTGTGAGTACACATGTGTGCGTATATACACGTGAATGTGAGTGTGTGTACCCGAACGTGAATATGTGTACATGTGTGGGCGTGGGCGCGTATGTTTGTGTGCGCGTATGTATATGCTTGAAATATGAATGTGTGTTTTGTGTGAGACTTGAAAAAGGCTCGTACAATCTCTCTCTCTCTCTCTCTCTATATATATATATATATATATATATATATATATATATATATATATATATATATATATATATATATACGAACTATATTAAATTACTTGCAGGAAGCTAAATAAATTAAGTATACAATTATATAACAGTAAAAATAAAATAATTCAACCTAACTATGCTGCACTCACCTTTTTAACAAAAAAATCTATAAATTCACCTTAGCCCGAAAGAAAAAGAAACGATTACAATAATAATAGCACCTTACGACGATCGGACGCACTAATCGAAACGCTTGAGAAGAATATGGCTGAACACACATTTCTGGCGCCATTATATAAACCATGCCAACTGGAATAAAGAATACCGCTCGGCGAATTTAAAAGATATGCAGAAAAAACGGGAAAAAAGAATAACACTGTAAGGTTCAATCAGAGATGTTGATTAATGATTCCTGCCAAAATATTCAAATATATAGACATAAAAAACATATATATATATATATACATGTATATATACATATCTATATACAGACACACACACACACACATATATATATATTTATATATATATATATGTGTGTGTGTGTGAAATAAAATGGAGGTGAAAGGACTTGAATACTCAACGTTTCGCCCGATTTATGCGGATTTTTTCAAGAGGGATGGTTATTGACGAGAGAACAGGAAGATTGTTTGGATATATATATATATTAATAATGGGGAGAGCAGCGTATTTTCCTTATGTAAATTAGATATCTATATACATGTATACATTTTATAGGAGAAAATAAATTAGAGTAAACTAGCGAGCGGATTACGTCTAAAAGTTAAAATACTGTAGAGATTTAAAAGATTGCGTCTGGAAATATAACCGTGATAGATAAAGTAAATAAAATGAAACGAGTTTACAAAGTGAGTTTTTTGAAAATTAAAGATAATTGAATGGGGATAAAGTAGCCTAGTACCTATAGATGGCGTCTAAAAAGTAAGAATAAGCGGTGATAAAATGGGGTCTAAAGATAGACACTGATAAAATAAAATAAAGTAAATAAGTAAAATAAAAATAAACAAATGAAGTGAAATTACGAATGCATTTTTAATACATATATATATACATATATATATATACACACACCCATATATATATATATATATATATATATATATATATATATATATATATATATATATATATATATATATATGTGCGGGTTTAACCTATGTCTAAATTGTTCTCTTTAATTATTATTTTCGACAGATAGGGAGCAATGTGGAAACACCTTTTCTTTGTTTAATTATATTGCTGGAACGGGAGCTTATAGTTGATTCGATTAAACGTTGTGTGGATCTGTTATGCATGTTTTTAAGGAAAGTTGCGTTGTTAAAATGAAAATAGTGGTCGTTCCCCATGATGGGGGCAAAATATGGCGTTGAGTGTATTGTTGGTTTTTACCTCTGTTGTGTTCATATATGTTTTTATTTAAATTACGTTGCGTTTCTTCCTACAATATTCTTACATTAATCAAGGCAGGGTATGAAATATATTCCGGCTTTGGTGTTAATGTTGGTATTAGTAATAATTTTACGTGTTAGATCCCTGTGTAAAAGAGTTTATTGTTGTTATACATGTATATATATATATATATATATATATATATATATATATATAATAAAAATATTGTCGTGTCATAAACATTTTCTTTAGCTTTCTTACAGGTTGATGATGTTGACTTTTTTTACAAATTTTAATGAATTTTCAATAACAAGATATATATATATATATATATATATATATATATATATATACACTTACTAGAAGACAGTCGTGACATTGCCCGAAATTTAATGAGGATCAAAATATATTTCACAACCCTATACTTTTGTTGATATAGAAATCCGTGAAATTGCCTGGGATGATAAATCACTTACTTCCGTGCAGTAACTTAGTTCAAAATATATGTTATTGTTCATTGAACTCTAGAGACCGTATTGTTTCTATAATAAAATTAATTTTATACAAAATTCATTTCAGTACACAAAAAAGAAACATTAAGAAATTTACGAACGCGGTTTGAAGGCACTGATCACGTCATGGAAAAAAAAATAAATAACAAACAAACAAAAACACGCTATTAATTTACTCAGAGTAAAATTTTCACGGCCCGTTGTTATACCATTGTCGGTACGCGATCACAAAGAAATAATGACTTTGTCGATAATTGATAAATTAAAATAGCGGTTTCTATTATCTACTATCGGTAATTATAAGGGGTATTCTGAGATAAAACTTAACTAATATCACTGGCAGACTTATATACTAAAGTTCTGTACATTTAAAAAAAATATCTGCAGCTGCTACAGGGTCTATAGAAACGAACTCACACACAATGCCAAAGTTGTATTTATATAATTGTGTGTGTGCTTTTTTTTTAATGATTTGGAATTCATTCCATTTGCGATTTTTTCCAATGAACTTTGCCTTGTAGATCATTTTGGACCATTTGGAATTTACCCATTGGATTGGGCATTTTTAATTCGACCGTTTTGGATTATACAATTCTTGGATGTTTTACTCTTCACAGTACTTTCCATTCATGTGAAATCTTTTTATCATTTCTCTTTTGCCTCCTATTCCCCTTACCTTATCCTCTTTTTAACCAAGTAATATCTGTGACTTATTGCAGTTTCATTAAATACTTTTATATGCAAAATCCGATCCCGCATTTTGCTTATTCCTGCCCTCTGATGAGAAGGAGAGTATTTCTTCGAAACTTCGCGGATTAAGGACTATCCACTTATCTTGTGCTTCCTTTAGTAAAATTAAATATGTTTTTAACTCTTTTTCAATATGTCTCTTTACATGTTTTATTAATCATTTGTTCATATATATATATATGTGTGTGTGTGTGTGTGTGTATTAAATGTTTGATGAAGTAGATCAACCTAATATTAGTGCATGTTATATAATATGAAGTCGATTTTGCGTAATCACTTTGTATTAGTATCTTTGATAACGAGTAAGTGAATAATCACATCACAAACAGACTGTAAGTTGCCGATTTTGTCTTAATATTCGTGTTGTATTTCTTCAAGACGCACATATTTAATAACAGGTTGAGTTTAACGGCCAACAAAACAACATTTCTGCAGATATCGATCATTATTACATGCATTACTAAAAATGATTTAGCAGCGAAATTCATTTTATATATGTATATGCTCGTAAAGCGAAATCGTGATTTTTCTTTAATAACAAGTTCTATTAGGAAACCAACAATATTTTATGTTGTTTTCGACGGAATAATGTACTCGGAGAATTGTTTTTAAGAACCATAATCAGTTCATGTAATTAACTGCATAATTAAATAATTTGAGGAATTGTAAATGCTTATATCTACGTATGTGTTACGAGAATGTGCTTTGATATATTTAAGATATGAAACAAGAACTACATTTCCGTTTAAAATAAGGATTATGTAAAAACACAGACGCTATATATAAATCATTACAATAACAAACAGTGCCCATTATTGTATGCAGTTTTGCCGATATTATCAGTGACTTATTTAGGTATTTTTATTATCATCAATTCTCTTAAAAATTGCGTAGAATGTAATGCTCCTAAAAAAATCATTTTTAAAATTGGTAGCAACATACTTACTCACCCATTGTTCTTTACTCTTTACTAGATTTAACAGATTAATATACGCGTTACATTTTTATAACTGCACTGTCCGTGTGTAGTTTTTTTTTGTTTTTATTATTATCGTTAAAATTCTTATAATATGTATGTATTATTATTATTATTATTATTATTATTATTATTATTATTATTATTATTATTATTATTATTATTATTTCGTCGTGTTGTAATAATTATCATTATTATCATTTTGAATGCAGGTGTTTCACAATATCCCAATCGTGTCGACCCTGTGCATGATTAACAATGAACGGTAATGGCCAATTATTGCAGAGAAAATAAGTGTTAGACTGTAAACCCAGGTAACAGTTTCAACATGACAATTAACGCATCTAAACGCAACTAAACGCACTAAAAATCAGTGGTCAAAAGTGAAAACATGCCATTTCAATAATTAGCAATGCAATTTAATCTGATATGATCAGGACCGATAGCAAACACCGTGTTTTTACAGTGGCAGTTCTAATGGTAGCCAATGTTTACCATCTAACGCAAGTAACCACCTTAACATATCACTCTCAACCGGTTAAAATCAGGGATCATCAATGCCTTACAAAGACGTCTGGTAATAGCCAGTAGATGCTAGTACCTAGCGTCGCACGACAGTTGAAGACAACCGGTATCAATCGGACCATGACAATAGAATATTATACTAATCATGATCATTTGTTTCAAAGCCATTTAGTGCTTACCAGTAAACAACATAGCCTCCAAGCTATTGCCCGAAACTAGTGCAAGTCGCTAGTCCTAACGAGTGTTGGCAAGTGGCTTTAAGTAGTTGTAACTGTCAATCAATGCCCGACGGTTAAAATCAGATTATTTCATTTTGACGACAGCCGACAGTGCGTGATATTTTCTAATGCTTGGAGTGACCTCACTTATTTTTATTTCTTGAAAATGGCATTACATTCTAGCCAGTGATCTCCAAAGATGTCAACAAATTAGGTGTGTCCGATGACTTTCTGAGATGTTTGGAGTTGCGGGTAATCAAAAATTTATCGCTGTTTTTTTTTCAGTTTCTTGATACGATTGCTTTCAAATACTTTGGTTTTTCCTAGTATCTATACGTTCCTATTAAGTATGTAATTTTATTTAATTGGAATATTGAATATTTTATATATATATATATATATATATATATATATATATATACATACATATATATATGTATATACATATGTATGTATACATGTATATATATAGAATAAATTTGTTATCATTAAGAATATAAGAAACGTGAGCATTCAGGATATAATAGAAGTAAATACACCAGTTAATCCTCGGTTTTTGTTGAAAGATAACAGAGTTAACTTCACTAATAAATTTAGAGTTAGATTAATTACACCGTATGTTTGAGAGTTGTGTAATATTAGTAAAAATATTAGGCAGGAGTATTCCAATTTTTAAATTTAAAATGCAATGTAACATTTAGATTTCTTCATGGAAAGTGATAGATCAGGTCTACCGAATTTAAAAAAAAATAAGGAGTAAATTCATTATGTTTGATACTGGCTCATGAACCATTGAAGACAGTAAAAAATGACAGGAAAATTAAATAGCTGTAACTAAATAAGACATAAAGCTTATATTCGAGCTAAACACCATATTATATCGATTAAAAATGGAATTAAACTAAGTGTATTAATAAGTTTTATATCAAGTATATCAAAAAAGAATCTCCGGTTTATAACACAATGAGAATATCTTTATAAGAAAAAATTATAATGAAGCTTTATTTAGATTAGGTTATCATGGAGAAATAAATACTCAAAGGAGTTGAATAATAAAAATGGCAGAACAAAATTAACAATATCATACAAAACGGCAATGAAAGAAAGAAATGTTGAGAATAAGGCAGGTATAAAATAATAAGATTAAGACAGCATTTGATGTTCGCAATGTATTTTCAAACAAAGTAATCCAGCTGGTTTTGCATTGGAGAGGAGGAAGTGAGAGGAGGATACAAGGTTGAAACACCTCTTTAGTGTATTTTGATTGTGGGCCGATGTGAATCCTGCATCCCCACTTGAAACCAAAACGAAGATAAAAACCGTTGCCGGAAACTCTGTTGAGCTGTGCTTTCAAGCGCAAAACAGTCCGGATTTGTCAATCGTCGTGTGGTTTTAACTTGGATCAGTAGATCGCATTTGTTGAATATCGGCGCATTTCCGATCTCACTGGTTGACCATTGTGTCACTTTTAGATATAATATATGTTTCCTATCGTGCTTAGGATTATCACAATTGGTCAATTATTAGATGATCTGCAACAAGAAAAGGGAACTGGTTTTCATCTAAAAGATATTAAATAATTTCATCGTTTCTAGGGACACAGTATCAGTATTTCTCTTTAGAATCTTAGCTAATGAGTTAAAATAATTTTCGAATGCTCTTAAATAATGACTTACACAAAGACACAGATACATACATGGCATAGCCATCAATATTTATACACAGAAAAGAATAATTAAATAGAGGTTCTCGTATCTCCCTCTCTTTCCTTCATTCTCTATCTCTTTCTCTCTCTTTCTCTCTCTCTCTCTCTCTCTATATATATATATATATATATATATCCTCCAAATTTCAGCATGCTCATAACAATAAAAATAATGGTAATACTAATAACAAATATAAAAATAATGATAGAAATAATACTAATAAGAACATCTTAACGTAATTATAATTGATATAACAACAAATAAAACAATAATAATGATGATGATAATAGTGATATAAATACATACACATTAATATACTAAAATACAATCAAATATATAACATATTGTAAAGAAAATATATAATAAAACTAGTATATTATATAAATAATTATAATAATACTAAGTACAATAAATATTTTAATGCTTAAAATAATCATTATAGTATTAATACTAATGAATAATCAGTATAATAATTATACTTCTAGTAACAAGTATTTCCTAGTAATTAAAAATAATATTTAGCAATTAATATAACTAATAGATTCTACGCTTTATGTTTCAGGAAGCATTAATAAATACTAATATTATACAAGATATATAGTACTTTGAGTTTGCAATATCAAAATTACTTGATACATATTGAATTACTTTGAGAAAACCTAAATATTTGTAAGTACATGTTCACTTTGTTCCCTCATGCCTGTTTGATTGAGTTATATCGTATTTTTTCCGGTTTTTAGTTTTCACTTTTTGATTGTCAGCAGTGCACTTTTTTCAATGTCGAATTCAATTCGGATATCAAGACTGAAGATTCCGGTTGTGTTTGTTAGTGACTCTTATTCTTTCTTATTTTTTGGCAAACCGTTTAAGCGTATCCATGTACACAATGCGGTTTATTCTTTCATCTGTGTCCATGAACTTGTATCCGCCATGGAATCTGGGGGCATCATAAAGACATGGTGTTAGGGAATCACTTTGGAAAGTGCTTCTTTTTTATTTTAATCTCAGTTATATGTTAACTATCAGCTGTTAGTTCAAGTTTCCATGTTATCATGGCATTTCTATTGAGTTGGGCATTGTGTTTCGTATTTATACATTCTCAGTCATTCTATTATCAATGTGTGATCTCTGTAGTCGATCCATGGCTGAACTTTTTTAACGTTTACCTCCTAATGGAGTCTTTTGCCTACGTATATCTATTTTTTTTTCTTTTTTCAATTCTTTTCTTTTCCTCGGGATGCAGGCCACAATAATATATGAAAAATACATTCATTTCTTCAGTTGTACTGTAAGAACTTTCCACGCAGTGGGTAAACCTGTATTAGTCCCGTAGTTGCTTGGGATAGTTATAATCCGCGTTTTTATTTTTTTTTTATTTCTTGCCTTTGGTCATCCATTCTTAACTTATTCTTCGTGAATACATCTTTTCGATTTCTGAATTAGCTTTTCATGTACAGTTGCGATTGTTCTAAATAAATATGCATGTATTCCGTCGTGACATGATCTTATCCAGTTGGCCATTTTTCGGAAGGTTGTCTTGAGAGTTTCATTATTGAGTTCATTTTCTCTCCCGTATTCGTTTTTTCTGTGACTCAATCGAATGATACACACATTTGGCATGTTTATTATGATCACGGCTTTGTACCTGTATCTGACGCTAGTCGGGCATTGTTTCTGCTGAGCCCCGATGTTCTGTTCTCGTACTTCGTCCATTCCCATTTTGATAGAACTATACTTCATTGTTTTCAAAGTTCCTGTTTTATTTGTACTGTTCTGATTGTATTTATTTATAGTAGGACCTATAAACCAACGTTGCCCGGTGAAGGTCTCTAACCCACCAACCCCGCAAAAAGTAAACTTCGGTTGTCGATTACCTGCAAGTACTTCTTAAATCAGTAAAAAATAAATTAAATCCGTATTCAATAATCAAATTAGAAGATATGGTCCATCAGAATTATAATAGAAAGTATGATAAGATTTTTTAAAAGTTGCAAATTCTCACTGAGAATCCCGTTTTATTTGTATGTTTTTGGTGAATTAGCCCCGCAAATTTAACCGTGCTATGGTTGGTGCGAATGCCAAACGTGTAGATGTGGATTTTCGTACGGCGTATTCGAGGACAAACGGTGCAGCCATTGAATTACAGTGAAAACCATATGTGTTTAAATCTCTAGAAGCAGGTGTCTGCGCCAAAATTTTAAGGACATATTCATAGGCAGGATAGATGACAACTTATAAAAGCCATTAGTGTAACAAATAATGTTGAGGTGGACGCGATGTAAAGGTTGACCCCTTCACCTCAATAATAATAAAAAAATAAATGTTAACGTGTGGGTCAGTAACAAAAATACAACTAGAAAACATACAATTAAATGGCAAACAAAAATAAGCAAACGTGAACGTATTTTTGTAGAATCTCTATTTTTGTGGAGGGAGAAGCCATTTTTGTCCTGTATTCGAAGTATTCGTTTATGAAGGATTTAGTTTCATTCTGAAATATGAGAATGCCCAGATTCAGCAAATAGTAAACGGGTTATAGCCAATCGCAAACGGTGTTTAGCTCAAACGGCTAAAGGTAGAAGGTCACGTATCTTGGATTGGAACCTGAACTGATTGAGCCAAAGTCAAATTAGTTAAAACTTTTGAAACAATTTGTATACTCTCAATTAGTAGAGTTTTCCAGGATTGCGTTTGGACACACATATACTTATATATTAAACCGACTTTGCTCAGGAATCGTTGCTTTTAGTTTTTCCCCCAACATGTTAATCCGTTTACGTTTTAGTTTTATCATTACTATATTTAGAAATGAACGAGTAAGCTCACAGAAAGCATGCCCTTAAATATATCATAAGTATCGCCTACAAACTCGAAATAAGCTGCATCTTTAACTTTTCAGTTGTATGACCGATTTTAATCACGTAAAGAATATCTGTAAACAATATATTTTAATCAATTAAAATTTATATCTGTGTTTCCAGTACGGATTTTAATCAAGACACAGGAAATTACACACAAACTTCTCAAATAAAAAAAAATATCGTACAATGTGAACCATCTGATTTTTAAACGAAATTCCTTAATCATAAAGTATTTAATTTGGAACGTTATATAACAGGGGATTAATACGTTTTATTTTATCAGTACAAACAACTTAATTTAAAATGATGACGGGATCGGTTCTGCCATAACAATTACGTGACTGGAATTTTTTTTTTTTTTTTAGCCCGTTAAATAATTGTTCTAAGGTCGTTAACACCTGTGCATCTATGATAGTATTGATTTATCTGATACTATGGAAGCCAGACCTGTCTGTCCTGGAGCAAAGGGCACGCGTGTTGTTTAACGACTCGCAGTGCACACTAGAACGTTTCCGCCTAAATATTGTGCCCCTCTAATTGATTTGAAAAAGAGCCCCACTAATTTCTCCTTTGAGTAAACGATCAACTTTGATCAACACACTCGTATATTTCTACCTTCTGTAAACCAGTAAAGATTGTCTCCAGAATATATATTTTAACGACGAAACACGACCTTATCTCGGAAAATATTTTTTTCAAAAAACCTGTGATTAGGAAAAATGTACTATGCTGGATCTTGGTTAAAAACTGACCTAATTCATTTCTAACGTTTGGTTTGTGCAAGTCATGCTTAGATTTCAAATTTGACATTAGATATGTTTTATTGCCCTAGAATATCTTCTCTCTGTCTAAACGCCTTTATTTTCTTAATGATCCCTGAAACTGAATATTTATTTGTTATTTTCAACACACAAACGAATATAAATATTCTAACTTTTTTCTGCAGTTGAGCCGACTTACACCGTGCAGAAATCTGTATGTTTCCTTATTGCAAAAGACATGTTTTCGTTTTACAGTATATATGTAGGGTTTCTGTGACCTAAACAGTTCAGTGTCGAAAGCCTGCACGATTTTCGTTTTCTAAGTAAAACCATGATCAAAGAAGTAATAATATATCAACTCTATGTAGGATTGAAACCGTACTCACTCCATTACGAGAATTAAGGACAACAACGTGAATACTCGACTGGATTTTTGTTACGATAAAACTTTTAATGCATTTTATGATTCCAAATTAATCTGCACTCCAAATTCTTCTTATTTTTGCCATCTCGAGAGAGTTAAAAAACATCTAAAATGTAGTTTGTTGGCTGTGCCAAATTGAACATTCAGTGCAAAGTTTTTTAGGCATAGTTTATTATTATCAAGCTTTCAATCTGAATATTCGCGCATTGTGCGCACCATTTAATACACTACTTAGAAAGAACATGGTTTAATTCTGGAACCTGGAATTCAAGATTGAGTTCGAAGAGCTAAAATAGGTTCTCATATCGGACTTATTCCTGACTCATCACAACCAAGATCTAGACATTATCGTCGCAAGTGACACGAGCACATATAAAATCAGTGCGTGTAGCTTACATTAAATGTCCGAAGATTAAACCAAATCAATAGCACACGCGTAGAGAACGCTAATACCTGCAGATAAGGATTATTTTCAGATGAAGTAATAATCCTTAAGCATCATTTTCGCCGTAACTAGTTTTCACGGGTGTTACCATGGACAACATTTTAAACTTCAAACAGAACACAAGCCGCTAAAATCTATAGTGTGCCTGAAGAACGGGTTGCCTACCCATACAATAAAACAGCAGAAAAATTGTGAATAATCCTAGTAAATTACGTCGTTTATATAGAGTTCATTCTGTCTATGACAGGAGCGTCCAAGAGGGTTGTTAAACTCCTCAAAAAGGGGGCGAAAACTTAAAATACACTCAAGAGAAACGGGCAGATGTGACTCCTTATTGAATATTTGCGTGGCCAGGTGACAGCAAACAATACCTGCTTAGAAAAAATCATATAATGTATGGCTTTTTTTAATCCATCGACAAAACTGCCATTTTGAGAGTTTTAACGAAAACATATTCTGTGAGCTAATGGAAAAAAGTGATGACTCAAGGTAAAGGAAAGGATGTTTACTCTTTGAGTGAAGTTATCCCTACATGGAATTCAAGATTGGTCATGAGAAAAAATACCTGCATGCTTGAAATTGCACCTTCTGGAGAAAAAAAAATGCTGTCTCACGAGAACCGATCGGAAAACGCCAAAAGCTGACAATGTCGCGTGTTCTTAGTTACAAAAACCTTTCCGTTTAACCGCACCCCTGAATATATAAATGCCCCCAGAAGTGAGAACCGACATATTATATTTGGAATTTTGAGATTTGAGATTGATTTTCTTCTTGAGAAAGATTGCGAACCGAATTATCGCCTCACCCCTTCCACGATGCCCCGTTTCGTCACCACTTCCCTACTGAATATATAGAGAGAGCATAAGATTTTATGATCGATTAAGAGAGGTCGTTGCATGTGGGGACTCATTAAAAACTGTGTATGTATTGATTACACCGACTCAGCTCAGCTCAGTGATATAGTTGACCTTTTCCTGTTTGGGGAAATAAATGATATACTCCAAAAAAATCACATTACAGGGGAACCTTCACATAAATCATTATTCGTAACAAACTTCACAAATAAAATTTACAAAAAAGCCATACAATCCTTACATAATTTCTTTTTCAAAATTAAGAACTTACTATAAAATCAAGGCTAATAACAAATTGTTCATTTATTTGCGTTAACGTGTAATCTTAAAAGCTCTACGTTTAAATCCTATCATGAACCATAACAATCTGTCATATATGTCCATAATAAAGCAAACCACAATAATAGTCACCTATGTATCTTTAAGATCTTCCTCATTATCTTCTAACAAATCTATATTTAATACAAACACAAAATACTACAATTAGGCGCTTAAAAACGCAGGACACAAATCACAAACAAAACACCAACAAAAAAAAAATTAAAAACACAAATTACATATAAACTACAATAATTATAAAAACCTTGTAAAACATAATAACCTATTATATGGCCATGATATCCCAAAAATATGGCAAAATAATCTGACCACAATGCAAAACAAAAGTAAACCAGAAGAATAAGCTATTGAGGAAAATAACCCCAAAGTAAAGTCAGTAAACGTAAAATGAGATATAGGGAACCCCTATGGGTTAACCCTCTATATTCTAAAAAAAAATACACAGAGATAGCCAGAGAATTAAAAAAATATTTGATAGAAACCTTAAGGATCCTTATAGGTACAGTAAATATCTTAACAAAAACACAATCAAATTGACTTATAAAACAATGCTAAATCTGCATCCACAAATTATCAGTGGAGAATACAAAAATGAAAACTATGGCAGGCTTTAACTGTAGAAGAAAAATGCATGTACTTTAGAAGGTACTTGTAAAGTAAAACGTTTAATTTATAGCTGCACAATATTAAAAAAACAGATGTAAATTATGATAATAACAACCATATACATTTTTCTCACAGGCTTATTCTAGTACACAATTAATTAATGATTATATCCCCATAGACCTATCTGACAGTGAAATATAACCACACGTATTACATAACAATACCACTCTTTATCTTGCTTAACGCAATTGTTATAAATATATTAATCAGAATGCGATTTACTTTGGGTTCCCACCAGGATATATAAAAAAAATCTCCACACATAAGCACTCCTTCAAAAACCTATTCTTGAAAAAAAAAAGACAACTTTATCTAAATATAGTTGGCACCTTAATGGTAGAAATATTCCCTTCTATTGAAAATGGAAAATACTAGGCTTTTATAAAGCTTATATGCCGTGTGAGAAATTCTGCACACTTTGTAGATATGAATCCCTTAATATATAAAAATATAATGACTGTAAGTATATTTTATTAAACGTAAAAGACGAAATTATTACGGGATAGGTTCATAAACGTTTTTTTAAATTCAACAGGTTAAAGCCACAATAAATCCTAAAAATGTCCTGGTTGATAATCTGTTCTAAACTTTTATAATTAACAACTTAATAACTATTATTTTTATTATTATTATTATTATTATTATTATTATTATTATTATTATTATTATTTTGATTATTATTATTATTATTATTAATATTATTTTATTTATTATTTTATTACTATTATTTTCTATTTTTTAGTTTATTATTTATTTTATTTTAAATTTATTATTATTTGTATTAATATAAGGGATTGAACTATTCTAATTACTATAATAATAATAATAATAATTATTATTATTATTAGTAGTATTATTATTATTTAATTACTATCAAAAAGAGTAATAGCATTACTAGTATGGACTTTATTAATGTCCTTATCCTAATCCATTACAATCAATACACAATCCACTTTTTAAATAATTAGTGCTTATCCCTCTTTGATCGATAAATAAATATTTAATTGAATTTCATTTTTCCAAAAATGACAATTGTCTTCCTTTCTCAATTAATTATAATTAAAAAATTTAATGTAGCACACCAACAATAATAATCTGGGAACAGCACACTTATCAGCGTTTCGTTTAAAGTACTATGAATAAATAATAATTTCAACCATTGGGAAACAACATGTAAAAGGATGGCAAAGAATAGATGAACTGGAATAATGGCAAGCTTTAATAAGTAACCTAGAAAATGACAAGCTTTAATAAGTAACCTACAAAAACGAAGTTTTTCTGTTTATATTGTTGTGAATTGAATTTACATACAGTCGAATGCCACATTGTTGAGTAACTGTTTTTTTTCCTAAGCGTATGGCTCACGTCAGGAGCAAAGGGCATATCAGCCCTGAGGTAAGGAGGACTGACAAACACCCGGTGACGATTGAAGACTGGCCAGTGCAACCAGGGACGACGATCTACGGGGTTCAGCTGAATGATTAAAAGGTTCGGACACGTAGACATGCTATCGCGGTTTATACCAGGGAATAATGAACCACTTGATGTCTAGCTGATCGCATTACGACAATCAAAGGAGAAACGAGTTCAGTCCTATGTAACACTGTGAAGGTACTTTCTGTTACTCTTAATAATAAAAGGAAATAAGCCGAAAGCAACGATTTTATGAGAGAAACCATTAAAAACTGCACACTGATTAACAAGTTGCAGAGGTTCTCAGTACATGGGAATAGGTATTATTATATCAGGAGAGAGTAGTTGTTCAAGCAACCCTCCATTTTCAAACAGGATACCGTCGCATAACCAGAATTAAAAGTAAAATGCCAAAACATGTAAAACTCGCAAAGACAACCGTTCCTGAAAAAGAATTACGAGCCAAGAACAAAAAAAAAAAGATAATAACATTTTCTAGGAGAAAGAAACAATTAAAACATATCAGCAATGTTGTGTACATAGTGGAAAGACTACAGCCCACCGATAAAAAAGAACACGTGAACCAGATGCGCAAACGCATTTCAAACAAGGTAAGGGAAACTCCCTTAGAAGAAGATATGTGTGACTTAGTGTATTGCGCATTTGACCTGGTATCCATTGAAACTAGTAATGAAATATCTCGTTCTGGCAAAAAACAAAAAAAAACAAAAACAAAACCAAAAAAAAAAGAAGCTGGACACTTGGTCAAGACGTGAAAGAAAAACTATATTTCAAGGAAATAAATTTGCCGTGGTTGGACTTTCTGTGGGTAGTTAACACCCCTATATCTATAATCGTATTGATTCGTTTGGCACTATGTAATTTTGAAGTTTTCCGTTTCGAGCATAGTGCAGACGCGTAGCAAACCATTCGAAGTAGAACACTAGGGTTCTTGCAACTAAGTCCGCCCCCCACTCCGTGACCAGGACTACAACAATATTGCTCATCGGTAATATTTACTTTTGTGAAATTCTATTTCTTTGAATTCAACGGATAGTATTGCTATATAAATGAGCATATTTTGCATAATAAACGCCGAATAAGTTCTCGTGATAATATTACACAACCACATATATGCATATCTATAAATCATTTAAGATATATATATATATATATATATATATATATATATATATATATATATATATATCGCCGAGCTGAATGTAATAATCAAACAAGTACGGGCCCACGTTCGTAATCCTTGTGAGATTATATGATTTCCTTCATATGTGTGTTCTAAAAGAAAGGGAGAGAGAAAGGGAGAGAGAGAATAAAGATGGGCACTGTAGTTTTATAAGCTGTGATCTTGTGGACCCGCACGAGATAACGTCCCCCCCCCCGCACACATATGCAAATGAAAAACAGTCATTTTTTTTTTTCATAAAACGCCGGTTGGAAGAGGTCGGGGGGACATACGCATGCTGGGAGTTGAGAGAAAAATTTGTGAAGAGCAAATACAGTAACGAATTCTATCCGGGAACATTTGTACGTATTTAAATACGTGCATTGATAAAGAGTTTATCTTAAAAAATGATATTTAAAACTGGAGTAA